>NC_133126.1:127055346-127370763 GCF_048418815.1 Hemitrygon akajei | reverse complement strand
CACAGTTGTCTCCTGCTCCCTTTTGGATTTCCCCCCAGAACACCAGCCATTACCGTTCTGTCAACATCCCTCCTGCTGTCTCCTTCCTATCAACTTTGGACAGTTTCTCTCTCATGCCTCTGAAGTTTCCTTCACTCCACTGTAATACTGATACACCTGACTTTATCCTCTCCCTAATAAACTGCGGGATAAATTCTGTCATATTATAATCACTGTCTCCTAAAGGTTTCTTTGTCTTAAGCTCCGTAATCAAATCTGGGTCATTGCACAACACCTATTCCAGAATTGCCTTTCCCCTCATGGGTTCAACCACAAGCTGCTCTAAAAAGCTATACAGTATACTTCACATCCTGGCTACTGTTCAGGGGCATTCCAAACTTCTGCCATTAATATACTAATCCTCTTTCAATATAGTATTAATCTAAAGGACTAGAGGACAGTGAATATTACATTCCTATTTTTCAAAAAAGTGGATGAGAGAAACATGGAAAATAGCAAGTAATTAGCCTAATGTCTTTGACAGGGAAATTTTTATGTCAATATGAATTCTCTTAAAGGCAAATTGTAATTGACTATCCTCATTACGTTAAAGAAATTTTTCAACTCTACGTGGTGGAAATCTAAATAAAAATATAAAATACTGTAAATGCTCAGCAGGTCTGTGGGAAGACAAACCAAGTTGAAGTTTATTATTAACTTTATCAATTTATTTGGTGAAACAATGGGGAAGATTGATGAGAAGTTAGTGACTGTTGCATATCTAGACTTCTAAAGGCACATGACAGAATATTGTGCGATTGACATTTTTGCAAAATTAAGTTTGATTGGATTCAAGGTCCAATAGCAGTGTAGATGCCAGACTATCTAAGGGACAGATAGTTGACAGTAATAGTGTGCAGCTGTTTTCTTTTCAGTCCAGTGGGGGGGGGGGGGGTATATTACTATTCCACATAATCAGCAACAAGAAGATCTTCTGAAAGTTACATCTAAATTAGCAGGGTGGCCTAAAATCAAACCAGAACACTGGACATGATGAACAAATTAAAGAGAATTTGTTTTAGGGAAACTTTATTTCCTTTGCCATATGCTGAAAGCAGGGACTTGGGTGAAATATATGTGTGTGTGAGGTGAAACCCATCAGAGGAAGCAATGACGGAAAGTGAGTTAATCATATTGATAGCTGTTATCACCAAACCAAGATCCTTCCCACTAGTGATCCAACCAGGAACTTTGTTTCATGAATGGTCAGGAGCTTAGTTAAGTTGCACCATGATGACCATGCTTACATTTATCAAGTCTATCAACATAGTAGGTGCAGTCAACGAGGAACTTTCCTGCTCCAAGTGTACTTCATTCTTTCAAAAAAGGAATAGTTACAGTTTGTTAAACTTTTGCTGCCTACTATGTTTCACATTTATCAGTTGAAAAACACTTTTGTCAATATTTCCAAGGATTTTGCATTCAGAATCTGCGCTAATGCTTTGGGGAGATTTAGGAGAAAAAGGGTCGACAGAAGACGAACTCAAATGATTCTGCTGGAAAGCCAGCACAACACACACCAAATACTAGAGGAACTCAGCAAGTCAGGCAGCATCCATGGAGGGGGATGAAAAGTCGAAGTTTTGAGCTGAAACCCTTTATCAGGCCTTAAAGGAAGGGGGAAGAAGCAAGAATAATGAAGTTAGGGGAAGGCAAGAAGAACAGACTGGCAACTGATAGGTGAAACCACATGAGGGGGAAGCTTGTTGGATGGGGGCTAGTATTGAAGTACGAAGCTGGGAGCTGATGGTTGAAAGAAGTAAGAGATGAAGAAGAAGAAGAAATCTAATTGGATAGGAGAATAAGCCATTGGACAGAATGGAGCAGGAAGGGCACCAGAGGGATGTGATGGGCAGGTGAAGAGAAGAAAAGGGGTAAGAGGGGAGCCAGAATGAGGAGTAGAAAAATACAGAAGGGGGAGGAAAGAGAAATTACCTGAAGTTAGAGAAATCGATGATTATGTTATCAGTTAAGAGGCTACCTATATAGAATATAAGGTATTGCACTTCCAACCTGAGAATTAGCCTCATTGTACCAGTATTGGAAGCCATTGAACCATCTGTTGCAATGGGAATAGGAAGTGTTATGTCTTAACTCCAAAACATAAAAACTAATTGAAAGAAAAAACATGGAGCATGGATAACTCATGTACGTTAGTTTTGATTTTACTTTAAGCAAGACACACGCAGATGACGTGGTGGCACACTGATGTATGCCATTTATATACTGTATTTATTTACATTACCCAAATATTACTGAAATATTAAATACACAACACTCCTCTCTTGTTTAGCTATAGAATCCAACTCAATATAAAATGCATCCCAGTTAATATACACACATGTATTATACAGCACACTACCATATAGACAACCAAAGCATAGTGAATTTTAAATTGTCCCATTCAGACTTAAAGATTTAAATGCTATGGAGGCTTTTTTACTCTTGAGGGATTACTGTACTTGGCAGGTGAGACTTGTGGCTGTGAAACAATCTCCGATTCTGGGACCTCCTTCATAGTGGTTGTATGAGTTGACTCTGGGACTCCTCTACGACATGGATGAACACCTTGACATCATGTGGAGGCTTGTGTGCTTCAAGTATTCCATCAGGCAATGCCAACTCAGGGCCGCTGATGTTGGAACGGCTGTGGACAAGATGCCAGACAAAGATTGATCCAACCCTGTCTCCTAAACGGACAGACTTTCATCTGCCCCTCACAGGCCACACTTCATCATGAATCAAGCCAACCTTTCAATATATATGGCCACAAACTGGAGGAGTGGCTTAGAAACATAGAAAACCTACAGCACAATACAGGCCCTTCAGCCCACAATGTTGTGCCGAACATGTCCTCACCTTAGAAATTACCTAGGGTTACCCATAACCCTCTATTTTTCTAATCTCCATGTACCTGTCCAAGAGTCTCTTAAAAGACCCTATTGTATCTGCCTCCACCACTGTCGCTGGAAGCCCATTCCATGCACTCACCACTCTTTGCCTAAAAAACTTACCCCTGACATCCCCTCTGTACCTACTTCCAAGCACCTTAAAACTGTGCCCTCTTGTGTTAGCCATTTCAGCCCTGGAAAAAAGTCTCTGACTATCCACATGATCAATGCCTCTCATCATCTTATACACCTCTATCAGGTCACATCTCATTCTCTGACACTAGAAGGAGAAAAGGCCAAGTTCACTCAACATGTTCTCATAAGGCATGCTCCCCAATCCAGACAGCATCCTTGTAAATCTCCTCTGCATCCTTTATATGTTTTCCACATCCTTCCTATAGTGAAATGACCAGAACTGAGCACAGCACTCCAAGTGGGGTCTGAGCAAGGTCCTATACCTGGTACCATTACCTTTCGGCTCTTAAAGTCAATCCCATGGCTGATGAAGGCCAATGCACCGTATGCCTTCTTAACCACATAGTCAACCTGCGCAACAGCTTTGAGTGTACTTTGAACTCGGACCCCAAGATTCCTCTGATCCTCCACACTACCAAGAGTCTTACCATTAATACTATATTCTGCCATCATATTTGACCTACCAAAATTAATCACCTCACACTTATCTGGGTTGAACTCCATCTGTCACTTCTCAGCCCAGTTTTTGCATCCTATCAATGTCCTGTTGTAACCTCTGACAGCCCTCCACACTATCCACAACCCCCCCCCCCCCCCCCAACGTTGTGTCATCATCAAATTTACGAGCACACTCCTCCACTTCCTCATCCAGGTCATTTATAAAAATCATGAAGAGTAGGGGTCCCAGAACAGATACTTGAGCACACCACTGGTCACCAACCTCCATGCAAAATGTGACCTGTCTACAACCACTCTTTGCATTCTGTGGGGAAGCCAATTCTGAATCCACAAAACATGGGATCCCTTGGATCCCATGCCTCCTTACTTTCTCAGTAAGCCTTTCATGGGGTACCTTATCAAATGCCTTGCTGAAATCCATATACACTACATCTACTGCTCAACCTTCATCAATGTGTTTAGCCACATCCTCAAAAAATTCAGTCAGGCTCGTAAGGCACGACTTGCCTTTCACAAAGCCATGCTGACTATTTCTAATCATATTATGCCACTCCAAATGTTCATAAATCATGCCTCAGGAACTTCTCCATCAACTTAACAACCACTGAAATAAGACTCACTGGTCTATAATTTTCTGGGCTATCTCTACTCCCTTTCTTAAATAAGGGAAGAACATCTGCAGCCCTCCAATCCTCCCGAACCTCTCCTGTCCCCATTGATGATGCAAAGATCATTGCCAGAGGCTCAGCAATCTCCTCCCTCGCCTCCCACAGTAGCCTGGGGTATATCTCGTCCGGTCCCAGTGACTTATCCAATTTGATGCTTTCCAAAAGCTCTAGCGCATACTCTTTCTTAATATCTATGCTCAAGCTTTTCAGTCCTACATCCCTACAATCCCTACAATTGCCAAGGTCCTTTTCCATAGTGAATACTGAAGTAAAGTATTCATTAATTGCCTCCACTATCTCCTCTGGTTCCATACTTTTCCACTGTCAAACTTGATTGGTCGTATTCTCTCACGTATTATCCTCTTGCTCTTCACATACTTGTAGAGTGCCTTGGGATTCTCCTTAATCCTGTTTGCCAAAGCTTTCTCATGTCCCCTTTTGGCTCCTAATTTCATTATTAAGCTCCTTCCTGCTAGCCTTATAATCTTCTAGATCCTTATCATTACCTAGTTTTTTGAATCTTTCGTAAGCTTTTCTTTTCTTCTTGACTAGATTTTCAACAGCCTTTGTACACCATGGTTCCTATACCCTACCATCCTTTCCCTGACTCATTGGAACATACCTATGCAGAAGACATGCAAATATGCCCTGAACATTTGCCACTTTTTTGCCGTACATTTCCCTGAGAAAATCTGTTCCAATTTATGCTTAATTTATGTTCCCAATTTATGTTCCCAAAGTATTCTTAGAGATGGTATATATAATTATCTGGATAGACAGGGTCTGATTAGGAACAGTCAACATGGATTTGTGTGTGGAAGGTCATGTTTGACAAATCTTATTGAATTTTTTGAAGAGATTACAAGGAAAGTTGATGAGGGTAAAGCAGTGGATGTTGTCTATATGGACTTCAGTAAGGCCTTTGACAAGGTTCTGCACAGAAAGTTAGTTAGGAAGATTCAATCGTTAGGTATTAATATTGAAGTAGTAAAATGGATTCAACAGTGGCTGGATGGGAGATGCCAGAGAGTAGTGGTGGATAACTGTTTGTCCGGTTGGAGGCCGGTGACTAGTGGTGTGCCTCAGGGATCTGTACTGGGTC
Source organism: Hemitrygon akajei (assembly GCF_048418815.1). Taxonomy (NCBI): domain Eukaryota; kingdom Metazoa; phylum Chordata; class Chondrichthyes; order Myliobatiformes; family Dasyatidae; genus Hemitrygon; species Hemitrygon akajei. Next base: position 127,365,409 of record NC_133126.1, on the reverse strand, counting down.
CAATGTTGTTTGTAATATACATTAATGATCTGGATGATGAGGTGGTAAATTGGATTAGTAAATATGCAGATGATACTAAGGTAGGTGGCGTTGTGGATAATGAAGTAGGTTTTCAAAGTTTGCAGAGAGATTTAGGCTAGTTAGAAGAGTGGGTTGAACGATGGTAGATGGAGTTTAATGCTGATAAATGTGAGGTGCTACATTTTGGTAGGAATAATCCAAATAGGATATACATGGTAAATGGTAGGACATTGAAGAATGCAGTAGAACAGAGTGATCTAGGAATAATGGTACATAGTTCCCTGAAGGTGGAATCTCATGTGGATAGGGTGGTGAAGAAAGCTTTTGGTATGTTGGCCTTTATAAATCAGAGCATTGAGTATAGGAGTTGGGATGTAATGTTAAAATTGTACAAGGCATTGGTGAGGCCGAATTTGGAGTATTGTGTACAGTTCTGGTCACCGAATTATAGGAAAGATGTCAACAAAATAGAGAGAGTACAGAGAAGATTTACTAGAATGTTACCTGGGTTTCAGCACCTAAGTTACACGGAAAGATTGAACAAGTTAGGTCTTTATTCTTTGGAGCGTGGAAGGTTGAGAGGGGACTTGATAGAGCTATTTAAAATTATGAGGGGGATTGATAGAGTTGAGGTGGATAGGTTTTTTTCCATTGAGAGTAGGAGAGATTCAAACAAGAGGACATGAGTTGAGAGTTAGGGGGCAAAAGTTTAAGGGTAACACGAGGGGGAATTTCTTTACTCAGAGAGTGGTAGTTGTGTGGAATGAGCTTCCAGTAGAAGTGGTAGAGGCAGGTTCGGTATTGTCATTTAAAGTAAAATTGGATAGATATATGGACAGGAAAGGAATGGAGGGTTATGGGCTGAGTACGGGTCAGTGGGACTAGGTGAGAGTAAGTGTTCGGCACAGACTAGAAGGGCCGAGATGGCCTGTTTCCGTGCTGTAATTGTTATATGGTTATATTGTTATTCTAAGTTCCTGACTGATAGCTTCATATTTCCCCTTACTCCAATTAAACGCTATCCTAACTTGTCTGTTCTTTTCCCTCTCCAGTGCTATGGTAAAGGATATAGAATTGTGATCACTATCTCCAAAATGCTCTCCCACTAAAAGACCTGACACCTGACCAGGTTCATTTCCAAATACCAGATCAAGTTTCTGGTAGGCTTTTCTACATATTCCCATTCTGATATGTCAATCCATGGCCTCCTCTACTGTTGCAATGAGGCCACACTCAGGTTGGAGGAACAACACAATATATTCCTTTTGGGTAGCCTCCAACCTGATGGCATGAACATTGATTTCACTTCCATTAGCCATAAAGTGACATGACTGCACCTCTATCATAAGGTGAGGTATCACAGGAAAGCTTCATTGGATGGTGTAGATCACAACATATCAATACAGTGTCTGACATCACCATTTATTTTACCTTTTTCAAAACCACCTCATACTGCTTTTCCTTTGCCTTTGTTGTAATGAGTTCAAAGGACGGAGCGCAGTAGCCAGGTAATTGACAAATCCTAAAAAGGACCACAACTATAACACATTTTTAGCCTTGGAGTATCCACCACTGCTTGAATTTTCTCAGCGTACTTGTGTAAATATTGTGTGTTGATGGTGTGACCACAGTACAGGATGCATGTTTAAAAAAATCCATACTTGTTGTGCCATGCTCTCAGCCTATAATCTTCTTAACACTGCTTTGAGATTTTGGAGATGTTCCTTGTCATCCTTACCAGTATCAATGATGTCAACCAGGTAACACTGAGTTCCTGGGCAGCCTTGCATTGCTTGCTCCAGAGCTTTCTGCCAGAGTGCAAGTGCAGATGCTACTCCAAAAATAAGCCTATTAGAGTGATAAAGACCTTTGTGAGTGTTAATGGTGAGGAATATTTTGGATTCTTCTTCTATATTCATCTGCAAGCAGGCCTCAGCTAAGTCCATTTTGCTGAAGGGTTTTCCTCCAGAACGGTTTGCAAAGATGTCCTCTATTGAGCTAATATTGATCTATTTCACTATTGGGTTCATGATGACCTTAAAATCGCCACAGATCCTAACAGAACCATTCTTTTTGGCTACTGGAGCATTGGTGTTGCCCATTTGTTCCTCTCAAACTTGGAAAGGATTCCTTCATACTCCATGCAATCTATCTCACTGGATACTTTATCATGTTGTGGGTATAAGAAATCAGGTAGGCATTGCAAAACTTGAGTGTGGCATTTTCATTAAACACTATTTTACTTTTGATATGTTTGATCCAATGCCATCCTTGAATACTGCTGTGATATCATCCAATACCTTTCATAATTTGCTTGCAATTGGCTCCATTACAGGGTATGTGGTATGCAAATAACAGGGATGGATCTCCAAACAAGTTGTATTTCTCTCAGCCACTCATGTCCCTATAACTCCGATCCTCCTGTTCTTGCCACATACAAGCCTAATGTGGCTTGTTGGTCATTGTATTTCACTGTTATGAATGTCATTTCCACAGGAGTTATCTTTTCCTTTACGTAAGTTCTTAGTTAGATATCTGCAGACTTCAGTATATTATCTTTGAAAGGCCGTTCAAACTCATTTTGTGAAATGACTGAAACAGCCGAGCCAGTGTCCAATTCCATTTTAGTTAATTTGCCATCCACCTCTGGTGTAAGCTATATTGGTTGTCTCTCTGTTAGTTTTCACATTATAAAATGTCAAGAATACCCTGTCCTGTCTCACTTTCATCATTATCAGCTTTTTCATCAATAGCTGACAAATGAGTGCTCTTTTTGAAACAGCAACTTGACCTTTAATCCTTTCCTCTTCCCTGTGCAGTTTACTTATTTTTGTCTGCCCCACATGCTCTTTGTACTTTGTTGCATTTTCTGCAAGTTTTGTGTTACAGACCCATTGGTCTGGTGTAATGGGAGCCCCTGCCACAAAGGTAACACTATTTTTTTTTGCCTGGCAGGTTTCTGTTTAGACATGGCAACTTTGTCCACACTCACTTTCATTCCTGACTGTAACTCAATTGCAACTCTATCTGCTGTTCCATTGATACAACTATTTGAACTGTTCTTTTGAATATAAGCTGTGCCTCAGTTAGGAGCGATTTTTGAATACTTTCTTGTCAGACTCCACAAAGTAAACAGTCTCTCATTGATTCCACTTATGAAACCTAAAGTGTTCTGCAATCAACAATGGTTTTGGTTCCAAATGTTCCTGCATTACTTTCACGATAGTAGCAAAGCTCATTTCGGCTGGTTTAGTTGGAGCAGTTAAACTTTTGAGCAAACTGTACGCTTTTCCATTTGCTTTAGAATACTGCTTAATTCACTCCATATACAATATTCATTTATTCTGTTGAGTGACACCGAACAACAAAGATTTTTCTTCCTGAATACTTTTGGGTGTATTTTGCAGATATTGGGGTGCTGATCATGAAAATCACCATGAAATTTCCATATCATGCCCCTTTTTTGTTATTTAAATTCATAATTCAAGTCAATTGAAATGGTGCCTTCAATTTCTCTATCTTGTCCAAGCATATCTGGGCACGCTTAGGCAGGGTGGATGCTGCATGGCAGGACAAGTTTTAGAGAGGCTATAAAAGCTTCATGCACACTCCATTCTATGCATTGCATTTACATGCATATCAGCTTGCAATCACATTGATGCACATGCGCTACGTGCATTGCTTATTGTGTGTACCACATCCATTGAATACCCCAGTCTCCCTTCAGCCATGAGATCTGTGCCACATGACAATAGTTATCCAGAACTGAAGCCACCATAGACAAGGAGTCTAGAGGAGAAAGATGAAGATGCCATGATGCAGGAGCCAGGAATGGAAAATGACACTGATAGTGATCCAGATTTTGAACCTTGGTGGAGTGAGCTTCATCTGATAAATCAATCTGTGTGACAGTGACTTTGAGTTTGTCAGAGGCAAAAGCAGAACTATTGGGTTCAAGACTGCAAGGGTGGAATCTGTTGTCACCAGACACAAAAATTCCATTAGCATTGATTCCAGGGCAGAAAAGTGTGGCACATGAGCCACTTGTCGATGCAACAAAGATACTTTTTCCTCCTCTTCATATAAAACTGGGGCTTATGAAAATTTCTGTGAAAGCAATGAACAAGAAGGGTGAAGGATTTCAATATTTGAGACAGATGTTCGCCAGAATAACTGATGCCAAGATTAAGGAAGGCATTTTTGTTGGTCCACAAATCAAACAGGTCATCAATGACAGGGAATTTGAAGAACTTCTAGTGGGACCAGAGAAAATCACATGGAAGGTATTCAAGGATGTTGTTGGAAATTTTCTTGGCAACTACAGAGCTTCAAACTACATGCAGCTAGTTGACAATATGCTTTAAGCATACTAAACAATGAAGTGCATCATGTCACTAAAGATTTAATTTCTGCATTCCCATTTAGAGTTCTTCCCGACAAATCTTGGCACTGTCAGTGACAAGCATAGTAAAAGGTTTCACAAGCAGATTGCAGTCATGGAAAAAGAGTATTCAGGGCAAATGGAATCCAGCAATGCTGGCTGATTATTGTTGGACACTTAAGCAAAAAACTTCAGACATGAAATACAAACAGAAATCATCAAAAAAAAAATTAGCTTAGTTGAACTATTGCAATGCATCAGCACTGTTATGCAATTAAATGCATTATATTCAATAACAGTTAATTTCATTTTTCTCCAAATTCCTACATGAAGCAAGTAGTCTGAAATTATATTTGCATTCAGCTTCAAGCGGTCTATCATAAAAAAATTCAGACGAAGCAACACTGAAAAAAATTTGCTGTCCAGTGTAATCAAATTCACCAATCTTTCTGACGTAACCAGTCATTTCTGCTGTTTTTTAAAAAATTATTGATATTATCACTGTTTATGAACCTGTGAATTTTGTCTTTTTTTAAAATTTTAATGTGTTCTCTTCTTCATAAGAACACCTGCTGTGCACTTCAACAGGTACATAGTTGTCTCGGGCTTATTTAAATCTTCCTAATCACCACTATTATGCTTAGTAGCTCCAAAATATAAAAACTAGTTGATTGAAAAAAACACGGAGCCAGGATAACTTTTGCATGCTAGTTTCATTTTTACATATGACATGGCGACGTATACCATTCATGTCCTTTTGCATATAACCTGCATTTTATTATGTAAAGAATAATTCTTCGCTTCATCAAAAAATATACTTACAATATGACTCAAATATTACTGAAATATAAAATACACAACAGGAAGTCAAAAAGAAATGGTTGTCCACTGGGAAACCCCACCTTTTGTGGTAAATGGAACGATGGTGCTTGACAAGGCAGTTCCCCAATCCCGGTCAGGTCTCATGAATGTAGAGGAGTCCACACTTGGAAACAAAGCAACTCTTGCTTGTATCCTGACCAACTGATATCAAGGATAAAGCCATAGTCATTTATAGCTTACTGTGAGCCCAAAGCTTGATGAGGTCATTTGATTTCTCAAAACTCACAATTTTCTCACATCTATATGTTGTACAACAAGAATTCTGCATTATTCATTAAGTTTCAGGTTTTGTTAGGCATAAGTATCTTTGATCCTTAACATTCTGCCTTCCTACTTTTTTTTATTGATTCATTTACGAGATGTAGGTGTCGCCAGCTAAGCCAGTATTTACTGCCCATCCCTAGTTGCCCTGGAGAAGGTGGAGATCAGCTGCCTTCTTGAACCGCAGCAGCCCCTGATGTGTAGGTACACAACAGTGCTGTTAGGGAGGGAAAAGTCCATGATTTTGACCCAGTGACAATGAAGAAACAGCGATATTTTTCCAATCCAGATGGTGAGTGACTTGGAGGGGGATTTCCAAGTAATGGTGTTCCCAGGTATCTGCTGTTCTCGTTCTTCTAGATGGTAGAGGTTGTGGGTCTGGAAGGTGCTGCTTTAGGAACCATGGTATGTTGTTGCAGTGCATCTTGCAGATAGTACACACTGCTGCAACTGTTCGTTGATGGTGGAAGGATTGGATGCTTGTAGAGGGGGTACCAGTCAAGTGGGCTGTCTTGTACTGGATGGTGTCAAGCTTCTTGAGTTTTGATGGAGTTTCACTCATCCAGGCGAGTGGCAAGTATTCCATAACATTCCTGACCTGAGCCTTGTAGATGGTGGACAGGCTTTGGGGAGTCAGGAGATGAGTTATACACTGTCGGATTCAGCACCTGTACATAAAGTAGCTAAGTGCAACAGTTTCCAAGTGTAGCTAAGATGCATCCTGGGATTCAGAACTCCTGTAGACCATCAGAAACTTTGTATTGGTACAACTGCTGCATACATCATTAGGTCCAGAATATGCCGGTAGCCCAAGAATACATAAGTATGGTTGGAGATAGTTGGAAAATAAAGTAAGATAGTTGGGAAGTATTGCCAGCTTCGCTATCTTATATCCTCAAGTTTTAATAGGATTCAAAGAAGTAGAGCTGAGGAAGGCATTCCATGGTATGCTATCTAGCTTTAGGCAGAGCCATCTCTGCTGTTAATCTATGCTATTGACAAGAAGTGTATTTGTCATCCACTAAGTACTGCAGCTGTAAGATCAAGCCAGAAGAAGGGTCCCTGTGGCCAGAGTTCCATTTTCTGACTCTCTTTTTAATCCATTGCATTCCTTCTTGTGAAGGCTCTGGATGAGTGACCTTCAACAGCTCCAGTCCTCACCCTTTACACAAGATATAGCTTCAAACAGTAGAGATCGTTGTTTCACTTCAGTTTTATCAGGGCTTCTTGATGCTGTATTTAGTTAACTGCCGCTGCGATGTCAAGGGCAGTTGTACTAAACTCACAACTTGAATTTAGTTCTTCAGGCTATGTTTGGATTAAATGGACATGGCAAATGTTAAACTGACCTTTGAAACTTAGCTTTAAAGTTAAGTCTGAGAAGAGGGAATGGAAGCAACTTAAGTGCTTTTCAAAAGGAGATCGTGTACCATGGATTATCAGGAACCCTTCTCCTGAGATTACCTAGTACTGACCTTTTAGTGGTGGAGGCACTGAAGTGTGCCATGAAGTTTGTTGCTTTGTGACAGTGGTACAGTATAAGGTTAAAACAGAACATTTTAAGGTCTTTAGGCTCCTTGATGGTAAAAATGAGAAGATCGCATGTCCTAGATGGAGAGGATCCTAATGATGGATACTTCCTTCTTGAGGCACTGCCATATAAAGAATTCCTTGATGGCGTGGGGTATTATGCCCATGATTGAGCTGGATGAGTCTACAATCCTCTGTGGCATCTTCTGATCCTGTGGATTGGAGACTCCATATCAGGCTTCAATGCAACCACTCAGAATTCTCTGCACAGTACATCTGTAGAAACTTGCTAGGACTGTATTTGCTAGTGATGTACCAAATTGCCCCAAACTCACAGCTAGTGGAGGGGGTGGAAGCAGATAAGACAGCAAAAGTTAAGAGGCATTTAGGCAGGTGCATGAATGGGTAGGGGGTAGAGGGTTATAGACCACACGCCAACAGAAGGGATTAGTTTAAATTGGCATTGTGTGTGGCAAGGTTAGTGTGGGCCAAAGGGCCTATTTCCATGTTGTATTGTTCAGAGGTTAATTCCAAGTCATTGTTCACTGAAGCATAGAGAGAATGGGCCTTGCCCTAATTGCCCACAAAACAAAATCTTCCACTAACCCATTGTTACTGCCACAACTCCCTGAGAAGAAAGTTCAAGACAAGCTCCCCAAATGTGAATCTTTTTCTCATATCTTGAAAGCTGTTCTCCATACATTGATGATGAAAATCACCTTTGCCATCGGTATCCCAGCGCAGCGTTTGTCCATTTGATGAGGCTGTTTCTTGAGCAGGATCCAAAACCCACATAAAATGAATGGTCTACCAGGCAACAGTTACCCCTGCCTTTTAATGAGCAGGACTTTAAAGCCCAATCTAAAAGCTTATGATCTGTCAGACATTAATGATCTCTGCCCTCTTCTGATGGTTTTTAAGACTTGAACTAATTAAAGCAGGTAACTCAAAGTACTGCCAAGTGACCACCAATACTCTCTACAAAACTGCCCAGATCCATTGGTTTGATCCAGCATTCTCTCCCAAGTCAACATCTTCAGCATTGAGTCCCTAAATACACAGCTGACTTCAATGGAACAGGCCAAAATATTTGCATGTTTAAAACCCAAATCTTAAAACAGGCACACTATTCTGAGTCGCATCATGTAAATAGATTACCAGGCATTTAAGGGAGACAATTGAAGAATGTTCACAAAGCCTCTTTGGAAAAAGTATAACATCTCCACTAATTCATGAGATTTGATTCTCCAAGGATATTCTTCTCTCAACTAGAAAAAGAACATTTAGAGCAATATTAGGACACTGAGGTCCATGTATTGGATCACTTGGAAGCCCTCTGTAAACAGCAAAGGAGTGCACCACCTCTCAAACCACTGACCCACCCGCAGTCCATCTGTAGCAGAGGCTCTGCATCTCATACTGATCTTATCAGTCACATCAGAACAGATTGAAATGAAATGGAAGGAAATCATGTGCAATTGCAAGAGCCAACCTAAGGAGAAAAGGTTTACTTCAGTTGGAGCTAATGGGTATTATAACCTTCCTAGCAGACATCAGAAAATGTGGAATAGAGCAGCAATTCAGAAGAGATCTCTGACTGATTTTCCCACGATTTCTTCAACCAATTGGATCTGGACAGTGAGGAAGCTTATGCTGTCAAACAGGTCTCAAAATGCCGAAATGCCCCTTTGGGTAAAGTTCATCAAAGTGCCAAAGAAGCCATGACCTCTGGGGGAGAAGGAGGAAAAGCACAAAAGGTATGTAACCTATCCAGTTCTATTTCAAAATACACCAGGATAAAAAGTGTTAATTAGAAACAAGGAAACCAGTCACAGTAGGATAAGAGCTCAGGAAGTAACAAGTATCTTCCAACCATCTGCTGAACTTACAGAGCGACTTTACAGAGAATGCTAATTTTGTAGCTAATATATTTTGATATAGTTATTTCCTGTTGTGTGCATTGCCAGTAGATTATACTTATTATGGTTTGATCTGATCCCCTGCTGGCAGTGCCATTTCCACAGATAGTTGAGTATTAACATTGGACCCTTAGTCAACACCATTTCCATAATTAACCCATTGCAACCCATGCGGAGGAGAGGATCATCTCAAGAATTCTTATTCAGAGTAATGAATTGGAGCTGACAAAACTAACCAGATGATACCATCTCTTCCTTGGTTAGGTGTTAACTCGAAACCTACTATTAGTGACTTTAGCCTACATGGTTTATTCTCATCTACACAGGAATTATCACAATTAAAGGGAATATTAAGACTACTCAGATGGCGGGAAAGTATCAAAATCATATGTTTTTGACTCCTTCATTTCAAAATGGACAGCTCACACTTCTTCAAATCCCAGACAAAATACACAGGCAGCTTTCAGGATAGTCACAAGGGGAAAAAAAATTTGAAATAAAAGATATTTGGACAAATTAATTTCTGGAAACAGATAATATAGTTGAGTGGTTGGAAGGACAGAGGTGGTCGGTGCTTGTTGGGCACTAGCACCGTCACATTAGAAACATAAACAGCGAAAGGACATTCAGTCTGCTGGGTTTTGTTGACATTCAATTAGATAATGTAGCTGTCATGCCTCATGTCCACTAAAAGTCACACCCCACAAAATATCCATCGATTAGTCTAAAAACAACAGCAGTCAGGAGGAAGTGAGATCACCTTATTTCTGCAAATTGTATTCTGATTTCAGCGGCCTTTCATTTGCAAGTGACTATTCAATATTTTTAATTTCAAACAATTCCATCGCACATACATATGCAAAGGCATATTGTATTCTTGTGTATTTACATGGGTGGACTTCCTGTGATTTGACTGGATCCCAGTCATGGAGAAGCTGTTCCTCCGCATGTCTGTTTGGCACACTGGGAGGAAAACTTGCCGTTTATGTGCGTTTATCAGTTCTACAAAGTCCAGTTGCTAGCTTAACACTCAAACCAGCACAGGTGGAACTTCTACAAGGAGCCGGCTGGATTTGAAGTCTGATTCAGAAGTCACTACATCACTGGCACAGACTTGATCTGGTTGAGCAGAGTGTCAAATAGTGTGCTTTCAAACAATATAACAACGACTGGAGCAATTATGCACCAAAAGAAACTTGAAGATTTAATTTGTATAGAGGTTAAGTGTTCTACCCTACAAATAAATCATGTATTTATATTCTGCCTTAATGCATGTATGAAGATGATACAAACTCTGTTAAGATTATTGTCACCCACACCTCATTTAAAAGGTATTTGCTCATGCAAACTTGAGGAAGTGGGAGATCAAGTTTTCAACTCATTTTTGTTATTTTTTGTTAATTTCAACTGGTATAGTATTCCTACATGAAGAAAGAAAATAGCCGAAATTCTCCATTCAGTCCTGGTACAATATGCTAAGGGAAGGCTCTAGCTTGACCAAGATTGAACACTGTTGATTTAGTTGATTTAAAAAGAGTAAACAGTCAATGTTTTGGGCTGAGACCCTTCATCAGAACTGGAAAAGAAAAGTTGAGGAGTGAGAATAAGAAGATGGGCTGGGGGGAGGAAGAAGTACAAGGTGGTAGGTGATGGGTGAAACTGGGACAGGGTTTTAAATATGTCAGTTCCGAAGAATGGTACCCTGTGTTAGTCATTGTTGTGTTATCATGTCCCTATTGATCAGGCAGTTAGTTCCTCACCTCTGTTCCTCCATTCTTGTTATCTGCACTTGTGAACTTTGAAGGTCATGGGATAATGACTGTTAACCACCTTGACACGTCACTTCTCATACAGAGGCACTGAACACAGCCTAGGGCCTTTTCGGTCAAGTGAAAAGCATTAGCTTTAGTCAAGTATTTCCACTACTTAGTGGTGCCATTAGTGGGTCTGGTTCAGTGAGGAATTACAAACTGGTTAAAATTTCTGTGTTGAAATTGTTTTGCTGAATGCTGTTGTGAAATATCTGGGCAGTGATTGATGATCCTTTCATTCGATCCAGCCACAGTTAATGGCAGTCTGGATCTCACTGCAAAGTTTCAGTGTTGCTGCCTCTGGAAATGTTTAGACCCATCAATTTTTTTTTGCTTCAAATACAAATGCTGCTGTCAGCAGTGCCCACTAACAGTTTTTATTGTTTTCTTTTCAGTGTTTGATGCTGCCTTTCCTGGACAAGAAGGAGAGACCAGCAGGAAGCAAGGGAAACGAAAACAGCTATTGAAAAATGAAATGCAGGTTGTAAATGCAGGAGCAAGCTGTTAAATAGAAGTGCTATATTGAATATCATGGGATTGCAAGAGGAAATGTGGCCAGTTTAAGTTGATTTATTTCAAGAATGGAATGTAAGAATATTGAATGCAATTCTGCTTATCTCCAAGTTTCCTTATTTACTGCATTTGGTGGGGATTCATTAACATCAAGAGGACCTGTCAGATAATATATTGGCTATAATCAGAAGGAATTTCTTTTATTTTTCAACAATTTGCTCCCCTTCACTTATTAACCTTGTGATTCAACACCAGCTTTAAAAATTAGAGGTTGAAGGCAGTTTCAGTCGCCTCCATGTTGGCATATTTGTAATTGAAAGAGTAAGTGGGAAGACAAATGCAGCCAACATCAGTTAAACTCCTGAACCATTAGGCAGCTGAGAGAAAGGAAAAGCATTGATGTAATACCCTTCATTTCCAGACAAATAATTAAATTTGAGGCGCTCCAATTGTTCTTCAAGTATATTTGTGATCTCGTAAATGTGCAGTACCCTATCACATAAATGCGAAGTTAAGTGGCCTGTTTGCTTTGTAATTTTTAAGGCCTAAGTGGTTGGTTGTGTTACCTGGACAACATTCCCATCCCAATCACTCTCAGTAATTAATGTGATACTTTGCATCCATCAATCCAGGAAGATGTGACATCAGTTTAATCGTATCTGGGGGATTAATCCTGCAACAACGCAATACCGACAGTACTTGCAAGAACATGTTCACTCATGGGATTTGATTTGATTAGAGAACCTAGGATAAAGGAACTGTGTCAGAGTCGAATTGGCGCAGGAGGCCTCAAACAGTTTGCGGAGCAAGTGATTTAAATAAGCGATCTTACGGGATTTCGGTAGCACAGGGGGCCTCACCCATTCACAAAGGCAGATAAAAAGAAGGCAGAGACAGGTGGAGCAGCCATTCTGTGAGAGGACCAGTGTTAGAGTCAGGAATCATTGGTTCATATCTGGTGAGTTTCTTCTTATTCATTTTTTTATTATTTGTTAGTGCGTACATAGTTAAAGCAGTGAGAATGGTCCCAGGGGCTGTGTTATGTTCTGTGTGGGAGATGTAAGAATTCTGAGAAACCTCCAGCCTACTAGTTAACCACATCTGCACCGGGGTACTGATCTGCAACTCCTCAAGGAAAGTGTTAAGGAACTGGAGCTGCAGCTCAATAAACTTCAGCTCATATGGGAAGCTGAGGAGATAATAGATAGGAGCTAAAGGGTGGTAGTCACTGTTAAGTTGCAGGAGGAAGGAAAATGAGTTGCAGGAGAGGGGAAAAAAATGGACAGCCAGTACAGACTACTACTGTGGCCACTTCCCTCAATAAGATCATAAGACCATAAGATATAGGAGCAAAATAAGGCCATTTAGCCCATCAAGTCTGCTCTGTTTCATCATGGCTGATCCATTTTCCCTCTCAGCCTCAGTAGCCAACTTTCTTACCATATCCCTTCATGCCCTGATCAATCAAGAATCTAGCAACCTCTGCCTTAAATATACGTAAAGACTTGGCCTCCACAGCCACATGTGTCAAAGAATTTCACATATTCACCTCTCTCTGGCTAAAGAAATTCCTCCTCATCTCCAGTCTAAAAGGATGCCCCTCTATTCTGAGGCTGTGTCCTCTGGTCAAGTCAAGCCAAGTCAAGTTAAATCACTTTTTATTGTCATTTCGAACATAACTGCCAGTACAGTACACAGTAAAAATGAGACAACATTTTTCAGGAACATGGTGCTACATAAACAATACAAAAACTACACTGAACTACATAAACCAACACAAAAACTACACTAGACTACAGAACTGCACACAGGACTGCATAAAGTACACAGAACAGTGCAGGCATTACAATAAATAATAAACAAGCAATAGGCACAGCAGAGGGCAGTAGGTTGGTAGTCCGATGGCTTGAGGGAAAATCTGTTACATAAATAAACAGCTGAACGGCGGTATCCAGGATTCCGTCCATTTCTGTACTCCCACCGAATATTTCGTTGACACAGATGTAGTCTAATTTAATGTCAATTGGAGAGCAGAATGGACAGGAGACCCAGCCGGCTAGGGCTTGTTTTTCTCCTGGTACAGACTCCTGCCCGTTCGCCTCACTTCTGCTTCCTCGCACACCGCTTATGACGTCCCCACCTCTGGCCTCCAGCATCAGGCGACTCTGAGGACTGCAGGCCCAATTCCCTCAGCAAGCAGACATTGGAGAGCAGAATGGACGGGGGAGCCGGCCGGCTAGAGATTACTTTTTTCCTGGTACGGACTCCTGCCTGCTCATCTCGCTTTCGCTTCCTCGCACATCACTTATGACGTCCCCAACTCTGGCCACTGGCATCAGGCGACTCCCAGGACTGCAGGCCTGATTCCCTCAGCAAGCCGAGGTCGCACAATCTAACCAGCAGATTTTCATGAAGGTTTGTTTTTGGGCGATCTCTGTATTGGATAGTCGCTCTGTTATCCATTACCCTAAACCCTAATTGTGCCTTAAAATTAAATTTAAAAACAAAATTAAAGTAGCAGCAGATCCAAAAGGCCGCTGCTGCCATCTGCCGCGCCACCTACTTGACCTAGGCTTCCCCATCACAGAAAACATCCTCTCAACATCCACTCTCCCAAGGCCTTTCAAAATTTGATAGGTTTCAATTAGGTCACCCCTCCTTCTTCTGAATTCCAGTCCAGAGAATCCAGGCCCAGGACCATCAAACAATCTTCATTTGACAAGTTGTTCAATCCTGGAATCATTTTCGTAAACCTTCTTTGAAACCACCCCAGTGTCAGCAGATCCTTTCTAAGATAAAGGGTCCAAAGCTGCTCACAATATTCCAAGTGAAGCTTCACAAATGCTTGATAAAGCCTCAACATTACATCCTTACCTTTATGTTCTAGTCCTCTTGAAAAGAATGATAACATCACATTTGCCTTCCTCACCACAGATTCAACTTACAAATTAACTTTTAGGGAATCCTTCACAAGGGCTCCCAAGTCCCTTTGTACCTCAGATTTTTGAATGTTCTCTCCATTTAGAAAATAGTCTATCCTTTTATATTTTCTATCAAAGTGCATGACACACTTTCTGACACCATATTACATCTACCACTTCTTTGCCCATTCTCCTAATTTGTCTAAGTCCTTCTGTAGCCTTTCTACTTCCTCAAAACGACCTGTCTCTCCACCTATCTTTGTATCACCTGCAAGCTTTGCAACAAAGCCATCAATTCCATCATCCAAATCATTGACATAAAATGTCAAAAGAAGCGGTCTCAACACAGTCCACTGTTGAACACCACTAGCACTGCAGCCAACCAGAAAAAGCTCCCTGTATTCCCACTCTTTACCTCCTGCCAATCAGCCAAGGCTTTATCCATGCTAGTATCTTTCCTGTACTATGATAGGTTCTTAACTTGGTAAGCAGCTTCATGTGTGGTATCTTGTCAAAGGCTTTCTGAAAATCCAAGTACACAACATCAACCGATTCTCATTTGTCTATCCTGCTTGTTATTTCTTCAAGAACTTCCAACAGATTTGTCAGGCAAGATTTTCCCTTAAGGAAACCATGCTGACTTTGACCTTTTTTACCATGTGCCTCCAAATACCCCGAAACCACAACCACTGCCAGCATCTTCCCAACCACAGAGGTCAGACTAACTGGCCTATAATTTCCATTCTTCTGCGTCACTCACTTCTTGAAGAGTGGAGTGACAATTGCAATTTTCCAGTTTTCCAGAACTATTCCAGAATCTAGTGATTCTTGAAAGATCATTACTAATGCCTCCACAATCTCTTCAGCCACTTCTTTCAAAACCCTGAGGTGTACACCATCTGATCCAGGTGACTTACCTACTGTGCCTTCAGACTTTTCAGTTTCCCCAGAACCTTCTCCCTAGTAATGGTAACTTCACACACTTCCCCCATTACAAACGCCCCAACATCATTTTCCAGTGGTCTGATATCCACTCTCGTCTCTCCTT
Source organism: Hemitrygon akajei (assembly GCF_048418815.1). Classification (NCBI taxonomy): domain Eukaryota; kingdom Metazoa; phylum Chordata; class Chondrichthyes; order Myliobatiformes; family Dasyatidae; genus Hemitrygon; species Hemitrygon akajei. Next base: position 127,350,122 of record NC_133126.1, on the reverse strand, counting down.
TACACTTCATTTATCTGAAGAAACTTCTGGTATCCTCTTTTTTATTATTGGCTAGCTAACTTTTGTATTCCATTTTTTTCTTTCAATGAGTTTTTTAGTTGCCTTTTGTTTTTTTAAAGTTTCTCAATCCTCTAACTTCCCACTCATTTTTGATCTATTTTATGCCCTCTCTTCAGCTTTTATGTTGCCTTTGACTTATTTTGTTAGCCACGGTTATGTCATCTTGCCTTTAGAATAATTCCTCCTCTTTGCAATATATCCTGTGCCTTCTGAATTGCTTCCAAAAATTCCAGCCATTGTTGTTATGCCTTCAATCCTGCCTGTGTTCATTTCCAATTAATTTTGGCCAGCTCCTCGCTCATGCCTCTGTAATTCCTTTTTCTCCACTGTAGCACTGATACATCTGACTTTAGCTTCTCCTTCTCAAATTTCAGGGGGAATTCAATCACTTTCCCCTAAGTGTTCTTTTACTTTAAGCTCGCTAATCAATTCCAGTTCACTGCACTACACCCAATCCAGAAATGCTGATCCTCTAGTGGGCTCAACCAGAAGCTGCTCTAAAAAGCCATCTTGTATGCATTCTAGAAATCCCCCTCTTGGGATCCAGCACCATCCAGACTTTCCCAATCTATCTGACTACTGAAATCCCCTGTGACTATTGTGACATTGGCCTTTTGACATGCATTTTCTATATCCCATCATAATTTGTAGACCACATTCTTACTATTGTTTGGATGTCTGTATATAACTCCCATCAGGGTCTTTTTACCCTTGCAGTTTCTTGGCCCTACCCACAAAAATCTAACACTTTCCGACACTATGCCGCCTGTATACTATACATTATTACATGAATTCTGTTTTCGAAACTTTCAATGTACCCGGGGGAGCCGCAGTGATCGGGTCTCTGGTACTGAGTCTGGCACTGTTGCTCAGATGGGAAGGGGGGGAGGGGAAGGACTGCAGTAGTGAAAGGGGATTCCATAGTTAGAGGAGTAGACACAAGATTCTGTAGACGCGACAGAAACACCTAGATGGTATGTTGCCTCCCAGGTGCCAGAATCTGGGATATCTCAGATTGGGTTCACTACACTCTAAAGGGAAGGGTGAGCAGCCTGAAGTCTTCATAGATTTTGGCACCAGTGGCATTGATAGCAAAAGCTAGGAGATCCAGAACAGAAAATTTAGGAGGCTAAGTAAAAAGCTTAAAAGCAAGACCTCCAAGGTAGCAATCACTGGATTGCTGCCTGTACAACAAGCCAGTGAGGGTAAGAGTAGGATGATTCAGCAGATGAATGCATGGCTGTGAAGTTGATGTAGGGAGCAGGGTTTCAGATCTCTGAATCATTGGGATTTCTTCTAGGGAATGTATGACCTGTACTTGATGGACAGATTTCACCTGAACCCAAGGAAATCCAATATCATTGCAGGCAGATTTTCCAGAGCTGTTGGAAAAGGTTTAAACTAATTTGGCAGGTGGGTGGGAACCAGAATAATAGAGATGTTGATTTACAGGCAGAGGCGGTGTGTACTGAGGCTGTCAGAAAGAACAAGTAGATGATAGGGCAAAATTGCAATCAGTGGGATGAATCAATGTACAACCAGGGGCCAAAATCAAAAAGAGTGATGAAAACAGGACTAGGTGTTATATTTGAATGCACGCAGTGTTTGGAGTAAAGTACATGATCTTGTAGAACAATTAGAGATTGGCGGGTATGGCGTTAATGGCACTACTAGAACATGGCTGAAAGAAGAATGATCTTAACGTCCAAGGAGGCATATTATATGGAAAGTAAAGGTAGATATGTTCCACTCAACTAGCTGGTATATCTCTCTCCAGTATACCCTCTCATCTCTATCTAAGATTCTACCAACAATGGTGGCATCATCAGCAAATTTATAGATGGTATTTGAGTATTTGAGTATTTGAGCCACACAGTATGGGTATAGAGGGAGTAGAGCAGTGGGATAAGCACACACCCTGAGGTGTTCCATTGTTAATCATCAATGGGGAGGAGATATTATCTCCAATCCGCACATATTATGATCTTGCAGTTAGGAAGTCAAGGATCCAGTTGCAGAGGGAGGTACAGAGGCCCAGATTCTGTAGCTTATCAATCAGGACTGTGGGAATGATGATGGTAAACACTGAGCTATACTAAATGAACAGCATCCAGGCCAATCCAAACAAAAACTAATGAGAAATAGGGGTCTGGAAACTTTTAAAAACCAATGGAAGGCAACCAGAACAAGCCATAAGGGGTGGAAAAGATGAAATATGAAGGTAAACCAGCCAATAATATGAAAGAGAACACCAAAAGTTTTATTCAGAGATATAAAGACTAAGAGGGGTGACAATAGATATTGGACTGCTGGAAAATGGTGCTGGAGAGGTAGTAATAGGGAGATGAACTGAATAATTATTTTGCATCAATTTTTATCGTGGAAAACGCCAGCAGTATGCCACATGTTCAAGAGCGTCAGAGGGCATAAGTTAGTGCATTTGCTATCGCTAAGGAGAAGGTGCTTGGAAACTGAATGCTTTGAATAGAGATACACACCTGAAGCAGATCAACTATACCTAGGGTTCTGAAAGAGGCAGCTGAAAAGATTGTGGAGGGATTACTATTGATCTTTCAAGGAACACTGGATTATGGAATGGTTCTAGAGGACTGGAAAATCGCTTATGTCACTCCACTCTACAAGAAGAGAGGGGGGCAGAAGAAAGAAAATTATAGACTGACCTGAGTGGCTGGGAAGATGTTGGAGTTGATTTGTGTTTTGGGTACATGGAGGTACATGATAAAATATGCCTAAGTCAGAATAGTTTCTTTAAGGGAAGATCTTGCCTGACAAAGCTGTTAGAATTTTTGAGGAAATAACAAGCAGGATAGGCAAAGGAGAATCAATGGATATTGTGTACTTAGATTCTCAGAATGCCTTTGACTAGGTGCCACACATGAGCTTGCTTAATAAGACAAGAGCCCATGATATTACAGGGAAGATACTAGCTTGGATAGCATTGACTAATTGGCAGGAGGCAAAGAGTAGGAAGAAAGGGAGCCTTTTCTGATTGGCTTCCAGTGAGCAGCAAGAATCAGTGTAGGGACCACTTCTTTTTACATTGTATGTTAATAATTTGGATGATGGACTTGGTGGCTTTGTGACCAAGTTTGCAGACAATACAAGGATACAGCAGGTGCAGTGTTGAGGAAACAGGGCGGCTGCAGAAAGACTTGGACAGATTAAGAAATGGGCAAAGAAGTGGCAAATGGAATAAAGAGTCAGGAAGTACATGGCCATGCACTTTGGTAGAAGGAATAAAAGCATAGAGTATTTTCAGAACAGGGGAAAAATTCAAAAATCCAACATGCAAAGGGACTTAGAAGCCATTGTGCAAGATTTCCTAAAATTTCATTTGTAGGCTGAGTCGGTGGTGAGGAAGGCAAATGCAATATTAGAGTTCATTTCAAGAGGACTAGAATATAAAAGCAAGGATGTAATGCTAAGCCTTTATAAGGTACTGATAAGGCCTCATTTGGAATATTGTGAGCAGTTTTGGGCCCCTTATTTAAGAAAGGAAGTGCGGACAGTGGAGAGGGTTCTGAGGAGGTTCACAAGAATGTTTCTGGCAATGAAAGGCTTATCATAGGAGGAGTGATTGATGGCTCTGGGCCTTTAATTGTTGGAATTTTGAAGAATCTCATTTAAACTTATTGAACGTTGAAAAAGAATAAACATGGAGAAGGTGTTTCCTTTAGTGGTCAGAAGAGAGGGGTATCCTTTTGGCATGGAGATTTCTTTAGCCAGAGGGTGGTGAATTTATGGAATACATTACCACAGGCAGCTGTGGTTGCCAAGCCATTGGGTATATTTAAGGCAGAGGTTGACAGGTTCTTGATTGATCGAGGCATGAAGGAAGATAGGGAAAAAGCAGGAGCTTGGGACTGAGAAAGAAGTGGATCAGCCATGATGAAATGGAGGAGATGACTCCATGGGCCAAATGGCCAAATTCTGTTCCTATGGCTTATAGTCTTATGGTTTTATAAGGTGTAGTGATCACAGCAGGATAGAATTCACCCTGCAGTATGAGAATTAGAAGACAAAGTCAGATATTTCAGTACAGCTACAGAGGCATGAAAGAGAAGTTGGCTAAAGTTGAGTGGAGCAGTGATGATGGTAGAGCAGCAATGGCTGGTGTTTCTGGGAGTAAGCTGAAAGACACAGGATTGGTTCATCCCAAAGCAGAGGAAGTATTCTAAAGGAAGAGTAAGGCAACTATGACTGACAAATGAAGCCAAAGACAGCATATAAGCAGAAGAGTAATACAGCAAAAATTAATCAGAAGCTAGAGAATTGGGAGGCTTTGAAAAACCAACAGAAGGCAACTAAAAATAGCAAAATGGAGAGGAAGGATGAAATATGAAGGAAAGCTAGCCAATAATATAAAAGAGGACACCAAATGTCTTTTTTTTTCAGATATATAAACAGTAGAAGAGAAGCAAGAGTGAACCTAGAGAGGTAGTACTGGGGGACAAAGAAATGGTAGACAAACCCAATATGTATTTTGCATCAGTCTCCATTGTGGTAGCCACCCGCAGAACGCAAATAATTCTAAAGTGTCCGGAGTAGAAGTGAATGTAGTTGCTATTACTGAGGAGAAGGTGCTTTGGAAGCTGTAATTGGAATGTATAGAGTTCTTGAAAGTTCTGAAGGTAGATAAGTAACCTGAACTAGATGGACCTCAGAGTTCACAAAGCGCCAGCTGAAGAGATTGTGGAGGCACTAGTAATGAACTTTCAAGAGTCACTCGGTTATGGAATGTATATAGCGTTCTTGAAAATTGCAAATGTCACTCCACTCTAAGTAGAATGGGAGCAAAAAATAGGAAATTATAGGCCAATCAGCCTGACCTCAGAGGTTGCTAAGATGTTAGAGTCCAATATTAATGATGAGACTCCGGGGTACTTGGAGGCACATAACATAGGCAGAATTCACCATGGTTTCCTTGAGGAGAAATCTTGTCTCACAAATCTGTTTGAATTTTTTGAGGAAATAATAGACAGGATAGAGAAAGGAGAGTCAGTGGATGACGTTTATTTGGATTTTCAGAAAGCCTGCACATGTGGCTGCTAAACAAGATAAGAGCCATTGGTATTATGGGAAAAATACTAGCAGGGACAGAAGATCAGCTGTCTGGCAGAAGGCAAAGAATGGGAATAAAGAAGGCCAGTTCTGATTGGGTGCTGGGGGCATTCTACAGGGTGTCAGTGTTATGTGCATTATTTTTCACATTATATGTTATGATAGAATTGACAGATTTCTGGACAAGTTTACAGATGATACGTGGATAAGTGGAAGGAAGGTAGTGTTGAGGAACTAGAGTCTGCAGAAGAACTCGGAGAATATCCAGAGGAGATTCACAAGAATGATCCCAGGAATGAAAGAGCTGTAGAGTGTTTGATTCCTCTGGACTTGTACTAGCAGGAGTTTAGAAGAATGAAGTGGATCTCATTGAAACCTACAAAATATTGACATGCCTAGGCAAATTGGATGTGGAAAAGAATGATTCCAATAGTGCAGGAGTCTAGGATAGCATCAAAATAGCAGCATGTCCCTTTAGAACAGAGATGAGGAGAAATATCTTTAGCCAGAGGGTGGTGAATCTGTAGAATTCATTGCCATTAGTTAAACAGATGTGGATGAGTTCTTGATTAGTAAGAGCATTAAATTTTACCAAGTAAAGGCAGAAGAATGAGTTTGAAAAGGAAGCTAAATCAGCCATAATCAAATGGCAGAGTGGACATAATGGTTCAAATGGGCTTAAATTTGCCAAAAAACATAGGAGCAGAATTAGGCCATCATGGCTGATCTCGTATCCAACTCAACCACATACACTTGGCTTCCCACCATATCCTTTGATGCCCTGACTGATCAGAAAACTATCAACTTCTGCCTTAAATATACCCACTGACTTGGCCTCCACTGCAGACTGTGGCAGAGTATTCCACTCTCTGGCTAAAATAATTCCTCCTTAACTCTGCTCTAAAAGGTCACCCCTCAATTTTGAAGCTGTGCCCTCTAGTTCTGGATACCTCCACCATAGGAAACATCCTCTCCACATCCACCCTATCTAGTCCTTTCAACATTTGGGAGGTTTCAATGAGATCCCCCCTCATGCTTCTAAATTCCAGTGAGTACAGGCCTAAAGCTGCCTAATACTCCTCATATGTTAACCCCTTCATTCCCAGAATCATCCTCATGAACTTCCTCTGGACTCTCTCCAATGACAGCACATCCTTTCTGAGATATGGGGCACAAAATTGTTGACAATACTGTAAGTGTGGCCTTTCTAGTGTCTTATAAACCCTCAGCATTATCTCCTTGCTTCTATATTCTATTCCCCTCGAAATAAATGCCAACATTGCATTTGCCTTCTTTACCACAAACTCAACCTGTAAATTAAATTTCTGGGAGTCTTCAACAAGGATACCTAAATCCCTCTGCACCTCTGATGTTTGAACTTACTCACCTTTTAGATAATAGTCCACACTATTGTTCCTTTTACCAAAATGCATTATCGTATGTTTCCCAACACTGTATTCCATCTACCTATGTTTTTGCCCTTTCTTCGAATTTGTCTAAGACCTGCTACAATCGTATTGCTTCCTCAGCACTACTTACCCCTCCACTTATCTTTGTATCATCCATAAACTTTGCCACAAAGCCATCAATTCCATTATCTAAATCAATGACAAACAATGTGAAAAGTAGTGATCCCAATACTGACCCCTAAGGAACACCACTAGTCACTGGCAGTCAACCAGAAAAGGCCCCCTTTTTCCCACTCACCGCCTCCTGTCTGTCAGCCATTCCTCTATAGATGCCAGTATCGCTCCTATAATGCCATAGGATGTATTCTTGTTTAGCAGCTTCGTGTGTGACACCTTATCAAATGCCTTCTGAAAATTCAAGTAAATAACATCCACTGCCTCTCATTTGTCCACCCTGCTTGTTACTTCCTCGAAGAACTCTAACAGATTGGTCAGGCAAGATTTCCCTTAATGGAAACCATGCTGACTTTGACTTGTTTTACCCCGAAACCTCATCCTTAATAAAAAACTCCAACACTTTCCCAACCACTGAGGTTAGGTTAACTGGCCTATAATTTCTTTTCTTTTGCCTTCCTCCCTCCTTAAAAAGAGGAGTAACATTTGCAACCTTCCAGTCCTCCAGAACCATGCCAGAGTCAAGTGATTCTTGAAAGATCATGACCAATGTATCCATTATCTCTTCAGCAATCTCTCTCAGGACTCTTGGATGTAGTCCATCTGGTCTAAGTGACTGATCCACCTTAAGACCTTTGAATTTTCCTGACATTTTTTTTCCTTTTTAATAGCAATGGCACTCAGTCTTGCTCCCTGCCATGCATGAACCTCTGGCACACTGCTAGTGTCTTCCACAGTGAAGACTGATGCAAAATACTTATTAAGCTCATCTGCCATTCTTTGTCCCCCATTACTACCTCACCAGTGGTCAAATATCAACTCTCACCTCCATTTTACTCATTATATAACTGAAAAAACTTTTTGTATCCTGCTTTATATTATTGGCTAGTTTGCCCTCATATCTTATCTTTTCCCTTCTTACAGTTATTTTTGTTGCCTTTTGTTGGATTTTAAAAGCTTCAGAATCATCCAACTTCCCACTCACTTTTGTTACCTTTTATATACTTTTCTTGGCTTTTATGCAGTCTTTAAATTCCCTTGACAGCTATGGTTGCCTACCCCACCCATTTGAGAATGTCCCCTCAGTGGGACGAGTCTACCCTGTGCCTTGTGAACTATTCCCAGAAACATCAAACACCTCTGCTCTGCAGTCATCCCCTCCAATCCACCCGGGTAAGTTCCTCTATCATGCCTCTGTAATTCCCTTTATTCGATTGCAATACAGATACATGTGACTTAAGCTTCTCCCTCTCAAAATGCAGTATGAATTCAATGATATTTTGATCACTTCCTCCTAAGAATTCCTTTACATTAAGCTCCCTAATAAAATCTGCACTATTACACAACACCCCATCTAAAATAAACTTTCTCCGAGCATGCTCAGGAACAAGCTGCTCTGAAAAGCTATCTGATAGGCATTCAACAAACTCCCTCTCTTGCGATCTGCCACCAACCTGATTTTCCAAATCGCCTTGCATATTGAAGTCCACCATTACAATTGTGCCATCACCATTATTGCATGCCTTTTCCAGCTCCCTTTGCAATCTCACCCCACATCTTGGCTACTACTTGGAGACCTAGATATGATTCCCGTAATGCTCTTTTTTTTACCCTTGCAGTTCCTTAACTCCACCCACAAAGATTCAGCATTCTCTGACCCTATGTCTCCTCTTTCTAAAGATGTAATTCCATCTCACCAACAGAGCCACACCACTGCCTATGCCTTCCTGCCTGTCCTTTCAATACAAAGTATATCCTTTGATGTTAACCTCCCAGCTATGGCCTTCTTTCAGCCACAACTCAGTGATACCCATAACATCATAATGACCAACCTGTAACTGAGCCTCAAGTTCATTCACCTTATTCCTAATGCTACATGCATTTAAATACAGTCCCTCAGTTCTAAATTTTTCACCCTTTTGAATATTACCTCTGTGGTACAAATTAATTCCTTGCTCTGGCTGCATTTGTACCCAATCATTGGCCTGGCCTTCCTTACATTCATGTTGCATTCATCATCTACTTGTAAACCTGTTGGCTCATCCTCAGCTCCATCATACTGGTTCCCATCACCAAGCCATATTAGTTTAAACTACTCCCAACAGCTCTAGTAAACCTGCCCGCAAGAATATTGGTCCCACTCAGATTCAAGTGAAACCCATCCCTTCTGTAATTCTGCTGCTTTTTCTTATGGTCAAAGAACCTGTAACATTTCACACTCACTGCGCAACTCTGCGAGCTAGCAGTTAGACTGTGTGCTCCAAAAACAGCCATCTGGCTTGGATATGAGAACATTTACCACTCAGCCAAAGTAGCAGAAAACTCTGCACAAGAGCCATAGTGTGGTTGCCTTAGAGCCCAGTTCTACAGGAAATGTGGCAAATTAATCAAAGTACAAAGGAGGCAGTTTTGATACAAGGACATCAGACACAAGGGTAAACAGGTGATGCTCAGGGCCTAGCTTACATATTGGAATTCTTACTATTTATATCTTGGTACCCAACAAATTGATGCTGGATTACATCACAGGAATCATGGTGGAGTAATGGGAGAGCAGAAACCCTTTCACCACTCCCCTGCTTCCATCACTCACTAGGATCTATTCCATATTTTCTCTCTGTCACTCTTCCTTAATCCTGCTGGCTGACAAAATCTATAAATCCGGTTCTTGAAGTTAAAAATTGACCTTCTATTCAGCACATTTAATATCCTGAAAACTTCAATCAATAACAGTTTAACATTATAAATTCTAGGAAGGGTGACCAAAGTTTATATAATCACTCCTTACCGTTTAACTTCTGGAGTTCAGGTATTGTGTTTGTTTCCTCACATTGCACTCCTATCAAAGTTAATGTACTCTTCCTTAATGGTGGTTTCAAGAACAATTTATTAATGTTCCAGGTACGAAACACCAGGTCTTTGTACAGTTATGCATAAGTTCCTGTATTCTGTACTTCGTACTTACAGTTCTGGTCATTATTTCTGTGCGTACCCCTATATCCTAGTTAAAAACATCTTTGTTTCAGGACAAATGTTCCAATGTGGTGTTCTTTTATTGAAAAAAAAGTTTGTAAAATTATACCATTCTATCAAGAGAAGAATATTTCTGAATCTTGGAAAGGTTATCAGTCTGTTGACTATCGCCCATGAAAGAAAAGGCTTATGGAATCATAGAAAGTTACAATACAGAAGAAGGCCATTTGCCAATCATGTATGTACCACTTGAAAAAGAGCTACCCAACCTAATCTTGCCTTTCTGCACTACATATGTGTTCCTAAAGATTATGCCTCTTCAAGTACACATCCAAGTGCTGTTTAAACATAATGAAGGCTTTTGCCTCCCTTACATTTTCAGACAGGTCCTCACATAGAAAGAGGCGTTGAATTAAACAATGTCCAGTGTAATGTTCAAATCAAAAAAGATCACCCTGAATAAGTAACTCATGAAAAGCCTTAAGCTTTAGCAGACTAAACTCTGTGAAACTCTGCCATAAAAATTCGATACCATGAGGGCCAGTTTTTGCCCTCATGGTCAGCCACTGTTTGCAGTGCATGCTTCTGACATGTTCAGGTCCCTGAATGCTACATTTTAGTTCAGAAATGCAATCTTTATAGGCAAGCCCCAGAAATATATTTCTGATTCAAATAGGCCCTTTTCTACGTATTATTTTTGTCTCTGTTCCCTGAACAACAGCCTTCATTTTCCAAGTGAAGTCCTTGCCATTTTCCATTGACTCCTGTGGTGTAATTAAAAGTTCAGAAGGAAATGTCAGATCTCCGTGTTGAAATTATTCCAACCTTGAGTGGAATATGGAACAAGAAACACATTGTATATTTCTCTGAGGGGATTATTTTTTGTTACTTTTACATAGGCAGACTTGTATGCTCTACAAAACACATCATTTATCAGAAAGAGGCTAGCAATAACATTCCTATGCATAGTTAGAATGACACAAACAAATTATCATTTTTGACTTCCAGGCTTGCAAGGAATCGATCCTCTGGGCAGTGAAATTACCAGTGATTGCCACAGAATAGATTCTCTATCCCCAAAGGCAATTCATCTGGACTTTGGCAAAACGTTCAAGAGCCATGCTATTTATGAGCCCCTCATTTTAATGGGAGTCAATGAGCCATTGGCAACTAGATGGGGATTTCGAGAGACCAATGTTACATGCATCAGTTAGCATTATTGCAGCCAAATTAAAAGCTAGCTGTTATTGGATGGGAGTGCTCCATGGAATTTATGCTGGATTTTCTCTCGAAAAAGAGATCATAATTCAATTTCTTTATGTTATTCATCCTGATTAGCACAGCAAAGATTCTCAACACTGACTAACAACTTTGATGCATTTAGAATCCTCCCAGAAAGTGAACTGCTCATACAATAACAAATGTCTGCACAGAATAGAGACAATGTTTTTTCTTATCTTCCCTTTATTCATAATGACTCCGGTGAATATATATACTGTATCTTTAATCCCACTTTCCCATCTTCATGGATCACTGCACACTCTGCTCATTTTTGCATCCAGTCTTGTACATTATCTGATCTTGAATTCTGAGAGCTGAAATTCATTTGTACACTGTGGCCCATCGTTCACGAATTCAAATAAAATTCAAATTTTCAGTGCAGATTTGTCCAAGAAGTAGCTTTTACCAAATACTGTGTATAATCAGGTCCTCATGCAGTTTTGTTCCTTCATTTCCACAGTGTCAAAGTAATCTTTCTTTTGTACTTAATAAAGACAGGAGGGGAAAGTTCAAAGGAGGTGTGGAGAATAAGTCTTTTTTTAACACAGTAAGTGCTGAGAGCCTGGAATGGACTGATTGGGATGTGGTGGAGACAGATGTGATAGAGGCATATAATAGGCTCTTACATATGCATGTGAATATGCAAAGATGGGGGGAAATCAAACTGGTACAACCAGAAGGGATGTGTTTGATGGCATTAGCTTAAATATTTTGGAACAACATCACTGGCCAAAGGACCTATTCCTGTTCTATACTATTTGAACAGAGGTGGAAGCCATCAATTGGATATTTTTTCTATCCCATTCTAGAACTCAATTTGGGAGTATAGGTGAAGAATAAACTGAAGGATCCCTTTAATTGTTCTCTTTGTCCTTAATTCATGAATGATTTCTATATAGAGGTCTATTAAATTATTCTTTAGCTTGAAAATCTTTAACGGTAATTGGAATAAGAAAATAAAATTAATCGTTTGGTACACTGCATTACACTGATGACCTATGGAAGTAGAAGAAATCAATCAATCATGTTGCTTTAGAACATGCCCAATCATAATATCATTGGCCTCTTCATTTGTGATGTTAGTCAAAAGAGTATCATACAGCCCAGAAAAATGCCCTTCGCTCTGTCATATCCTTGCTGTGCTTGACTTATTTACACTAATCTGATTTCAGTGCAGCTTTTTTATCATACCTTATCCTTTCCACACTCTTTTCAACTTTGCTGTCCATTCCCAATCAATCTATGGCCAATTCCTATTGCACGTTCCTGGATTAGTTGCCCCTTCACTCTGCCCATTCTTGCTTCACTCTTCCTCCTGTGGCTGTCCATACTTCTCCCTACCTGGAGCACTTGCTTATCACTCCGCACCTCTTCACATTACCCACTCCACTTCCAATCACCCTGTTCTTCCTGCTTCATCCTGCAGCCAATTACTGCAATCTATTCCTGGGTTAGTTACCCCTTCACTCTTTCCGGACAGGTCCCTGCTTCACTCTACACAGTCTGCATCCTGTCCTTTCCCTTTCCAGTCCACTTCATCCCACGGTACCTCTTTCAAGTCCACTTGACATCCACATTGAGTTTTGGATCATGAAAATAAGAAAAAAAGGATAAAAATGAAAATATTATTTACTGTGAGAATTGCATGGATAAGTTTGTTTCAAAATATTTGGGGAATGTGCAAAATATTGACATACTTGTAAAGTTTAATAAATATTGTCACAATGAATTATGATTGAAATCTGAATTATTCAGATACCGAGGACTGAGAGGTGTTACCATTGTGCCTTGCTTTCATCTGTAACTCTCCTGGCTATGATGGCGAGTTTGTGAAAAAGATTACCATGGATATGGTGTGCAGATGTGTCTGTGTCTGTACGGGGTGATTCAATGATTCTGGGAACATTCCTCAGGTGAACTATTGTTTCACTGAAGGAAATAGACATCTGGTAACCAAAGCAATTTATTTCATTTGTGAAGCTTATTCATGAGTACTATTGGGCAATTCTGTTACATTACTCTATCAGCCCCGGCTGATTGGTTAACACACATGCAAATCACAACGTTTATTGTTTTTGAGTGGGGTCATTGTAATGCCAACTTACACGCTCAAATGCAGTTTACACACATGCCAGAATGAAGATATGTGTCTACAAATGCACCTCTCTCTCACACATATTTATGCATACATACACACAGTATCTTAATGCTTAAGCAAAATTCTTCCCTATGTACCCTGGCACTCTGTCAATTCAAGTGCAAAATTAACAAATTCTATCATTCACAAATGAACTGAGATGGCGATGGTAGGTTATTTTTTTCAATTACCTTGTATAACTTTCAAGTTCTTTGTGCCTCGGAATATTGTAAACCAAATACAGTAAATATATCACAGGTAGATTGGGGAAAATTAAGTTAATGCTAAAGAATCTGTAATGCCTGCAAGGTGGCTTGTTAGAGCAGCTTGTGGTTGAGACCACAAGGGCAGTGTCAACTCTGGATTGTTTGTTGTGTAATGAATGAGGTTCAATTAGGGAGCTTGAGGTAAAGGAACCCTTAGGAGACAGAAGCAGGATCTCCCAATGGCACCCATTTTAATTCAGGTTGGAGGAGCAGCTCCTTATACTCCATCTGGGTAGCCTCCAACCTGATGGCATGAACCTCTGGTAATGGCCCACCCTCTCTCACCATTCCCCATTCCCATTTCCCTCTATTACCTTATATCTCCTTACCTACTCATCCCCTCCCTCTGGTGCTCCTCCTCCTTCCCTTTCTTCCATGGCCTTCTGTTCTCTACTATCAGATTCCCCCTTCTCTGGCTCTTTATCTCATTCATCAATTGACCTCCCAGCTCTTTACCTCACCCGGCCTCCACATTCCAGTTTCCACTATCATCTACTACCTTGTATTTATTCCTCCCCTCCCCCAACTTTCTTACTCTGACTTTTCATCTTTTTCCTCCAGTTCTGATGAAGGGTCTCAACCTGAAATGTCAACTGTTTATTCTTTTCCATTGATGCTGCCTGGCCTGGTGGGTTCCTCCTGTATTTTGTATGTGTTAGTTAGATTTCCAGCATCTGCAGATTTTCTGCTGCTAGAGATCACAATATGATAGAATTCACCCTTCAGTTTCTGAGGGAGAAGGTAAAGTTGGAGAATAGGGTAACCATGGATAATAAAAGTAGTCAAAGAAAGTATAAAAGCAAAAGAAAGGGCATACAATGCAGCCAAAAAAAAATAATGGGAAGCTGGAGAACTGGGAAGCTTTGGAAAACCAACATAAAACAACTTATAAAGCAATAATGAGAGAAAAATGAAAGATGAAATATGTGAGGAAAAAAGAGAAGCAGGAATGGACATTGGACTGCTGAAAAACTACACAACAACCTCTTACTCAATGTCAGAAAGATGAAGAGGCTGATTATTCACTTCAGGAGGAGGAAACCAGAAGTCCATGAGCCAATCTTCATCAGAGGATCAGAGGTGGAGAGGGGCAACAACTTTAAGATCCTCAATGTTATCATTTCAGAGGGCTTGCCCTAGGTCCAGTACATAAGTGCAATAATGAAAAATGTGGGGAAGCGCCTCAACTCCCTTAGGAGCTGGTGAAGATTCAGTATGACATCAAAAACTTTCACAAACTTCTATGGGTATATAGTGGAGAGTATATTGACTGGCTGCATCACAGCCTGGTATGGAAACACCAATGCTCTTGAACAGAAAATTCTACAAAAACTAATGGATATGCTCCCTCCACCCCACTACCGAGCCCGTCTACATGAAGCATTGTCGCAGGAAATCAGCATCCATCATCTAGGACCCCCACCACCCAGATCCTACTCTCTTTTCACTGCTGCCATCAGGAAGAAGGTACAGGAACCTTGGGAACAGTTATTACCACTCAACCATCAGGCTCTTGAAACAAAGAGGATAATTTCATTAAACTTCACTTGTCCTATCTTTAAAATGTTCCTATAACCTATGAGCTCACTTTCAAGAAATCTTCATCTCATGTTCTCAATATTTATTGCTTAATTATTTATTACTATTATTTATTTCTTTTGTATTTACAGATTTTGTTATCTTTTGCAGTTTGAATGCCCAAGCTGGTGTGGTCTTTCATTGATTTTACAGTGTTTATTGTTCTATTATGGAATTATTGGGTATGCCAGCATGAAAATGAATCTCAGGATTGTATATAGTGACATATATTTATTATGATAATAAATTTACTTTAAACATTCAACATCCAACTTTTGAGAGTTAGAAATGGCAGATAAAATGAATATATATTTTGCATCATTCTCTACTATTGAAGATATTAGTAGTATGACAGAAATTTGAGAGTGTCAGGGGGCAGAAGTGGGTGCAGTTGCTATTACTAAGGAGAAGGTGCTTGGGAAGCTGAAAGGTCTGAAGGAAGATAAATCAAGTTGACTAGACTATACACAGGGTTGGGAAAGAGGTAGCTGAAGAGATAGTGGAGGCATTAGTAATGATCTTTCAAGAATAATGAGAATCTGAAATGGTTTCAGAGGACCTGAAAATCACCAATGCCTCTCCACTCTATAAGAAGAATGGAAGGCTAATGACAAGAAATTATAGGCCAGTTAGTCTATCTTCAGTAGCTGCAAAATGATTCCATTATGAAGTATGAGGTTTCAAAGTACTTGAAAGTACATGATTAAAAAAGGCCAAAGTGAACATGGTTTCATTAAGGGGCAATTTTACCTGACAAATCTGTTGGGATTATTTGTGGAAATAACTGACAGGGTAGACAAAGAAGAGGAGTCAGTGATATTGTTTATTTAGATTTTCAGATGGCCTTTGACAAGGTGCCACACATGAGACCTCTAAACAAGATAAAAGCATGTGGTGTTGCAAGAAAGATACTAGCATGGACAGGAAATTGACTGACTGGTATAAGACAAAGTGTGGGAATAAAGGCGGCCTTTTCTGTTTGACTTCAGGTGACTAGTGGAGTTCTACAAAAGTCAGTGATGTGTTTACTATTTTTCGCAATTTATGTTAATGACCTGGTGATGGAATTTTGTGGCTAAGTTTGAGGCCTAACAAAGGTATATGAAGGAGCAGACAGTATTGAGGGAGTAGGGATTCTACAGAAGGAATTCAACAGATTAGGAGAATGGGCATAAAACCCTGGGTATAGTCTGGTCCAGTTGACATATCTCCCTTCAGGCCTTTCAGCTTCCCAAGCCCCTTCTCCTTAGTAATAGCAACTACACTCATTTCTGCCCCCTGACACTCAAATTTCTGTCATACTGCTAATATCATTCACAATAAAGAAACAAACAGTTATTCAGTTTATCTGCCATTTGTACCTCTCCAAAGTTAAAAGTTGAAAGTTGAAAGTAAATTTATTATCATAAATGGAATGGAATACAGTATAAGGAAGTATATGAGGATATACCTTGGTAAAAAGGAATAAAGACATAAGCTATTTTCTAAATGGGGAAAATATTCAAAACTCAGAAGAGCAAAAGGGCTTTGAGTGCAGTATTCTGTAAAGGTTAACTTGCAGGTCGAGTTGGAAGAAAGGAAGGCAAATGCAATGTCAGCATTCATTTTGAAAGGACTAGAATATAAAAGCAAGGATATCATGGTGAGACTTTATAAGCCATTGTTCAGACTGTGAGCAATTTAGGGCCCCATATCTATGAAAAGATCTGCTAGCATTAGAGAGGACTGAGAGGAGGTCATGGAAATGATCCCGGAATTGAAAGGATTAACGTACAGGGAACATTTGATAGATCTGGGCCTGTACTCTCCGAAGCTTATAAGAATGAAGGGGGCTCTCATTGAAACCTACTGAATATTGAAAGTCCTAGATAAAATGGATGAGGAGTGAATGTTTCCAATAGTGGGAGAGTCTGGGTCAAGAGGGCACAGCCTTAACATAGGACAGAGGATCCCAACCTGGGGTCCACGGACCCCTTGTTTGCTGGTATTGGCCCATGGTATAAAAAAGGTTGGGAATGCCCTGGTACAAAACAATAGTCCTTTAGAACAGAGATGAGGAATAATTTCTTTAACCAGAAGATGGTGAATCTGTGGGATTCATTGCCACAGACAGCTGTGGAGGCCAAGTCATTGGCCATATTTTAAGTGGGGGTTGATAGGTTCTTGATTAGTAAGAGTGTCAAAGGTTACGGGAGAAGGCAGGAGAATGGGGTTGTGATGGAATATATATCAGGCATGATGGAATGGCAGAGTAGGCCCGATAGGCTGAATGATCTAATTCTGCTTCTATGTCTAAATAGTCTTATGGTCTCAAACATTGCTATCTTACAACTTCCACCATCTCCCCTGGCAGTGTGTTCCCATCTACCTACTACTCTGAGTAAAGTAATCTTGCATCTCAAATCTACTTTAAATCTGCTTCCTCTCACATTAAACCTATGACTGTCACTATGTGAAATTTCTAGCCTGGAGAAAAGACTCTGACTATCTATGCCTCTCACAAATGTGATATACTTCTATCAAGTCATCCTTCAGTCTCCAATGCTCAGAGAAAATGAACCAACTTTTCCTAACCTCCCCTTGTAAACAATCCTCTCTAATCCAGGCAACATTCTGGTGAAACACTTCTGAACCCTTCGTGAAGCCTGCACATCTTTCCTGTAAAGTGACAACAAAAGCTGCCCGTGATACTTCAAGCATAGTCCAATTTGTCCTAACAGCTGCACTATGACTTCCCTACTTTTATACTCAACATCCCAACAAATAAAGGCAAAGCAAGAATTTAGAAATTTTAAAAAATTAACTCTTTTGAAATTTTCAAAATTCTTAGGATTTCAGCAAGATAGATAAGGGATTTTTTTTCCTCTGGCTGATGCACCTACAACTTATGGTCACAGACCTAAAATAAATGTTATAGTCCATTTAGACTAAAATAATCAGAAATTACTTTTTTCCAGTGTGAATCATTGGACTTTTCCACCTCTGTCATCAATAAAGGCTCTGTCTTGATTTCATTCAATACCAAGTTTTACAGATAGAATGTGAACTTTATCTGAAGTAAATTTATTCATAATAAACTCATATTAAAGTACATATACATAATCCATATACTATATTGAGATTCATTTCTTGCAGGCATTCACAGAAAATAGAGAAATACAATAAAATCAATGGAAATATTGCACATAAACAAAGACTGAATAACAACCAATGAGCAAAAGAAGGCAAACTGAGCAACTAAAATAAATAGATAAATTAATATGGGTGTCTGGATTTAGAGAAATCAGCGTATCTGAAGGACAGACCGGGAAATAACATTGAGTTTGAAGAACGGGTATAACCTTGTTGAATGGCAGAACATGTTCAAACAGCCACTTGGCCTTTTCTCCTGCTACTATATATTACATTCTATGTTACTCTGTCTGTTGGCAAGTCTTAGTGCCAACTCCAGTGTCTTTTATTTTACATTTTATTTCTACATAACATCAAATGAGTTGTGTCATAATGATCTTCTAGCTATAATCTCTTAGACACCTGTGGGTCCTGCATGCAAATTTCCAAACCCACTTCCTACAATACAACAACACCATCAAACTATTTAATTGGTAGTGAAACAGTGAGCTTTTGCAAGTTAAGTCAAGTCACTTTTTATTGTCATTTCGACCATAACTGCAGGTACAGTACACAGTAAAAACGAGACAACGATTTTCAGGACCATGATGCTACATGAAACAGTACAAAAACTACACTGAACTATGTAAAATCAACACAGAAAAAAAATTACTCTAGAATACAGATCTACCCAGGACTGCATAAAGTGCTCAAAACAGTGCAGGAATTACAATAAATAATAAACAAGCCAATAGGCACAGCAGAGGGCAATAAGTTGGTGTCAGTCCAGGCTCTGGGTATTGATGAGTCTGATGGCTTGGGGGAAGAAACTGTTACATAGTCTGGTCGTGAGAGCCCGAATGCTTCGGTGTCTTTTCCCAGATGGCAGGAGGGAGAAGAGTTTGTATGAGGGGTGCGTGGAGTCCTTCACAATGCTGTTTGCTTTGCGGATGCAGCGTGTAGTGTAAATGTCCGTAATGGCGGGAAGAGAGACCCTGATGATCTCAGCTGACCTCACTATCTGCTGCAGGGTCTTGCAATCTGAGATGGTGCAATTCCGGAACCAGGCAGCGATGCAGCTGCTCAGGATGCTCTCGATACAACCCCTGTAGAATGTGATGAGGATGGGGGGTGGGAGATGGACTTTCCTCAGCCTTCGCAGAAAGTAGAGATGCTGCTGGGCTTTCTTTGTTATGGAGCTGGTGTTGAGGGACCAGGTGAGATTCTCTGCCAGGTAAACACCAAGAAATTTTGCTGCTCTTAATCTCCACTGAGGAGCCATCGATGTTCAGCGGGGAGTGGTCGCTCTGTGCCCTCCTGAAGTCAACAACCATCTCTTTTGTTTTGTTCACATTCAGAGACAGGTTGTTGGCTCTGCACCAGTCTGTTAGCCGCTGCAGCTCCTCTCTGTATGCTGACTCATCATTCTTGCTGATGAGACCCACCACAGTCGTGTCATCGGTGAACTTGATGATGTGGTTCGAGCTGTGTGTTGCAGCACAGTCGTGGGTCAGCAGAGTGAACAGCAGTGGACTGAGCACACAGCCCTGGGGGGCCCCTATGCTCAGTGTGATGGTGTTGGAGATGGTGCCTCCAATCCGGACTGAGGTCTCCCAGTCAGGAAGTCTAGGATCCAGTTGCAGAGGGAGGTGTTCAAGCCCAGTAGGCTCAGCTTACCAATCAGTTTCTGAGGGATGATTGTGTTGAAAGCTGAACTGAAGTCTATGAACAGCATTTGAACGTACGTGTCTTTTACTTAATGGATCAAATTAATGTATGTCTGCATTTAGCATACTCAAGTTGCCACCACAATAGAAGGTAGGAAGCTGAGTATAGAGAGTTTAGAATATACATAGAACAGGGCCAACTGTACTGTTCTAGCCTCTAATTAAGTTATGTATAGATAGATAGATAGATAGATACTTTATTCATCCCCATGGGGAAATTCAACATTTTTTCCAATGTCCCATACTCTTATTGTAGCAAAACTAATTACATACAATACTTAACTCAGTAAAAATATGATATGCATCTAAAATCACCCTCTCAAAAAGCATTAATAAAGCTTTTAAAAAGTTCTTAAGTAGTTTACTTCAATACATTGAGTCCTAACCCCGGCACTTTAACATATCTTACTCCTGGCGGTTGAATTGTAAAGCCGAATGGCATTGGGGAGTATTGATCTCTTCATCCTGTCTGAGGAGCATTGCATCAATAGCAACCTGTCGCTGAAACTGCTTCTTTGTCTCTGGATGGTGCTATGTAGAGGATGTTCTGGGTTTTCCATAATTGACCGTAGCCTACTCAGCGCCCTTCGCTCTGCTACCGATGTTATACTCTCCAGTACTTTGCCCACGACAGAGCCCGCCTTCCTTACCAGCTTATTAAGACGTGAGGCGTCCCTCTTCTTAATGCTGCCTCCCCAACACGCCACCACAAAGAAGAGGGCGCTCTCCACAACTGACCTATAGAACATCTTCAGCATCTCACTACAAACATTGAATGACGCCAACCTTCTAAGGAAGTACAGTCGACTCTGTGCCTTCCTGCACAAGGAAGTGCCAAATTTATATGGAACTGAAGGGTTCCTTGAATCCTATTTTGAGTAAGAAACATAGAAATGTAGAAAACCTACAGGCCCTTCAGCCCACAAAGCTGTGCCGAAAATATCCTTACTCTAGAACTACCTAGGCTTACCCATAGCCCTCTATTTTTCTGAGCTCCATATACCCATCCAAGAGTCTCTTAAAGGACCATATCATTTCCACCTCCACCACCACCAGCAGCAGCCCATTCCATGCACTCACCACTCTCTGCATAAAAAACTTCCCCCTGACATCTCCTCTGTACCTGCTTCCAAACACCTTAAAACTATGCCCTCTCGTGCTAGCAATTTCAGCCCTTGGAGTAAGTTCTGTAAGTTCAAGATGGGGGGGGGGGGGGCGGTGTCAGAGCTTTGGGGAAGCATTGATCTTAGCTGGTGATTTTTTCAAAATCAAGAGTTAGTAAACAGCTTGTAGCTGCTAGGACGTTTCCTAAAGCAAAAAAGTATGTGAAGGTCACCTGCCTACAGGAAAGATGTAAATAAGGTTGAAAGAGTATAGAGAAAATTTACAAACATGTTGCTGGGACTGGAGAACCTGATTTATGAGGAAAGGTTAAATAAGCTATGACATTTTTCCTTGGAAATTTGAAGATTGAGAGGAGATTTGATAGTGATATACAATATTATAAGGGGTATAGATAAAATAAATGCAAGCAGGTTTTTCCACTAAGGTGGAATGGAACTACAAGTAGAGGTCATGGGTTAAGGGTGAAAGGTGAAATGTTTAAGGGGAACATGAGGGGAATTTTCTTCACTCCAGAAGGTTGTGAGGATGTGGAATGAGCTGCCAATGCAAGTAGTGCATGTAAGCTTGATTGCAATGTGTAAGAGACGTTTGGATAAGTGCATGAATGGCAGGGGCATGGAGGGCTCTCGTCCCAGTGCAGGTCGCTGGGAGTTGGCAGTTTAAATGGTTCGATAAGGACTGAATGTGCCCAAGGAACTGCTTCTGTGCTGTAGTTTTCTATGACTCTATGACACTAAGACTCTAGTAATGGCAGTGACATGGGAGCAGATAGTCTCCTGTACCTACTTTACTTAACCTCTGAAGTTCATGGTGATGGGAAATTAAATGAGGCATAGTGGGCCTACAGAATATTTTCCTAAATTTCTTTTTGTTGCTCTACTTAAAAGATGAGTGTGAAATCACTTAATTCTGGATTTGGACATTTAAATATGAAACAGCTAGCAAATTTCTGGAGGAACTCAGCAGGTCAGGCAGCATCAATGGACAGATATGGGCAGTCAACGTTTCAGGTCAATGCCCTTCATCGGGACTAAAAGATGGAGGAGAGGTATCTGATATAATAATGTGGAGGGAATGGGTGGAGCAAGAGCTAGCAAGTGATAGGTGGATCTAGATGATGAGGGTATTCGCAGCTGGAGAAAGTGAAGTGAAAGTAGCGACAGAAGATGGGAAGTGATAGGTAGCAAAAGACTGGAGAAGATGGAATCTGACCAGAGAGGAAGGTGGAACATGGAATCATGAGAAGGATGTAGAGAGGGTCAATTGGAGCAGTCGGGGAAGAGAATCAGTAGAAAAAGTGTATAGATGATGGGATGGGTATCAAAGATTAGGGGGAGACAGAAAAAGGACATAAGGAAAACAGTTAACCTGAAATTGGGAAATTTAATATCTGAATTCTTATCCAACACCTTTCTTGATAAAACTTGCTCAAGTCCATATACCCTCCAAACGTTATATTTAATTTCCATGTCATTATTAACCAGACAACAGGAGGGCTTCTTACTTAATGTCAGCCCTGCTCAATAGTTAACTCCATTGTTATATTATGCTGTGTTCAATGACAGTTCATCATGACTGACATCACAGATTCAAGATTCATGTGAAACCACTCAAAGCAATAAAACATGGCCAATTCATTCATAGTGTACAATGTGTTAACTGCTATATATTTGCCAAGTTACTCCTACAAAGTACATTAAAGTACCTTTTTTAAGGTAAACACTTACTTTTAATATTTTCTCCATTTTTTTTTTATAAATTCCTGGATAACTTTAAAAAATATGATAAGGGGCAGCAGCAAGAAAAACAAAGTTATAAAACTTTAAAATTTTCCAGAGATATACAGTTGTGCAAACAAGCTAGGACCAAAAAGTTTTACCATTTTAATAGTGGCAGGCAAATGCACTTGAAAACTTTTAAAGAATTTGTAGGGTAAATCTTCACACCAGTTCTGCCAATAAAGAAAACTCCTTATACCTTTACAAGGCCGCAGCAATGTTCTTGGAATCAGTCATGTATCAGAAAAGTTAAGGAGAATCTAAAAATGTGGGAAATATTGGTTTAAACATGAAAAGAAGCCACATATTGCAGTTATGTAACATTAAAGTGATAGGCAGCCAATTTTAGTTATTGTTAAGTAAATAGGCTGCCTAGGGAAAAGCTTTCTTAAAATGATGAGAGATGGAAATGGCACTGCTATTGGGTTGCTAATAGATAGTATGCAAATCAGAATCAGGTTTATTATCACCGGCATGTGACGTGAAATTTGTTAACTTAGCAGCAGCAGTTCAATGCAATATATAATTTAGCAGAGAAAAAATAATACTAATAATAAATAAAATAAAAATAATAATAATAATAATAAATAAACAAGTAAATCAATTATGTATATTGAATAGATTTTAAAAATTTGCAAAAGCAGAAATACTGTATATTAAAAAAAAGTGAGGTAATGTCCAAAGATTCAATGTCCATTTAGAAATCGGATGGCAGAGGGGAAGAAGCTGTTCACTGAGTGCGTTCCATCAGGCTTCTATACCTCCTACCTGATAACAATAGTGAGAAAAGGGCACTGGAGGTCCTTAATAATGGACACTGCCTTTCTGAGACATTGCTCCCTAAGACTGGCCTGGGTACTTTGTAGGCTAGTATCCATGATGGAGCTGACTAGATTTACAACCTTCTGCAGCTTCTTTCAGTCCTGTGCAGTTGCCCTTCCATACCAGACAGTGATGCAGCCTATCAGAATGTTCTCCACGGTGACAACCATAGAAGTTTTTGAGTGTATTTGTTGACATGCCAAATCTCTTCAAATTCCTAATAAAGTATAGCTGCTGTCTTGCCTCCTTTATAACTACATTGATATTTTGGGAACAGGTTAGATCCTCAGAGATCTTGACACCCAGAAATTAAAGCTGCTCACTCTCACCACTTCTGATCCCTCTATGAGGATTGGTATGTGTTCCTTTGTCTTACCCTTCCTGAAGACCATCAGCTCTTTCATCTTACTGATGGTGAGTGCCAGGTTGTTGCTGCGGCACCACTCCACTTGTTGGCATATCTCACTCCTGTACACCCTCTCGTCACCACCTGAGATTCTACCAACAATGGTTGTGTCATCAGCAAATTTATAGATAGTATTTGAGCTATGCCTAGCTGCACAGTCATGTGTATATAGAGAGTAGAGCAGTGGGCTAAGCACACACCCCTGAGGTGCGCCAGTGTTGATCATCAGCGAGGAGGATATGTTATCACCAACCTGCACAGATTGTGGTCTTCCAGTTAGGAAGTTGAGGATCCAATTGCAGAGAGAGGTACAGAGGTCCAGGTTCTGCAACTTCTCAATCAGGATTGTGGGAAGGATAGTATTAAATCCTGAGCTATAGTCGACACACAGCATCCTGACGTAGGTATTTGTGTTGTCCAGGTGGTCTAAAGCCCTGTGGAGAGCCATTGAGATTGCATTCTGCCATTGACCTATTGTGGTGATAGGGAAATTTCAATGGGTCCAGGTCCTTGCTGAGGCAGGAGTTCAGTCTAGTCATGACCAACCTCTCAAAGCATTTCATCATTGTCGATATGAGTGCTACCAGGAGATAGTCATTAAGGCAGCCCACATTATTCTTCTTAGGCACTGGTATAATTGGCCTTTTTGAAGAAAGTGGGAACTTCTGCCCGTAGCAGTGAGAGGTTGACCATCCCAGTTACAACATTCATTATCGTTTCACACAAGAAAGCATATACAGATGAAAAAGATGAAAAAAATCCGCATAGAATTCAGCCCATAGTTTATGAATTGAACAAATTTTACTTAGATGACAAATTGCAAGGAGCAAATATTTCCACTTAAATCTCAATAGCTAAATAGTCTGTCTTCTCTGTTATTCATTTTGCCTTGGTCTGCAGACTATCACAATGCTTTATTCTTGTCACTTCTTCTCTGCAGCCCAAAATGTATTTGATTACGGGCTTTTATTATTTTTTGTTGAAACCTAATATAGTTCTCTAAAATAGGAGCTGAAGTAGACCATATTGTCCTTTAAGTCTGCTCCACCATTCAGTACAATGTTGACTAATCCTTTATCTCAGTACCTTAGTATGGCTCTCTCCACACTCTTTTGAAAATATTTGTATCTAGAACTTCGTCTAATTCCTTCAAAGAAATTCAATGGCTTGGCCTCTTCAGCCTTCTGTGCTAGCAAATTCCTTAAATTCATTATCTCAATGAATAAATTTCTTCCTATTCAAAGCTATAGCTCCTTTTGCTTGACACCCCAACTAGAGGAAATATCCTGTGCCCTCCCTTCCACATCTAATCTGGTCTATCCTATCAAAAAATACTGTTCTTATTAAATGTTCGCATATTCTTTCAAGCTCCATTGAATTAATAATCAGTCCACCCAATCACTTGTCACTTGCCCAATCCATCATCCCAAGATTTATTCTGATAAACATTGGTTGCACTCTCTCTATGATATGTATCTCAATTCTTGAATAGGGAGTGCAAAATTCCACATAGTACTTGCAGTGAGGTCTCACCAAATCTAATATGGCCAATAAAGTTCATATTTCCTTAACTGCTTGCTTCACCTGCATGTTTGCTTTTAGCGGCTGCTGCACAAGAACAGCAGAGTTTCTTTCTACATTCATGTAATGTATGGATCTATTTCTTTTAGAGCAATGACCCCTGCTCCCCTTAGCACTATGTATTGATCTGTTGTCTTCATGTGCACTGTTGTCTATGCATGCACATTGTTCTCTCTCTCTCTCTCTCTCTCTCTCTCTCTCTCTCTCTCACTCTCTTTCTCATTGCAATGTGAATACACCAGTTAAAACCATCTCCCACGTGTGTGCTTTTATTTAATTGATATGTAGTTAAACACAGACACAACAAATTGGCAATGAGTACAAACCTGAATTCGGAAAATATCACAAACTGCACCAACAGCATGACTACGAAGTGAACCAGCAAGAGTTAAACAGTACTGTATGGGGAAGGCTGTGACAGGCCATCTGGCCCATCGAGCCTGCTCCACCATTCAATAAGCTCTGTGATGCCAAAGACTTTTGTTAATGTGATATATGGAGGCCAAACACAACAGTTAGAGCTTTATGTATTGAAAAGTGGAGGGCCAACACTTTTTGGACGTGAATGATTGAGAAAAATCCAACTAGACTGGCACTCAATCAAAGCTCTCAGTGAGACATCAACAGGCAATGGCAGCCCAAATGGTACCGCTAACCAGAGACTGTCACAGCTCCCTAATGCTAGTGAGAAAGTGTTTGCAAAGGGTACTGGTAAACTCAGAGTCATGAAGGCCAGAATTGAACTGGATGAAACTGCAAAACCAAGATTCCAAAGGTGCATCCAGTGTCTTACACAATGCATCCTAAAGTAGATGCTGAACTGCAGAGCTTGGAGGCATTTGGAATTCTCTCCAAAGTTGACTGGAGTGATTGGGCCATGCCCATTGGCCTGGTGATCAAGAGAGGGAAGGCTGGAGCCATTGACATATGTGGGGATTTTCAGGGTGAACATCAACCCAGTGCTGCGTACTGCGCAGAATACCCTGCCGTGAATAGAAGACACTTCTGCATCTCTGCATGAGAGGTTTTCGAAGATTGACCTGTCACAAGCCTATCTGCAAATGGAGATTGAGGCAGGAAGTTACTCACAAGGGACTGTTCCAGTATAATCATTTCATCTTTGGGATTGCATCAGCTCCAGCAATTTGGCAAAGAGAAATGGATCAATAGCTCCAAGATATCCCAGGAACACAATTTTAACTTGATGACATCATTTTAACTGGAAAATATGATGAAGCACTCCTCCAGAACCTCAATAAACTGTTTACAAGGCTGAGTCAGTATGGTCTGTGCACAAAGCGAGAGAAATGTGAGTTTTTTAAGAATGAAACCTCACATTGTGGGCATGTCATTGACGAGCATGGCTTACATAAGTCACAAGAGAAGATTTAGCAATGCTACAGGCACCCAAACAGGAAAATGTGGCACAACTCAGGTCATTGCTACAGTGCTGCACCCATTGAATGCATTGTCACGGACAAAAAAAAAGTGGGAATGGTGAGCAAGATTTGAAAATCATTCAAGGAAACAAAATGACTAATAACATCCAATGAACTGCTCACCCATTATGACCCATCTCTGCACATCAGACTGGCATGTGATGCATCCCCTTATGGCATTGAAGCCATTTTGTCACACATTATGAAAGATGGATCTGAACACCCAATTGCATTTGCTTCAAGATCACTGAAGAGTGCAGAACGCAACTACGAACATATCGATCTAGAAGCTCTTAGTCTAGTATGGGGAATAAAGAAGTTCCACCACTACCTCTACAGAAAAAAGTTTACACTAATGACAGATTACCAGCTCCCTGTGTCTATCTTCAATCCTAGGAAGGGAATTCCAGTGATGACTGCTACCTAGTTACAACATTGGGCACTCTTCCTAGGAGCCCACTCTTATGACATAGAGCTCAAGGGTACCAAATAGCACAGCAACGTTGATGGCTTGTCACGTCTTCCACTATCGGCAACTGAAGAAGAAAAGTCTTCTTACTGTGACCCAGCGTAATTGTTTCACACAGCATTGGTGGACCAGTTGCCAGTAACAAATTCTGAAATTCAAAGGGAAACAAGGAATGACCCAACATTGTCAAAAGTCTTTGAATTCACCATGAAAGGATGGCAAGCTCATTGTAACTCTATGTTTCCAGAGTTCTCAGCGAGTTCTTAGTCAAGACATCTACCAAACTTGATTCCATTCCACAGGTCTAGAGGCATTATGAGAACGTTATTGTTGACAAGACACCTGCCAAACCTGATGCCACTCTATAGTTCCAGAGGCACTATCCTGAAAGAAACAGAGCACCATCCAAAAGACTGAATCTTTAAACCGTGAAGTTAGTTATGGACTGTTACTGAATGCCTGTTTATTTGGAATATGGTTTATAAAAGGGAAATTTAATGTTTTGTGCATATACGATATTGTTGCATTAATCTAAAAGATAAACAAGTGTAATGTATGGATCTATTTCTTTTAGAGCAATGATTTCACCCCCAGCACTACCTATTGATCTGTTGTCTAAGCGTACTCATCTCTCTCTCTCTCTCTCTCTCTCTCTCTCTCTCTCTCTCTCTCTCTCTCTCTCTCTCTCTCTCTCTCTCTCTCTCTCTCCCTCTCTCTCTCCTCTCTCTCTCTCTCTCTCTCTCTCTCTCTCTCTCTCCCCTCTCTCCTCTCTCCCTCTCTCTCCCTGCAATATGAATACCTGGTTAGAGCCATCCCTTGCATGTGTGCTTGTATTTAAATAATATGTAATTGTGCACAGACACAACAATTAACACTTTGCAGTCCAGCACAATTTAAATATTATGCTGCTTTTTTCTCTCCTACTAAAGTGGATAATTTCACAATTATCCAACTTACATAACATTTGGCAATTTTTATTTTTTGCCCACTCAATCAATCTGAAAACTTCCTGCGTACTCCTCAAAATGTACAGCCACGTGCAGTTTGGTCAGCAAACTTTAAAATAATACATTTGGATCCCTCATCTAAATCAGAGTACATTATAAAGAACTGAGGTCCAAGCACTGATTTCGTAGTGCTCCACTAGTCAACACTTGATATCCTAAATAAAACTCTTACTCTTATTCACTGCTTCCTATCTATCAACCAATTATCAATCCACACTAATATATTACCTCAATACCAACAGCTTTCATATTGCACCTTAACCTTTTATATGGATTTTTTTGAAAGACCTCCTGAAAATCCAAGTGCACCACATCTATATGCTTCCATATATTCTATCCTTTACATCTTCAGAAAAACTCCAGTAAGTTTGACAAATGCAATTTCCTTCAGAAATCCATTTTATATTTGTCTAATGTCTTTGATATTTTCTAAAGGCCTTTATATTTCATCTTTTATAGCAGCATTTCCCCCAATGATCACAAAATGCTGGAGGAACTCAGCAGGCCAGGCAGCATCTATGGAAAAGAGTACAGTTGGTGTTTCGAGCCGAGACCCTTCATCAGGACTTTGTGCAGATTTCATCTTGGTTTATTTCCCAATGATATTGGGTTGGCTGGTCTGAAATTTCCTGTTTTCTCTCTTAGTTTTAAAAGATCATCAAGCTAAATTATTGACTTTGTTTATCTTTCAGGAAATGCTACCTACTCCCAGCATTTTCAGTTTTGATTTAGACATCCAGCATTTCCATCTCTGTGCTTTTCAAACTTTTTTGATGAGGTGGAATTTCTTTAGACAGAGTGGTGAATCTATGGAATTTGTTGCCACATGTGGCTGTGGAGGCCAAGTCTTTGTGTGTATTTAAGGCAGAGGTTGATAGATTCTTGACTTGTCAGGACATGAAGTGATGCGGGGAGAAGGCAGGAGATCGGGGCTGAGAGGGAAAATGGATCAGCCATGATGAAATGGCGAAGCAGACTCAATGGGCCAAATGGCTCAATTCTGCTCCTATATCTTATGGTCTTAAACTTAAACTAATGTGGTGATTTTATGCAGATGGCAGCAAGGAAGACATTTGGTTTAGTTATGGTAAATCATCTTTATTTGCCAAAACTGCCAAACTCAAATGTCTCTACCAAACTAAGACAGTTTATGAAAATGATCATACACTAAGCACATAGAGAAATATTTCACGTAGCAGAGATGAGCCTGAATAGATGGAATTATATTCTAGCAAGAGTCAAATCATTAAGAAGAGAAGCAGCAAATTAGAGCAATAACTTAGCTGCTTAAACATGACCTTATAGTGCTTTCATTTTCTTCAGGATTTTAGGTTCTTTTTTTTTTAAATATTTCATTAATCCTTTAGAGTTGGATTGGAAATCACTGTTTTTTTCATTAGCAGCCTACTTTAAAGGACACAGACAAAATGATCCTGGAAAAAGACATTAGGTGGTAAATTTTTGATATGAGCTAAAGTTTGGAAATCGTGCAAGTAATCCACAAACTATACTAGTCACTTCAGCAGCTGTTTTTGGGAGAGGACAGTGACAAATCAAATCCAAAGTGGTTACATAATGCATCCCCATGATGCCAAGGATAATATCTGCCCAGACCCAAGATTACCCAAGTTACCACCATGGCTTCACATTCATTACTCCCACCATATGCAGGTTCCCTTATTGACAAACCTGTGAATTAATTCACTATAACAACAGTCATGTGGGTAAAATATTCAGAGGTCTGATGAGATGCGTGCCTATATTTCAATATTTGAAGAAATAAATTGTTTTGAAAGACTTATGTTAACTGTGCAAATTTGTATAATGATGTGCTCCAGTCTACTTCAAAATAAAATCATTCCGACACAACTGTCACAATCCTATCTTTACTACATGCTTTTAACCCTTTTCTCAAAGTGTTGTCCCACTAGCAACAATATTATTATTATTATTATTCACAACTGGTGAATGCATCACCACAATGGTTAAGGTGTCATGGCAACAAGCGATCCACAGTATCTAACACAAGAATGTAACGGCTAGCACCATGTGCCCATCCTTAACAGAAGCATCTATTTCTCTTCCCTGACTAGCCGTTCTACTTCGCCCCCATTTCACCAGAAAGCATCCACTTCTAACTAGGCTTTGATCTCATGGGCATCACACAGGATTTGAAGCCAGTTGATAGAACACAGACCGCAGCTCAATTGCTGATAAAAACTGCACATGGGCTTCAAGGACTAATGGGAACATTCTAGAGCAGGTGTTCCCAACCTTTTTAATGCTGTGGACCCTTATCATTAACTGAAGGGTCTGTGGTCCCCAGGTTGGGAACCCCTGATCTAGAGTTTATTTTATAGTGTAGATTGTCAGCCATGGCTGAAAATAAATACTATAAAGTAAACTACAGATAGAGTGCATGATGCCTGTTCAGTGAGATTCTTTCATCTTATTAACCTTTGAAATGCAACCCCAGATGTAATAATTATCATTCAATTGTCTTTCATGATAATAGTTTTTCTTTTTACAGATATAACCATTCCAGATAATTAGCTTTAGACTGCAAATTCTGAAATACAGGTAACTCTTTGAAAATGCTGGAAAAAAAGGCACTGAAAACTGTTGAAGTTTTAAAATGTCCCATTTTTTGGAGAAATTTCACAAATGATTCTGTCATCAGAGCTCAGAGGGAACAGAGAAAAGTTTTGAACTTTCTATTCCACAACCTGTTCTGTTTCTTCTTCTGCAAAATTCTACTGAAAGCATTTTGAGCTCAGATGTTACTTAGACCTTGGCAATTTTGTGACCCACTACATTCATGGGATAGCTGTTTCTCTCCATTTGTTATATGCAAGTCCATTGGGCTTCAGTTTCTCAGTTTGGAGGAATTTCTATGTAGTGCACATTGTTATGCACTCTTGGTACATTGGCCAATTTTGATATGATTTACGTCTCTCATTGGCTACATATGTGAACAGAGATTTGCAGTTTTCAAGATTGCTCAGAATTATTCCATGTTGAATGCAGTGGTGTGGGTGTTGAGGTAGTGCAAGTCAATTGAACTTCAGGGGAAAAAATACATTTTTAAGAATTGCAGTGAAAATCTTGCAGAAAAAGTTGTATAAAAATACAATTGAAGCAAATCTGAAAAAATTCATAATTGTGGACTGTGTGAAATAATTATTCCCTTATACACACACTTACATATCTCATATTCTAATTCTGTGTGGTGCTTGTCAATAAAACTCCTGCATGAATCATGAACACTTTTGTTTGACTGCTTTAAAATTCTGAAGCTTGCTTCAGTAAGTGAGGACATTGATTGGATGTGTTTGAGAGACAGACAGAAGGTTGTCAGACATACTCAAAACCTGCCGTGTATCACATAAATCAGCATTTTGGACTGCCTCAGAGTCTGGGCATATTTAATCAGCCTGTGCTTCCATGTTTAGTGCATCATTAGAACACAAATCTGATAAACACTATTGTGCCGTTATGTAATCATTTATCTGTAATCTTCTAATATTTCCACTAGACGAGAACAAAAAAATGTTCAGCCATTTGAGCAGGAGATACTCTTAAGATTCAAGCTTTCAGCTATTTGAGGACTGAGTGTTTGGCATAATTGATGGTTCTAGTGTATTTCTATCAGAAAGCTTCTGGTAATAGCTGAACAAAACATTACCAGTATTGTATTAACTTCCAGACCACTTATTCAAATTGATTTTCAGTCATTAATAGTTTAGCTAATAATTAAGTTCAGGGACTTTGATACATTATTCACCCTTTCTATGTATGAGATTTTTTTTAGCTATTTGTCCATTTTAAGATTATTTTCTTTTCAATATCTGCTAAATGCTGGTCTCAAATAGGTATAAGAATTCTCTCCCTATTTAAATTATTGTCCATCTCATTGACTGCCTGCTGCGCAGCGCACCTCAGATATTTTTATTCCTGCTTTCTTTCTTTCAAAGTAAATTCCCAAAATGAGGCAGGACAACAATTTGTTAAGTCATTCCTACTGCCTTTAGGGCAGCCATGAAGGTCTTCCTTCTCTGGCGGTGTTCAGGGCTTCCTTCATTGTG
Source organism: Hemitrygon akajei (assembly GCF_048418815.1). Taxonomy (NCBI): domain Eukaryota; kingdom Metazoa; phylum Chordata; class Chondrichthyes; order Myliobatiformes; family Dasyatidae; genus Hemitrygon; species Hemitrygon akajei. Next base: position 127,317,612 of record NC_133126.1, on the reverse strand, counting down.
TCAGTAGCTCAGTTTTCACTACTGTCAGTCATGCAAGTTTCAGATGTGGAAGGATTACTCATTGGCTGTTCCATAACAGTTTTGTTTGACCAGTCAGGGTTGTTAGCCCTGAGCTGAACACCTGAACCTGGAGGACCGGTGGACCGCTCTTAGTCTGACCTCTACCCTTTGATCTGTTCGGCATGGATGACCCTACCAAGAGGCAAAGCATAAAACTCTGACTCCAGCCAACATAGGTCTCCAGATCACTGAGGCACACAAGCCTTCAAACCCTCTTGGTTTGTCATTGTTTTGTAAATAAGTTACGATAGTGGCATGAATAATAGCACTCATACAAAAGTCCGAATACTCTGATTTTAGCCAATACTAATCAAAACGCTTGTTTCAGCTACGTGTTAAAAAGAAGATGTGTGTTAATACACTGAGACAAACCAAGAATCATTGACAATGTCACTGAACTATGAGGTGTCCTGGTGACCCTGACTAGGATTGTAACATGTGCTGTATTACACAATCAAATACTCTTTGGAAATCCTAGATTCCATTAACCTCAGTTATCCGGGCCGTTTACCTTCCTGGAGTGAATAAACATAGATTCTGGTTAGAAAAAGATATGGCTCTCACCAGTCACTCCAACAGTTCATTTAACTGTTGTCCCAAGCCAATAATGCTATCCAATCATTTATTTGATTTATTGCAGGCAGGAACTTCTGTGTGCAATTCACTCCCACAATGTTTACAACTCTGATATACTTGGTACATTGGTATTGAAGCTGAAAGAGGAAAGCTCTTGATAAATTCAAAGGTTTTCTTCCATAATCTGTTGGAGCTGATAGCAACACATTTCTGAAGGAAGGTTATTTTAAGGATATATGTTACTTCATGTTCCAACTAAAAACCTTTTTACTGTGACACATTTATAAATTAGTTAAACGAGTGTTTAATAATGACAAATTAATTCAGCATTATTAATTTGACTAAAAATATTTGACTGGAAACAATCCCAAAAGTGATAATGAGACTGATTTTTGACAAAAAAAAGAACAGGAATGGGTAATTTACATCATAAAGATAAGGTGGATCAGAGTTGGTTTAAGGTGCAGCTTTGCATTAAGTTATCTAATAGAAGCAGCACTCCCATAGTAAATGCTTTAAAAATGGTGCTGCTATATCAAAATCTGTCAGAGCACAGCCACAGAGATGATGATTACAGAAATAATTTCACTGTGTGGGCAGGTTTGCTAGAGCTGTTGGGGACTGTTTAAACTAATTTGGCAAAGAGATTAGAACTGGAGTGATGGGGCTGTTGTTTTACAAGCAGAGGCAATGTGTAGTGAGACTGTTAGGAAGGACAGGCAGAGGCTAGGATAAAATTGCAGTCAGTGGGATGGTTTGTAGTGTAAAATGGGGACAAGTCATAAAGTGTGCTGGATACAGGATCGAAGGCTTTATTTTTTTAATGCACGCAACATATGGAATAAAGTAGATGATCTTGCAGTGCATTTAGAGATTGGCAGGTGTGACGTTGTGGGCATCACTAAGTCATGGCTTAAAGAAGATTATAGTTGGGAGCTTAACATCCAAGGGTGCACATTGTATCAAAAGGACAGGCGGGTAGAGAGAGGGGGTCGTGTGGCTCTGTTGGCAAAAAAATGAAATCAGATAATTGAAAGAGATGACATGATGTGGAAGATGTAGAGTCCTTGAGGGGAGAGTAATGAAAATGCAGAGGTAAAAAGATCCTGATGGGAGTTATATACAGGCCTCCCAACAGTAGCCTGGATGTGGGTTACAAGTTAAAATGAGAGAAAGAAAAGGCATGTGAAAAGAGCAATGTTATGATAGTCATGGGCGATTTCAATATGCAGGGAATTTGGGAAAATCAGGTTGATGCTGGATCCCAAGAGAAAGAATCTGTAGAACGCCTATGAGAGGGTTTTTATAAGATTATTAAGGGATTGGACACGCTGGAGGCAGGAAGCATGCTCCCGCTGATGGGTGAGTCCAGAACTAGAAGCCACGGTTTAAGAATAAGGGGTAGGACATTTAGAACAGAGATGCGGAAAAACTTTTTCACCCAGAGAGTGGTGGATATGTGGAATGCTCTGCCCCAGAAGGCAGTGGAGGCCAAGTCTCTGGATGCTTTCAAGAGAGAGTTAGATAGAGCTCTTATAGGTAGCGAGGTCAAGGGATATGGGGAGAGGGCAGGAACAGGGTACTGATTGTGTATGATCAGCCATGATCACAGTGAATTGCGGTGCTGGCTAGAAGGGCCAAATGGCCTACTCCTGCACCTACTGTCTATTGTCTATTGTTTTTAGAGCAGCTGATCACTGAGCTCACTAGGGGATCAGCTATTCTGGATTGGATGTTGTACAATGAATGAGATTTGATTAGTGAGCTTAAGGTAAAGGGGCCCGTGGAGTCAGTGATCATAATACGATAGAATTCAGCCTGCAATTTGCAAGGAAGAAGCTAAAGTCAGATATATCGGTATTACAGTGGTGTAAAGGAAATTACAGAGGCATGACAGAGGAGCTGGCCAAAGCTGATCGGAAGTGAACACTAACAGTGATGACAGCAGAGCAGCAATGACTGGAGTTTCTGGGAGCAATTTGGAAAGCACAGGATAGATACATCCCAAAGAAGCTGATGTATTCTAAAGGAAGAATGATGCAACCATGGTTGACAAGGGAAGTCAAAACCAACATAAAAGCAAAAGAGAGGACAGATAATAGAGGAAAAATTAGTGGGTAGTTACAGGATTGTGAAATTTTTGCAAACCAACTGAAGGCAAATTAAATAGCCATAAGGAGGGAAAAGATGAAATATGAAGTTAAGCTAGCCAACAATACCAAAAGTGATACCAAACATTTTTCAGATATATAAAGAGCAAAAGAGAGGCAAGAGTAGATATTGTACTACTGGAAAATGAAGTTGAAGAGGTAGAAATGCTGGACAAACTGAATAAGCATATTGCATCAGTCTTCACTCTGGAAGACTCTAGCAGTATGACAGAAATTCAAGAGTATCAGGGGGCAGAGTTGAATGTAGATGATATTACTAGGGAAAAGGTGCTTGGTAACCTGAAAGTCATCTGGACCAAATGGTGTATACACCAAGGTTCTCAAAGAGGTAGCTGCAGAAGTTGTGGAGGCATTATTAATGATATTTCAAGAAACACTAGATTCTGGAATTGTCCCAGAAGACTGGAAAATTGCAAATGTCACTCCATTCTTCAAGAAGGGAGGAAAGTAGAAGAAAGAAAACTATAGATCAGTTAGCCTGACCTCAGTGGTTGGGAAGTTGTCGGAGTCGCTTGTTAAGGGTGTCGTCTTGAGGGACATGATACTATAGACCAAAGTCAGTGCGGTTTCCTTAAAGGAAAATCTTTCCTGACAAATCTGTAAGAATTCTTTGAGGAAATAACAAGCAGGATAGATGAAGGATCTCCAAGAGGACCACAAACTTGTCAAAGGTTTTGGAGGTTTACATGCCTGAATGACCTGCAGAGCTATGTTGACTGCAGTCAGAGTTTTATGCTTTGGCTCTTGGTCGAGGCACCCATGCCAAACAGTCGAAGGGTAGAGGCCAGACTAAGGATCATCCTCTGGTCCTCCAAGTTTGGGAGTTCAGCTCAGGACAAACAACCCTGCTGGTAAAACAAAATTGTTACAGAAACAGCAATGAAGAATCCTTCTACATCTGAGTGCGATGGTATTCCTGTGCCTCTACCATTACTGACAGTGGTGGAAACTGAGCTACTGACATGATGAAGGAAACACTGAATACCACCAGAAATGGAGAACCTTCATTGCTGCTCTAACTGCCAATGGCATAATAGGCAGTAAGTAGGTGTGATAGGCAAAGGAGAATCGGTGGATATTGTGTACTGGGATGTTCTGAAGGCATTTTACAAGGTACCACACGTGAGGCTGCTTAACAAGATAACAGCCTACGGTATTACAGGAAAGACACCAACATAGGTAGAAGATTGACTGAGTGGCAGGAGGCACTGAATTGGAATAAAGTTCTGGTCACTGAATTATAGGAAAAATATCAACAAAATAGAGAGAGTACAGAGAAGATTTACCAGAATGTTACCTGAGTTTCAGCACCTAAGTTACAGGGAAAGGCTGAACAAGTTAGGTCTTTATTCTTTGGAGCGTAGAAGGTTAAGGGGGGACTTGATAGAGGTACTTAAAATAATGAGACTGATAGATCGAGTTGACATGGATAGGCTTTTTCCATTGAGAGTAAGGGAGATTCAAACAAGAGGACATGATTTGAGAGTTAGGGGGCAAAAGTTTAAGGGTAGCACGAAGGGGTATTTCTTTACTCAGAGAGTGGTAGCTGTGTGGAATGAGCTTCCAGTAGAACTGGTAGAGGCAGGTTCAGTATTGTCATTTAAAGTAAAATTGGATAGGGATATGGACAGGAAAGGAATGGAGGGTTATGGGCTGAGTGTGGGCCAGTGGGACTAGGTGAGTGTAAGCGTCGGCACGGATTAGAAGGGCCAAGATGGCCTGTTTCCATGCTGTAATTGTTATATAGTTATATGTTATATGGTTAAGGGGGTCTTTTCTAACTGACTGCCAGTGGTGTTTCACATTGGTCAGTGTGGTGACCGCTTTTTTTATGTGGTATGACAATGATTTGGATGATGGATGGATGGCTTTGTGGCCAAGTTTGCAAATGATACGAAGATAGGTGGAGAGGCAGGTGGTGTTGAGGAAGGAAGGAGACAGCAGGGATGTAGACAGATATGATTTTGGACAGAGAAGTGGCAAATGCAATACAGTGTCAGGAAGTATATTGTCATGCACTTTGATAGAAGGAAAAAAAGCATAGACTATTCTTTAAACAGGGAGAAAATTCAAAAATCTGAGGTGCAATGGGTCTTGCGAGTCCTCATGCAGGATTCCCTAAAGGTTAATTTGCAGGTTAAGTCAGTGGTGAGGAAGGAAACTGCAATGTTAGCATTCATTTCAAGAGGATTAGAATATAACCATATAACAATTACAGCACGGAAACAGGCCATCTCAGCCCTTCTGGTCTGTGCCGAATGCTTATTCTCACCTAGTCCCACTGACCTGCACTCAGCCCATAACCCTCCATTCCTTTCCTGTCCATATACCTATCCAATTTACTTTAAATGACAATACCGAACCTGCCTCTACCACTTCTACTGGAAGCTCATTCCACACAGCTACCACTCTGAGTAAAGAAATTCCCCCTTGTGTTACCCTTAAACTTTTGCCCCCTAACTCTCAACTCATGTCCTCTTGTTTGAATCTCCCCTACTCTCAATGGAAAAAACCTATCCATGTCAACTCTATCTATCCCCCTCATAATTTTAAATACCTCTATCAAGTCCCCCCTCAACCTTCTACACTCCAAAGAATAAAAACCTAACTTGTTCAATCTTTCCCTGTAACTTAGGTGCTGAAACCCAGGTAACATTCTAGTAAATCTTCTCTGTACTCTCTCTATTTTGTTGATATATTTCCTATAATTCAGTGACCAGAACTGTACACAATACTCCAAACTCGGCCTCACCAATGCCTTGTACAATTTTAACATTACATCCCAACTCCTATACTCAATGCTCTGATTTATAAAGGCCAACATACCAAAAGCTTTCTTCACCACCCTATCCACATGAGATTCCACCTTCAGGGAACTATGCACCATTATTCCTAGATCACTCTGTTCTACTGCATTCTTCAATGCCCTACCATTTACCATGTATATCCTATTTGGATTATTCCTACCAAAATGTAGCACCTCACACTTTTCAGCATTAAACTCCATCTGCCATCATTCAACCCACTCTTCTAACTGGCCTAAATCTCTCTGCAAACTTTGAAAACCTACTTCATTATCCACAACACCACCTACCTTAGTATCATCTGCATACTTACTAATCCAATTTACCACCCCATCGTCCAGATCATTAATGTATATCACAAACAACATTGGACTCAGTACAGATCCCTGAGGCACACCACTAGTCACCGGCCTCCAACCAGACAAACAGTTATCCACCACTACTCTCTGGCATCTCCCATCCAAGCAAGGATGTAATACTGAAGTTTTATAAAGCACTGGTGAGGTCTCACTTGGAGTATTGTGAGCAGTTCTAGTCCCCTTATTTAAGAACGGATCTGTTAACATAGGAGAGGGCTCAGAGAAGGTTCACGGGAATGATTTCAGAAATGACAGGCTTATCATATGAGGAGCGATTAATGGCTCTGGGCCTTTTATCACTGGAATTTAGAAGAATGAGGAGGGATCTCATTGAACCCAATCAAATGTTGAAAGGCTTAGATAGAGTGGATGTGGAGAGGATGTTTTCTATCATGAGAGAGTCCAGAACCCAAGGGGACAGCCTCAGAATTATGGGATATCCATTTAGAACAGAGATGAGGAGGAATTTCTTTAGCCAAAGGGTGTTTAATCTATGGAGGCCAAGACGTGAAGGCGAGATATCAGCTTTTATTAACTGGAAGAAAGAACAAGCAGTAGTTGACCACCATACTACATCCTGGAGACTGAGGGCGGGCTCAGGCCTCAATCGCCTTTATACCAGGGTCTGTGGGAGGAGCCACGGTCAGTGGGAGGGGCCACAGGAGCAGTCAGCAGGGGGCGTGTCCAGACAGGTATATGTAGTTCACCACACTGGGCGTACTTAAGGTGGAGGTTGATAGGTTTTTGATTAGTCCGGGCATGAAAAGTTATGAGGAGAAGGCAGGAGAATGGGTTTGAGAGGGAAATAGATCAGCCTTTTGAAATGGCAGAGCAGACTCGATGGACTGAATCTGACCCTATGTCTTATGATCTTATGATCTTAAAATTTAAGTGTCCACAAACATCTACTATGGACCCTTAAAAATGAAGTCTGCAGTGTGAACAAAAACTATAATATCTACAAAGTTTAGAATTGTACCTCCCTCACACTCATTTGTCTTGCCAATTCTTAAACCTTGAATTTATTACTTTTAACAAATAACAACTTCAAAGGCTTATGTGAAAAAAATCTGGATCTTGTCAGCAATAAAAGTCAGCTGCAAAGGCGCATTATTCTGGAATTCCATCCTAAAATTCCTTTGGCTCTCTATCTCTGTCCTCTTTCAAATCATTTTGTAAAATTGTTTAACCAAGGCTTTTCACATCTGCCCTAATGTCCCCATTAATAACTTATTTTCAAATTTTGTTTGACTAGAGCTCCTTTGAAGCACCTCAGCATGTTTAAACATTTTAAAGCTACTATATGAAAGCAAATTGCTGTTCTTCTAACAAAATTGGGAGAAGCTAGGATAGTGGGGAGGGAGATTACAACATATAGTACTAAGCCATATAAAAACAGTGGCTTTTCTTGGTACATCTGGAGATGCTTTTTATGTTTGCTGTGCAGTGCGCAATCAATACATATATTTCTGAAAAGTTCAATAACACCTGAGGCTCCAGGCAGTCAATTCTCAATGAGATTTAATTGCATCTTTCTCTAACTCCTCCACTTTTAACATCCCTGAAGCCACCATTGACCAAAACTTTGACTTAATTGCTGTGGCTACAAAGGCAGGTCAAAGGCTATAGACTGTAAGATGAAGGCGTGCTGCTTCTGGCTCACCAAACACCCCTCACTATTTACAGGACATTCCAGGAATGTGATGGCACCCTTTTCCATTTGTTTTGGCAACACTAATATGAAGCTTGACCTCATTCAAAGCAGTCCATGCTCCCTCACATTACCCACACTGCCTCGGGTAGCCCCTCTTCCTCTGTCAGCTACATAATCTAAGTCCCTAATTTCAACCTTGTTCTGTAGGCGGCCAAATTCTGAGAACACTTTCCTTCTTGTTCGGCAAGATCTTGAGGAGTCACTTCTGGCCTTGATCTTATTTGTGGATAATCTTCCTCTGGTGCTATCCCCTTAGAATATAGACCAGATAAGGCTAGTTAGCAGTGTTTGTTTATTTATTTGTTTGCTTGTTTATTTATTGAGATACAGAGTGAAGTAGGCCTTTCTGGCCCATCCAGATTGCCACCCAGCAATCTCCCTATTTAACCCTAGCCTAACCATGGGACAATTTACAATGACCAATTAGCCAACCAACTGGCACGTCTCTGGACTGTGGGAGGAAACCCACATGGTCATGGAAAGAATGTACAAACTCCTTACAGGCAGAGGTGGGAATTGAACCCCCATCGCCTGTACTGTAAAGCGCTGTGCTCACTACTACACTAACATGCTGCCTGAATTAAAATATCTGAAAGCAATTTAAGAGCATAAATTTGCTTCCACCACATTAAACAGTGAAGGCAAATTGTTGATCAAATTCCCAGAGCTGTTCAGTTTAGTGCCCACAACCCCCTTACAACTCTGAAAGCCCGAAGGTCGATCGGAAGTCCTGACATCAAAGCCTAATGGCTGAGGCCCGGAAACTGGACACATGTCCTGATGTTGGAGGACTGTCTGTATTTGTGTGTGGGAGGGAGGAAAGGGGCTTGTTTTGGTATTATTATTTTGTCATTTATTTTCTGTGATGTTCTGCCGAATATTGTAGGCATGCTTTCTTGGCGCCGGAATGTGTGCTGATTCTTGTGGGCTGTCCCCAGACATCCTCAGGTGTGTTGGTTGTTAACACCAATGATGCATTTCATCGTATACTTCCATGTACATGTGATAGATAAATTGGAATCTGGATCCGAATTTTCATAAAATCTCGGGATGTCAAAGACTCCTGCTGCATTTGTGCTCAACTTAAGTGCATCGAGACCCTATCGAGACATCAGAGGTGCCTCGACTGACTTCAGCGTAAATTTGATGTTCAAAATCAGTGACAGATATTGCAGTGAAAATCTTTAAGATATACTTAAATGAGGAGACTAAATAGTCTCTTGTAATTTGACTGAGAATGATTCTTAACATTCAAATTGATAATGCTTAAGAAGCGAGGTTGTCCCTGCTGAACGGCAATGGGTTTCGGTAGAATAAATTGGCTGTGTAAGCATAAGCATAACCATTATTTCCCCATTGAAGTGTGCAGACAGGCAGGGATCCGCTCCTGTATTTTGTTGTAATGTGGAGTCCATACAACCTGCTTAGAAAGTGACATCCCGAATCCTGCTTACACGGTGGAAATTACTCTGATGTATCCAATTGATATCTTGGAAATCCTCTGCCAATGAGGGACATGAGATCTGCACGACAAAAGGAATGGTGACCTTGAAGCTGGTGAGAGCCAGTTTATTAATTTAATTCAGACAATAATGTTTCAATATTATCACTAGGCAGTCTGTTAGTGGGTTTCCAGTCAATAGTCAGCATTGTGTGCTTTGACACAACTTCCATCATTGTATTGTGTGTTCTAGAAAGGTTATTTTGTGAAGGAAGTGTCCCTTTTAAATAGTGAGGAAACTAACATCGTTTTTTTAAGCTAACTCTCTTCTAACTGAATATGGCCTTTCCAGCTCTCAATTAAAGCTCTGAATTAAGTAAAAAAACTCATTTTTTAGATTTCCAGTTGTAACCCCTTTTTTGAAAGTAAATATACCAACCCTAAGATCTAAAAATACTACTCTCAACAGATTAGTTCTGTCATGATACTTGGTGTCTTCAATTAACCCTGTGATTAACAGCATCTCAGATGTATTAACATATAAATTGAGAATTGATGAGTAATTGATTAAGTGGGCAGAGCTCTTTTTATTTCTGGTTTTGTAGACCTGTTTCGGGAAGTGGCAGAAAAGAACACTTTTCTTAAGTTGAATAAACTCTTCTCGGGCTTCCAGCCAGGTATGGGTATCAATTATAACCAACGTTTCGATGACAAGCTCTGCCATCTTCATCAGAGATGATGCCTGGGCATGTCTAGTCTGGTGGTATTTACACCCCCGTAGTCCATTCATCCTGATTGGTTAGTCCTCATCCAATCAGGTTTCCATTCTCTGACATTGATTACAATCAAATTGCAATTCTTACTTAGAGCAAGACCTTCCTTACCTCTAGTTTTATTTCAATGGCTTCCTTTACCAGTGGTCCCAAAAGCCATTGGTATAGCACAGTAGTTATGTCCTGCTGAAGTCAAACCTATAGCCATTGCGATTGCGGTGTTCTGCTACCACTGATTTATCTGGGTAACACAAGCGGATACATCTCTTGTGCTCCTGGATGCAGGTTTCCACCATGCGTCCTGTCTGTCCAAAATATGCTACTCAACATTCACAGGGAATCCTGTAAACACCAGGATACCAGAATCCCAGGTCATCTTCAACCAACATAAGCTGTGATTGGAGCTTCCTTATGGGTTTGCGAATGGTATTTCTTTAGGATCCTGGCGATCCTTCCAGAAACCATGGAAATATGAGGAAGACAAGCAGTAGTGACAGGTTCCTCCTCATTTTTAGGTTTCCTGGTTCTTCCGCCGGCCCTTTTAAGACTGCCTGGTGATAATTTTGATAATACTGAAACCCAAGAAGAGTTTATTCATCATATACGCTGAGAAAGCACTAGATCCTTTCTCACTGTTCTTAGTGTCTATTCAGCTGAATGCTAAATGTGTTTAGTCTGGTTATTGTTCACTGGTAGATGTCATCTAGCTGTTAAACTCTTCTGCTTCTGAAATAGGTGCCTACAACAGGTTTGTGATTAATTACCCGTCCTTCACTAAATTATTTCCATTAAATGTTCACAAGTTGTAACTTCTTAAGGCTTTATAATGTGTCTGTTCAACATATAATTGGATGGTAGTGACTCCATCAAATCAAAATGGGATTTTTTGAATAAATAAACTGCCTGGATGAGCAGGTCAAGTTCAGAGCATGCCCAGTCATCAGTACTGAGCAAAATATTTTTGTAACTACTATCAGAAGGCTGATTTGGCAATATCTGACTATATGTCAAGTGAGGCATTGCTTGCAATTTTAGTAACAGAGGACTGAGGTACTTCAATATTGTTTGTAACTGGAGGGGGCTAACGTTAACAACTAAGTGAATGGATTGAAAGTAAGGGAAGGCTTGAGTTTTACATGTTTGTTTTGTAAGTGCAGGGCATCTCAAAGTGCTCTGAGTGAATTGAAGAGTTCTGAGCTGTTGTCACTGCTGCAGTTGTAGGACAGAGGATGTGAAAACTGAGTCTGACCGGTAGTGGGTGGTGGCTTAGTGGTGGGGGTATACAATGATTTATTTATTGTACTGTACACAAAGTTCAACGTATGGTAGGATTCAGGAAGAAATACATCTTGCTCTTCAAAAACAGAATTTCATGAAGATTACTTCTGATTTTAAAAGGAGTCTTATTTCTGAGGAGTATTTGGCACACTTACTCCCCCTAATATGAATTTAAGCCAATGATTGCATCAGGTAAATACATTTGAGATTTTCATTCACCCCTATTAAAATCATACAACATTCAGTTAACTGATTTTTAAGATGAAGACAAGTATAATGTTTACTCCTCATCCATTACTAGTCCTGAGGAAGTGGTGGGAAGCATCTGGAACAGTCATTTTCCTTTTGGTAGAAGTTTCCCCACAAAGTTGTTTACTAGGGGTTTCTAGGGCAGTAATAAAACAAGAGGAAATATATTTCCATTTCAGAATGGTGTGTGGCTTGATGGGAACCTTGTCCTCCTTGGTGATAGAGATCATGATAATGGAAGTTGCTGTCATGGCTGATCTCCACTGTTGTGTTTAAAAACAACTTCCTGACAACTGTTTCAATTTTGTATGTCCTTGACGTACTTTCTTATGACTTGCACTGAGATATTGCTTCAGATTTATCTTTCCTGGGCAACATTTTGTGTCTTGAATATTTTTGTATGTTCCCTTTACAATCACTTCACTATTTAGATCTCTTTCCAGTAAATCAGTCCTCAGTACAGCAGGGCTAGAATTGCTGGCATCCCTTTATAATGTTAAGGATTAAGGTATCACTATAGCAAGTCAATTTCTACTTCACCGACAAAGTTAAGTGCTTTCGTCTACATATTCAAAGTAGTGGGGTTGGACTTGTGAAATCTTCACGGTGAAATGAACTCAGGAAGTGAGGCAAAGAGAGATTGGTAATTTTTCTAGATGAAAGTTATTTTGAAAATGTTGGTTCTGCCATAATACCCAGGAATATATGCACGCATGGTTTTGCTACATCATAACGTAATTGTCAAACGTAGCTCTCAGCATTTAATCACCTGTGCTCACACTACTTTAATTTCTGCTTGACTCTGGCATTGATGATCAAGCTTTGACTAAAGGACATTTGCAGTGAATGAAGTGTTGGTGGTTGGTTATGAATGAATAAGGGATAAAGCAAAACAAAGTAAAAAATGCTGAAGGACAAGCCATCAAGGCTTGCACTGTATTATGAGAGATGTCAGAAACAGCAAGGAGCTGAATTCTAGCCTGACTGAAAATGAACCAATCCAACTCAAGTACTGTGTGTATATATACACAATATTCATACATATATATGTGTGTGTGTGTATTTGTGTGCATGCGCGCGTGTGTGTGTGCGTGTGTATTTCTCAGCATCTTCATATACTTCTGGCCCTGGGGTTTTGGACTTGCACCACAAGTTATCTGGTTTAAGATGGTGCTGGTGAAGCACAGCAACAACTTGCTGGCAGCAAAAGCAGCTATTAATGACTTTATTAATCACACTTTTTCGCAAACGATCACTGCAATCAGTAGCCTGTAACTTCTCTTTTGGAGCCGAGCTTTTGAACCGCCTGGATGACCTGGCATTTTTGCAGTGTGAACTGAAGTGTCAAAGGTGCAGGATGGTTGCGGTGTGGCGCGTATGAACTGAATCGAGGTGGTGGGGCTCGGGCATGAGAGCAGGGATCAAGCCAATGTTTGACTGCTGGAGTGGTCATGGAGGTGATTCAAAGTGGGAGAACTGAAACCAGGCAGAGTCAGGGTGTCGAGGCCCAGGCCAGAGAGCAAGAAACAAGCCGAGGTTTGACTGATTTAAGCACCTGGCCAAATTAAGGCAGCAGGTCCTGGGCCCAAGAGTGTATTGAAGCATCAGGGGCCTGGTCCAAGAGGGAGTAACAACCCACAGTTTGACCAACATAAGCAACTAGCCAGATTGAGGGGGTTAGGGTGTTGGAGCTGGAGGCAAGGGATGGGCCAGTGTTCAGTTCGCTGCTCTGCACGGTTAACTCATCTCTGTGCTGAACTGATGCTTTGGCCTGCAACTAACAGGCTCCTGAATCGGCTGTGACTGGCTTTCAACTTGGAAGTATATATATCTTTGCAAAGTACTTTTAAGCTTGGAGAATGCAGGTTGCTCCCATATCCATGCATGGAAATTGGTTTATTATTATCACATCCACAAATGCACAGTGAAGAACATGTCTTTTAATACCATCTCTACAGATCAATTCATTACAGCAGTGTATTGAGGTAAAACAATAGCAGAATGAAGAATGAAGTCTTATAGAGAAAGTGCATGCAGATAGATAATAAGGGACAAGGATATAACAAGGTAGATTGTGAGGTAAAGAGTCTATCTTATTCTATCAGTCAGATATTCAATAGTTTAGAGGGGTAAAAACTGTCATTGACCCTGGTGGTTCATACCTTCAGTCATTTGTATCTTTTGTCCAATGGGAGAAGAAGGAAAGTGTGAAGTCTTTGATTATTCTGGGAACTTTACTGAAGCAATGTCCGCTAGTTTCCATGATGTGCTGAGCTGCGTCTACAACTCTCCGTGGTTTCTTGTGGTTATGGGTAGAGCATCCATGAGTAGCAATGCATCCAGATGGCTTACTTTCTGTGGTGCATCATACGAGTTGATGAAGACATGCCAATGTTCTTTAGCCACTTGAGGAAGTAGAGGCACTGTGGTGAGCTCTCTCAGCTGTAGCATTAATGACATTGAACCAGTGCAGGCTATTGGCGATGTTCACTTCTGAGAACTTGAAGTTCTCAACTCTTTCCATCTCAGCACTGTTGATTTATGCAGGGACCTGTGCACTGCCCCCGTTCCTGAAGTCAATAACACTCTTGAGGAGGTTATTGTCATAACACCTAAGCTCTCTATTTCTTTCCTGTACTCTGAATCACCATTACTTGAGATACGGTGGTATCAACTTCAAGTTGTAGAGGGAGTTAGAGTGAATCTGGCCACACAGTTAGGAATGTATAGTGAGTAGAATAGGGGCTGATGATGCAGCCTTGTGAAGCACTGGTGTAGAGAACAATCATAGCAGGGGTGTTACTCTCTATTTCTCTAGTTTTGGTCTGATGATCAGGAAGTAAAGGATCCAGTTGCAGAGGGAGGTTTTGACTCCCAGGTCTGGGATTTTGGATGTGAGTTTGCTTGGAATTGTAGCACTGAAGTCAGACTACAGTCAGTAAGTACTATTCTAACTTTGGTGTCTTTACTGTCGAGATGCTTCAGGGATGATTGGAGGGCCAGGAAGACTGTGTCTGTTTTGGTGGCAGTCAACTTGCACTGGGTTGAAGTTGTTTGGGAGGCTGGAGTTAATGCTTGTAATGACCAGTCTCTTGCACTTAATTATGATGGATGACACAGCCACCAGGCCATTTACATTATTGTTTCTCTTGGGTACTGGAATGGTAATAGTCTTCATAAAGAAGGTAGGAATCTCAGATTGAAGCAGTGCTCATCATGTGATCCTGACAAGAGTCACGTGGTACAAAAGAGTCAATGTAATGTTGTATCAAGAATTAATTTACTAGAAGGAAATATGAATAGTGATGCAACTGCAAAGGGAACATGCAAAAATGGGTTAGGGCAGGACTCTTGTAAAATTGGTACATACTCAGTCAACCAAAGTGCCTTTCCCTGAGGTGTCTCTCTCTATGACTGACTCTATTTATGGGGTGGATATATTACTTAATTGAAAAATATCCTGAAGATTGAAGCAGGGGCTAATGTTGTATGAGTCCAAAACAATCCAATCATTGAGTGTAGAATGGGAATCCTCCTGAGGGATTTTGAGCCAGAGACAAGTCACACACTAAAAAATCATCTCAGATCACACATGATGAAAGATCTCTTGACTATTTTTTCAAAACATATATGCAGTAGCTGGATGATTATTTAATTTGAAAAACTTTCAGAAATAATATAAAGCTACAAGATTGTGATTTGAAGACAAAAGCAGAGGGAAACAATTAGTGGATGCATCATTCTGTTAACAACAGTAAATTGCTCTTGAATTTTGGCATCATTTAAATCATGCTTTTGTTGTGATAGATTTGTATCATGCTGCAAGATGAACAACTTGAAGCAATGCCTAGCTCTTTAACTTGCATATACAATTGAAATGACATCCATGAAATACTGAAAAGTTTCATCCACCACAAGCAGCTAGTTAAGTTGTCATCCACTGTCAGGGCTGTGGCAAAGTTCAGGTTCACAAAATCAATTTGTAAGCATAAGGTGAGACGATTTTGGGCAGTTGCTTTCATTATAAAGCCATTAATTCCCAGTATTGTCACATCAGTTCAGTTAAGTATTTCTATCGTCCAAAGAAGGTCACATTTTGACAGCCTGCAGACCAGTATTAGGGCAAGCAATGAAAGCAATTTCAGTAGCCATATGGGGAAAGACATCATTGTGTAAAATTTTAACGCAGGCAACAAGGAACTTGTACACTTTGTAATGGCAGGGAACAGACTTTGAAGAATAGGTGTTGATTAACACCAAGACAAACTGATGCTACACAGACAATTCAATAACAGATCGAGATATATTCTCACAAGTTCAATTAGACATTGTTGTTTAAAAACTGTCTCACTGAAAATCTGCTCTTGCGAGCTTTTACCACCACCAGAACTGTAGCGTGAACTAACAGAAATTAGGGACAGCCACTCATCACTGCAGCAACCTACAAACACAGGTTGCCTTTAGTGGGGAAGGATTGGCTGAGACGACTCAGGTGAGATGGAAAGAATACTTTCAGTGCTGACATTTCAAAATCATACAATCAAGCAGTTGTAGAAAAGTTACAGCAACACATCAAAATGCAATTCCATAAACGAGACGGGGTTCCATCTGTACAATTGCACCATACCAGGAATTAAAGCTGGTCTGTTGCAAGCACAGTCACATTTGCTCTATAAGATCAAGTTGAGAAGGATGAGCTGGACTGCATTGAGTGAGCCAGAACAATAATGATAACATCTCAGTCTGATAAAATGGTGAAGCTGGATGAAGGATAGAGAGTCTGTAAGTCAAGCCATTGGTAACAAATATATCTAATCCCAGTCTACAAGACATGAATCAAAGGAATTCAAAAAACTAGGTCTGTCCTATCCTCATGTACAATTGAATGTTAACAAAGATAGTCAGAAGTGCCAGACCACCAACAAGCACAGAGATGTATTGATTACACAAAGTTATGCAATAGGGTCATGTCTTCACGTAAGATTTTCCAGGTCACAATTGTGCAGTGTGTGGAGCACGCCCTGTGTCAACTAGATGACTTGCTTGCCATGAGCACAGAAGAAACTTGCTCATTTTAGATCGGGAAGTGAATTTGGAGCTAGGCAAATGGGTGTTCTCGCATGGGTGCATTTTTGTTTAAATAATGTTGCCAAGGGCCTTTTTACAATGAAAGAAAGACTAGAGTCCAGCACTGAAGCTTGAAAATGAAGCCGTGCTCTGGTCATTCCAAGTGATTGCACAGCAATTGTTTCCAGGGCTCTTGATGGGGATCAGGTCATTACCACAATTGCTGGCAAAATGATGTGAAATACGCATGAAGTAAAGATGAACAAGTGCATAAAATCTGTGGGGGGGGAAAAAGCAAAAATCATAGAATTCTGGATATGTTGAGATAGGTAGGTACATGAACCACCGAGTTATGCTGTAGTAATTGGCTAAATGAGAGCTAGATAAGAGAAATCATCCTTTATTCCTCAAACTCTCACAATCAAGTGTGATAATGCATGAAGTGTAAACGAAACCCTTGGAATCGAAAGTAAAATTTAATAATTCCATCATTCCTTTTCTGACTGATCCTTTGCCCAACAAACTTATCATAAGTCACCCCCAGGTATTATCCGGGTAGAAAAACTTGATGGTTGGATCAAGCATGTGAAAACAGACAATCTTCCTCTGTCGGTACAGCTTTGTAATTGAGAATACGAGTTCCAGATCTATTCCAGATCCTCTCCTGTGACCTTGGGTGTTGAAAATGAAACTGCCATATACATAATCACTGCAGAAGAACAAGGAGCTCCTGGTAACATGGTCTTGTCTGTGATTTAGTCTGAATGTTGGAGAAGGGTTCACATGTAGTCAGAAGGCTGGGTAGAATCTGATCAGAAGGCAAAAGAGGAAATGAGCCACTTTGACCATTCCACGATCATCAAAATTAGTAGTCATTTTCCACGATCATCACAATTAGTTGTCCACAGTGGTACTTCATGTGGAGACGCAGGGCGATCTTGGTGCCACTGCGTTAAGAAAGGATTCAAATAAAATTTATAGTGAACAGTTGTATACAAACAATTATCGCGGAACTTTAAATGTAAGTCCAGTTTGCAGTGACTTTGAAGTGTTGGTAAATAATTGCAGTACTTGTCAAAATTTATAGAAGCAGTCCTCAAGCGCCTTTGCAATCACAATCATAGCCATTGAGACCTTTCCAGAGAGAATTTCCAGGTAGTTATGAAAAAGGCAATTACAATTTCCTGATTTTGTTTGAGTGAAGTAAAACATATGAGTTCATATATCATTGTTGAACATGTTATAGATTGCCCTGTGCATCACGGTTTACCTGTAGGGTGGGATGGAGGTTGTTTTCAATAAAGGCTCTTGGATGTCGGTCGACTCTTTTCACAGTCATGAGAAGGAATGGCATTGAACACAATCTTCCTTAATCTGGCTTCAAATAGTTGGATTAATCAAGGAAACTCTGAAGAAGCAAGTGCAGCTGAATTCACCAGATGTTCTGCGGTGGATGTATAAAAATTTTGCTGGGGAATTAATGGTAGGGTGCTGGGCATAGGTTTGTCGATCATTCTTCACAAGTAGGGATTGGTAGTTGTATCAGTTTAGCAGAATTGGAATGTGACCGTTTGTTGGGAGATTTGTTTCAAAGGAGTTAATGATCAGGATGGTGGAAGTGCTGCAGCCAAGCATTTCTGATTGAAACCAGAGGAAATGGCATGTAAATATTCAACGCACATCTCTGTATGCTGTCGCTGTGGTCCAAGATCTTGCCAGTATTAATGTGTCAGGCATACTGAAGATCTAGAACAAAAATTTTGAACATTTTGTAACTTCACATGAAAAGCCTAATTTGTTTGAATGATTCTTTAATTTTCATTGAAATTCTATTGTTTAGTACACAACAAATAGTGGTGTTACATGATCCAGTTTTTGAACACGAATATTGTTTCTAAATTATGCAGTACTCCCCAAGCGTATGGTGGCATGGTATGTAGTGGTTTACAGCATCTGCAAATGAGGTTCAATTCTCGCTACTGTCTGCAAGGGGTCTGTACTTTCTCCGTGTGATCACACGGGTTTCCTTCGTTTGTTCCAGTTTCCTCCCACATTCAAAAGACGTGCAGGTTAGTAAGGGTTAGTAAATTGTGGATTATACTGGCGCTGAAAATATGGCGACACTGTGGGCTGCCCCCAGCATATCCTTAGATTGCATTGATCTTTGATGCAAATGACACATTGCACAGGATGTTTCATTGTTTCAACACACTTGTGACAAATAAAGACATTCTGACCTAATCTCACCAAGACTATATATCATGGGACAGATGTCCGACTGATCATAAAATCATTGACTGCCTGGGCATGTTCCTTCTCCTTTTTCAACCCAAGCACACTGAACTGCTGCACAAGCCCTTTGTACAAATGGTCAGCCACACTGACAGAACCACTATGACAGCCGATAAATCTCCAACCTTCAGTTTGTGGCTGTGAACGATTTCCCTGTTTTTGAATGTTTGTGAGCAGTTTTGACACGCGCATTGAACTGCACTAGGGAACAGTTATTTTTCAATATTAAAATATTAAAATTAAATTAATGTTTAACAAATGAAACAGATACTCACCTAAGGATAACTAAAATATTTTACAAAACACTTGAATCAAATAGGAGGCTTTATTCACTTTTTTTAACCCACAGCAGATTTCTGCCTTGCTTTGGTGGGAAGAATTCCCAGGTGAAGAATCAGAAATCTGAAGCTGTTGATGCTACTTTGTTAGACACCATGGGGACTCCATCTTTAGAGTACAAGTATCTTGGAATCAAGAATTTCAACTTGGCATCCTGCTTAGGGAAAGCCCAATTACTGCCGTTTCTTTTGGCTGATCCCAGTGGATTATCACACAAGCTGACCTCGGAGCTGGTCTAATTTTTGCTTAGTGGCACAACTGCTGAGGTCATGTTGGCATTCCTTCCTCCATCAGAAGATCTCTTTGTGGTGTCCAAACATTGCCGATGGTCAGAGAATTTCAAAATGTTTAACAACTTTTGTTTTATTTTAAGGAATTAAAATAACAAAACTTAGAATTTGAAATAAAGGAAAATAAAAGTTTACCTGAACATTTATTAAAGTGAAGGTCAACACCCTATTGTAATGAATCAGCCATTCTGATTGCCGGTTGCAGCCGGCACAAAACTGAGAGGCCAGAATGCAGTGTATCCAGCACCTATACGGGAGCATGGATTTAATGTTAGCAGGTTTCTGCTGGCATTCTCAAAGTCTCAGAGCGTGTTTGCCTAGAAGAACCGCAGCACAATCTGGTGCTCTCTTGAAAGAGTGAGCCTGACAGGGAGCAGATTGCAGCTCATGGTAGGAAGTCAGTGGGGGAATGGTTTGAGGCCAGTACATAATCAGCAGGAGTAAAGACTAAACAGAATGTTTTAAAAGTCTGGAATGTACAATGGCATATAAGCAGAAGGACTTGGGATTGGGTTTCTTTGACGAGTAATATCCTCCTCCTGACTTTCTACCTGACCATTAGGTGATAATAACCATCAATGTAACTTAAATAGAATTCAATAAATTACAGTCTGAAGTTGAGCTTTGTTGTTCCCTGCCCATTGAGCACATGAATTATTGTGTTAATCTGTCCAATAAAGCAATTATCTTATTGTTCAATAATAACTGTGTACAATACATTGCAGCTACCAATAACAATGGTGCAGAAAAAAGTATTGGTTATTTTCTGGTGACATTTTATAATTGTAGGCGGAATGTTAAACAAATCAACTCTAAACCTTTGTCATCATGATGTGCTAGTCATTTATTTCATTTTCTTGTGACATTTCATCAATCTAAACTATACCTTATCTATATCATGTTGTTTGAGGCATTGTCCTGTAGAATTTTTACTTTTCCCTTTCAGTGGAATGACGGGCAGATTTATTTTAACTTTGTAATCTCTATGCTCAGCAAGGTGGCTCAGACAGATAAAACTGTTGTGATCCACTATTTGGGCTTTAATGGACTTGTGTCCTTACAGTCAGGGGATAATAGAGGAAGGAAGAAATACTGTAATGTATTCCTTGTTAAATATAAGTTTTATTAATTTGCTTCTTTTAATGACAATATTGGACATCGAGCAGAATTTAGTTTCAATAATACAAATCAAAATTTCAGAATCTGCAGATTCTTTGCAAATTTTCTGGAGGTGTATATGACTGTTCTCAGTTCACAGCCATTAAAATGAAAACTTAGCAAGCTTCAATCGCATGCCTGAGGTCCTCCTGTCAGATATTGCTTACCAATGTAGTACAACACCATCAACCACAGGCTCAGAAAAGTTTGTTTCCACGGCGTCTTCTCCCTTGGAAAGTTATAGTAAGGAAGAACATAAACCAACTATTCTGTTTATAAATAAGGCACCATTTATAGAAAACATGGTAACTATGTTAACATTAATAACCAAGAGACCTTCACTCTTCTATAATGATTCTAATTCTTTAAGGGCCAATCATAAGGCATCATCTTATTCTGACCTCCCAATTTTTTTTGAATGGTGCAATTTTATAGCAAATCCAACTGATCATTAAGCGAGCAAATAGTTATTCTTCTAAACCAATTACCATAAAATACTGGAGCAGAATTAACCATTCAGCCCGTTAAGTCTGCTCTGACATTTGATCTTGGCTGATCTATTTTCCTCTCAACCCCAACCTTCTGCCTTCTCCCCATAATCTTTCACGCCCGGCTTATCAGGAATAAATAATCTAATAACCTCTAACTTAACGATCTGACCTCCACGGCTGTCTGTGGCAACAAATTCCACAGATTCACCACCTCTGGCTAAAGAAATTCCTCCTCATCTCTGTTCTAAATGGATGCTCCTCTATTCTAAGGTTATGCCCTCTGGTCCTAGACTCTCCCACTGCAGGAAGCATTTTCTTCATATCCACTGTATCTAGGCCTTTCAACATTCAGTAGGTTTCACTGAGATCTTCCCTCATTCTTCTAAATTCCAGTGAGTACAGGCCCAGAGCCATCAATTGCTCCTCATGCGATAACCCTTTCATTACTGGAATCATTCTCATGAACCTCCTATGAACCCTCTCCAGTGTCAGCACCCTCTTCAAGATCAGCACATCATTTCTTAGAAATGGGTCCCAAAATTGTTCACAAAACTCCAGGTGAGGCCTTACCAGGACCTTTTAAAGCAACAGTGTTACATACCTGTTCTTATTTTCTCCTCCTCTCCAAATGAATACTAACATTACAGTTGCCTTCCATCCACCAACTCAACCTGCAAATTAACCTTTAGGGAATCCTGCGCCTCAGATTTTTGAATGTTCACCCTATTTGAAAGTTAGACTACACTTTTATTCCTTCTACCAAAGTGTATGACCATACACTTTCTAATACACTATTCCATATGACTCTTCTTTGCCCATTCTCCAAATCTGTCCAAATCCTTCTGCAGCCTCCTGTCTTCCTCAACACTACCTGCCCCTCCACCTGTCTTTATATCATCCAGAAACTTGGCCACAAAGCCATCAGTTCTATCATCCATATCATTGCCATACAACGTAAAAAGAAAGCAGTCCCAAATACCGATCACTATGGAACACCACTGTTCACTGGCAGCCAATCAGACAAGGCTCCCTTTATTCCCACACTTTGCCTCCTGCTAACCAATCTATACATGCCAGTATCTTTCTTGTAATACCATGGGCTCCTATCTTGCTAAGTAGCCTCATATGTTGCACCTTGTTGAAGGCCATTTGAAAATCCAAGTGACACAACGTCCACCAATTCTACTTTGTCTGCCATGCCTGTTGTTTCTTCAAATAATTTCAACAGATTTGTCTGACAAATTTTCCCCTAAGGAAACCATGCTGACTTTGGCCTATTACATCATGTGCCTCCAAGTACCCTGAAACCATATTCTCAACAATCAACTCCAACTTCATCCCAACCAGTGAGCTCAACCTAACTCCCCTATAATTTCCTTTTTTCTGCCTTTATCCCTTCCTGAAGAGTGGAGTGACATTTGTAATTTTCCAGTCCTCCAGAACCAAGCCAGAATCTATTGATTTTTGAAAGATCATTACCAATAACTCCACAATCTCTTCAGCTACCTCTTTCAGAACCCTTGAACATAGTCGATCTAGTCCAGGTGACTTATGCACCTTCAGACCTTCCAGTTTCCCAAGCACCTTCTCCCGAGTAATAGCAACAGTGCTCACTTCTGCCCCCTGACACTTGAACTTCTGACATACTGTTAGTGCCTTCCACAGTGAAGACTGATGCAAAATACTTCATAAGTTTGTCTGCCATTTCTTTGTCCCCCATTACTACCTGACTATGTTATTTTCCAGCAGTCCAATATCTACTTTCATCTTCCTTTTATTCTTTTTATTCACAGTATCTGAAAAAAAACTTTTGGTATCTCCTTTCATATTATTGTCTAGCTTACTTTCATATTTCATCTTTTCCCCTCATGGCTTTTTAGTTACCTTCTGTTGCTTTTCAAAAACTTCACAATCCTCTAACTTCACACTAATTATTGCTCTATTATCTGCCTTTTCTTCTGCTTTCATGTTGGCTTTGACTTCCCCTGTCAGCCATGTTCGCATCATTCTTCCTATAGATACATCATCTTCTTTGGGATGTATCCATCCTGTGCTTTCCATATTGCTCCCAGAAACTCCAGTCATTGCTGCTCTGTTGTCATCACTGTTCATGTCCCTTTCCAATCAATGTTGGCCAGCTCCTCTCTCATGCCTCTGTAATTTCCTTTACTCCACTGTAATATTGATACATCTGAATTTAGGTTCTCCCATCAAATTGCAGGGTGAATTTTACCATAATATGATCACTACCTCCATGGATTCACTTACCTTAAACTCCCTAACCAAATCTGATACCTTACACAACACCCAATCCAGAATAGCCAATCCCCAAGTGGGCCCAATATAAGCTGCTCTAAAAAAGCCATCTCGCAGGCATTCTACAAATTCCCTTTATTGGGATCCAGCACCAACCTGATTTTATCGATCTGCCTGCATATTAAAATCGCCCATGACTATCAAACATTGCCCTTTTGACATACATTTTCTGTCTCCCGTTGTAACTTGTAGCTTGCATCCTGGCTACTGTTTGGAGGCCTGCATATAACTCTCATCATGGTCATTTTTACCTTTGCAATTCCTTAATTCAACCCATCTACATCTTCTAATCCTATGTCACCTCTTTCTAAAGATTTGATTTCATTTTTTGCCAATAGAACCATGCAATTCCCTTTGCCTATCTGTCTGTCCTTTCAATACAATGTATATCTTTGGATGTTAAACTCTCAACCATAAACTAATTTCAGCCACGACTCAGTGATGCTCACTACATCATACCTGCCAATCTGGAACTGCGCTACAAGATTAGCTACCTTACTTTGCAAACTGCGTGCATTCAAGTATACCACCTTCACTCCTGTGATCATCACCCTTTTTGATGTTGTTCTCCCTGTTACAATGCAATTCATTCCACTGGCTGTAATTTTGCCCTAAAATCAGGCTGTCCTTCCTGACTACACTACACAGTCTTACTACATGCTGCCTGTGATTGTATACCAGCTGCCCTATCTTCAACCCTATCACTCAGTTTGCCATCCTTAGCTTAAACCCTCCCCAGCAGTTCCAGCAAACCAGCCTGAAAGGATATTGGTCTCCCTCAGGTTTTAGTGTAACCTGTCCCTTTTGTACAGGTCATACCATCCTCAGAAGAGATCCCAAAGATCTAGAAATCTGAAACCCTATCCCATGCACCAGTTCCTCAGCCGTGCATTGATCTGCCAAATCATCCTATTTTTACCCTTACTGGTGTGTGGCACAGGCAGCAATCCAGTGATTGCTACCCTGGAGTTCCTGCTTTTCAGCTTTCTACCTAGCTCCCTAAGTTCTCTCAAGACTCTTCCCTTTTCCTACCTACATCATTGGTTTGGAAACAGGGTTTGAACTGATGATCGACCTCATTTCTCACTGATTTCAATGATTAAAGTGTCGAGGAAGATTGAAAACATCGAGGCGAGCGAGTGTTCAGTGCCGTTTACTGGCCTCTTGCTCTCTGCTACCAGAGAAGGGGTCTGTGTGTGATGGTGTCTCTCTCCCTCTCACTCGTTGCTCCTGAAGGATGGCCCCTGCATTTGAGTGATGTCTCTCTCCCTCTCCCTCGATAGTGCTGAAGCAAGGTTTAATTAGTGTGGCTTGTGATTGGGCAGTGGTTCACATTATGATGTGTTTTATGGTTTCCTTTTACTGTTGCTATTTTTGGGCGACTTTGAATCAGGGGGCCCATAGATAATGAACACTGAGCTGAACTGAATATAGACACTTTCATTCTTGTGTTTTATATTCTGTGCGTTCGCCTGTTCATTTTTGTTGCGGTTTGTGCAGTTTGCTTTATGAGCATGGAGTGGGGGGGGGGGGGATGATGTTTTTCTTTGAAGGGTTCCTTGGCTTTCTTTGTTTTGTGGCTGTCTGCGGAGAGATGAATTTCAGGATTTTATACAGTACATCCTTTGATAATAAATGTACATTGAATCCTTTTTAAGTCTTTTGGTGGCAATATGCACCAAGACTCTGGCTGCTCACCCTCCCCTTTTAGAATGCCGTGGACCCAATCTGAGACATCCCATTCCCTGGCTCCTTGGAGGCAACATACCATCCAGGTGTCACTATCACTTCCACAGAATCTCGTGTTTGCTCCTCTAACTATGGAATCTCCTATCACTAATGCAACCCTCTTCACTCCCACTCCCTTCTGAGCCACAGAGCCAGACTCGATGCCAGAGACCCAGTAGGTCATCCCCCAACAACAGTATCCAAAGCTGTATACTTATTATTGAGGGGAATGGCCACAGGGGTTCTCAGCACTGGCTGTGCATTTCCTTTTCCTCTCCTGATGCTCACCCAGGTAGCTGCCTGTAACTTAGGGTGGCCACTCCTTTAGCTCCTACCTATCACCTCCTCAGTTTCCTGTTTGAGAGGAAGCTCATCAAACTGCAGCTCCAGTTCCTTAATACACTCCCTGAGGAGCTGAAGCTTGGTGCTCCTGGTGCAATTGTGGTTATCTGGGAGGCTGGAGTGTCCTAAAATTCCTATATCTCGCACAAAGAACACAACAAAGCCCCTGGAGCCATCTTCCCTGCACTAACTGTGCCCTAACAGAGAAAGAATAAACTCTCCAGATACGTACCTCGCCCTTGCATACTATATTCTTGCCCAAGCCTGGTAAGACAAAACCATTCTCCTCCAACACTGGTCCACTCTCACAATGGCCGCTCCACTTGTCCCTACCTTAATTTTATTTGCCCTTGCTAATGAATCGAAATTTCATTGGGCCACCAGAAAGCTCTGTAAGTGCTCCTTTTTAATTCTCACTCAGGGACCTGTGAGTAGTCTCCTTTCTCATTCTTGATTCGACTGGACTGCTGGAAAAACACCATTACAATCGTGTGTATGGTATAACTAGTGTTCCATATTGCTTTCTCGCCTGCTGTTGTGAAATTAACACAATGGTGCTAACAGGCCTTCAAGAAGCCTTTAATTGACTCCAAGTTCAAGCTCGTTTGAGTGTGTTTATCTTAATTTCAACCTGTATACAACCAAATAAAATAACATTCCTCCGAACACAGGACATATAATTCCTACACAACACCATAAAGTAATGTTATCACAAATACATTAATGATTAATAAGATGCAATTACAACACAAGTTAAAAAGTAAACAGTATAACGCCACTGGCACTTCACACGGTATGAGACTTGGGTAGCAGCAGGGAGTTCTGTGGTCTCACGGCCTGGGGGAGGAAGCTGTTTCTAATCCTAATAGTTCTTGTCTTAATGCTACAGTACCTCCTGCCTGACGGTAGGGGGTCAAAGAGATTGTTGGACAGATGGGAGGGATCATTGACAATGCTAAGGGCACTGTGTATACAGAGCTCCTGATAAATATCTCAGATGGGTGGAAGAGAGACCCCGATAATCCTCCCAGCAGTCCTCGTAATCCTTTGTAGGGTCTTGTGGGCACTTGCTTTGCAAATCTGGTACCAGATGGTGATGCATCTGATCAGGATGTTTTCGATGATGCTCCTGTGAAAATTGGTTAGAATACTGGGGGGAGGGGGAGAAGTGTCATTTTTCTCAATCTCCTCAGGAAGTTAAATGTTGCTGTGATTTCTTGACTAAACAGGTGATGTTGAGGGACCAGACGATATTGTCTCCTATGTGTACTCCCAGAAGCTTGGTGCTCCTAACTGTCGCTCCATCTCGTCACTGTACTCCATCTTGTCATCATCGTTGTTGATGAGACCAACCACTCTTATGTCTTCATGAACTTGATGATTCGCTTTGGACTGGATCTAGCATTATGGTCATGAGTGAGCAGTGGGCTGTGCATGCAGCCCTGGGTGGCACCGTTGCTCAGCGTGATGGAGCTAGAGATGATTTTGGACAGTGCATTCGACTTTGTGACAGCAAAAGAATTCACAAAAGACACACGAGATAAGATGGGGAGTGGGCGCTATTCGTTTTCCTCTTTCAAGCACCAGTAGTTCAGGGATTCACTAAGAGCAGAATAAGGCACTGATTTCAAAAGGAACTGCATAAGTTATGGAAAGGTAAAATGCTTTGAATGCAAATTCAAATTAAATTTATTATCAAAGTGCATGTATGTCACCATATACAATCCTACAATTCGTTTTCTTGTGGGTATTCACAATACAAAGAAACAATAGGATGAATGAAAAAAGACACACAACCAGTCAAAAAACCAATGTGCAAAAGACAAGAAACTGTGCAAATACAAAAAGATAAAAATAATAATAAATACATTATTAATAAATATCGAGAACACGAGATTAAGTGTCCTTGAATGTGAGCCCTTATGTTGTGGGAACAGTTCAGTGTTGGGGTGAGAGGTTCAAGAGCCTAACCATTCCTGAACCTGAATTACAGGGAAATATCCAAGTACTGGAGCTATATTGAAACAAGCCATCAATAACCAACTGACCTTCATTTTGCTGTGATGATTATGTAATCATAATCCCTCTTCTAAAGCTGCCATCCAGATTGTTGAGTAACTCATGTACATAGCAACATCAGCTACTCCATTAAGCAAGCAAAGTTATTCTTCTAAAATTGGCCATTCTTCTTTTTGGTTCTACTGGGGTAACTAGCCAACATGTGTGCCACAGTAGCTCAGCAGAAAGATCTGTTGCCTCAAACCTTCAATAACCCGAGCTTGGTCCTTTCCAGTCCTTTCCATGTGAAGTTTACATACTCTTTGTGATTATATGGTTTCTCTTGGGATGTTATGTGCACTTCAGGGCATTCAACCATTTGCATGTATATTAAATTCAGGAGAGCTGTATTTAAGAAACTTATCCTTAAGTGGCAGAAGACAATGGTTATGAGTCCATCTTATTGGAATCGTGTGTTATAATGCCCAGTAAGAAGTTAATCCGAAACATATGTGAAGCATTTAACATCAAGGCCAATGGATCTTAGATTGATGGAGGACGGTGGAAAACTATTCAGTCTATTATCTTCATGCCAGCTCTTTAAAAGATCAATCCCATCACACCCCTACTTCTTAGAAATATTTTCAATCAACAATGTGCTTTTGTATAAGGTTTTTGCATGTTGAAAACCCCGGAAGCTCTTAATAGGAATGTTATCCAATAACATTTGACAATGTTATGCAGAGATGAGAAGACAGTTGACCAGAGCATTGGGAAAAGAGGCAGAACATTGGGTGGTAATTAAAAAGAGAAGAGAGAGGGTGAAATGGAGAAGGTTGGGAAAGGGTGTGCCCTTAGCAATACTGCTAAAGATAGAACAATTTGACGTAGTGTGTTCAGAATCACAGAACTGAAAGGAAGTACCATGCGTATCCTCAGTGTGTCGCTGAAGCTGGATTGGGTTACAGATTATGGGGAGAAGTGAAACGAAGGAAACCAGGATGAGAATTTGTCGTGTTGCAGAGCCAGATGACAATGGAAGTTAGTCAGCATAATAGTGAAGGATCAAAATATGTAGGTAGTGCTAAGGTAATAATAGTTTGAAGGCGAGAGTCCATGCTGAAAACAGTGTGGCCAAACTTGATATATTCAAATATTTTGAAAGATACTTTGAATGTGCGTCTATCCCTTCCAACAGTACATTGAAAATATTTATAAAGGAAAATCTCCCATCCATTTCCTTTGCTGGCAGTTTGGTGAAAGCAGCCAGAAATTGGAGAAAGTGCTGTAATATAAAGTGATCGGGAAAGGTGATAATAAGTTATTTATGTCCCTCAGAAGTTTGCTCCTGATGGCACCAGAAGGTAGTTGAACTTCAGATAGCAGAGTGAAGAGAAGTATTTTTTTTATTTGAATTCACAAAGAACTAGTGCAGTGCAGCCAAAGGTAAAGCCCTACAGAAAGGATGAGATATTAAAGAAGATCTTACAGTAGCTACAGAGAGCTTAATATTGTAGAGCCAGGAGATTGGGGAGGGGAAGTGGGAGAGGAGGGAGAAAGGGAGGGGAAGAGGAGGGAGGGAGAGGGAGAGAGAGAGAGGCAGAGGGGAAGGGAGAGGAAGAGAGAGAGAGCATGCTCTGGAGTAAATATTAGAAAGGAAATTAGGAAAGCAAAGAAAGGCATAAAAATACTGACAAGTCAAATGAATGAAAACTCATTTATTTTATAACCGCATAAAGAGCTAATGAATTGGAGAGGAAAGAATTGGACCTTTTATAGTCATAATGGGAATATTAATATTTTGAATCTTGCTTCATCCTAAATTAAGCCCCTGTCTTTTCTGAAATGTGTAAACATAAAGAGCTAATATTAAAGTGTTCTGCATTTTTGAAAGCAGATAACTTTCAGGATAAAATGTTTCCTGAGACAGTGAAGAGGAGCAAAGAAATGGTTTGGGATCTTGCCATTGTTGTACAATCCACTGTGATTACAGGCATGATGCCAATGAGCTGGAAATTTGCTAATCTTCTGTTTTCAAAAAAGGAGAAAGCACACAACAGGCCAATCGTCCTTGTAGCATTGGTGAACAGAGCAGAGGAAAAAAGATTAAAGATACTATAAAACAATCATTTGGAAAGATACAATCAAGGGTGGTCGGTGTGGCTTTGTGAAAAGAAGCTTATGCCTAACTAATTTTATTGGATTTTCTGAATGTTTATCATGTGGTGGATAAGCATAGTCTCATACATTTTTGGATAGGCTTCAGCAAAGCTTTTGATAAGATCTCATATAGCAAAGTGCTTGGCAGTACCAAAGCCAGTGAGAAACTAGAGTCTTGACTCAGCCGGAGCCCAATATTTAATTATCACATTCTTAGAACATAGAACAGTGCAGCACAGTAAAAGACCTTCGGCCCACAATCTTCTGATGACCTTTTAACCCACTCCAAGATCAATCTAACTCTTCACTCCCCTATAACCCTCTAGTTTTTCTTTCATCCACATACCTATCTAAAAGTCCATTACATAACTCTCATCTATCTCTCTCACCACGCCCCCTAGCAGTGAGTGCTATTTACTGACTACTCTCTGCGAGGGAACAAAACCACTTATGACATCTCACCTTTTCTTTCCTCCAATCACATCTCGTATTAGCCATTTCCACCCTGGGGAAAAAGCCTCTGGCTATCCATTCAATCTATGCCTCTCATCATCTTGTACACTTCTGTCGAGTAACTGCTCATGCTCTTTTGCTCCAAAGCCCTAACTTGCTCAACCTGTCTCACAAGATGTGCTCTCTAATCCAGGCAGCATGTTGGTAAGTCTCCTCTGTAGCTTCCACATTCTTCTTTTAATAAGGTGACCAGAAATGAACACAATACTCAAGTGTGGTCAAACCAGAGTTTTATAGAGATGCGACATTACCTCGCAGCTCTTGAAATTAATCCCTGACTAATTAAGGCTAACACAGCATATGCTTTCTTAGCCACCCTTTCAAATTGTACAAAAAAATTGCAGCATCCATGGACGTGAACCCCAGGATCCTTCTGTTCATCCACACTGCTAAGAAACCTGTCAGTAACCTTGTACTCTGCCTTCAAGGTCAACTTTCACACAACCTTCAGTGTGTTTTACACTGTTCTGGATTGCACTGCATCTACCACTTCTCGGCACATCCTGTCAATGTCCCATTGTAACCTATAACTGCGTTCTAGACGATCAACAACTCCACCAACCTTTCTGTCCTCGGTTGACCCAACATTCCGCTTCTTCATCCAGTTCTTATATAAAATCACAAATGCAGGGATCCCAAAACAGATCCCTGTGGAACACCACTGGGCATTAACAGCCCTGTTACTTGTGCACCTTCCCAAAATTTGCCTCCCAATCTGTTCCTCAGTGTCCCTGATGCCATTGGAGGGTCAATAAAGTATTCACAATAGACTGATTTACTCTCTTCCTATTTCTGAATTCCAGCAACACTGATTCAGTAGGTGATCCCTCCATGACATCCTCCCTTTCTGAAGCTGTGATACTATACTCCCTCACCTCCTTTTACCCCCATCCCTGTCCCTTCTGAAACATCTAAACCCTGGAACATCAGCAGCCATTTCTACCCTTGTGACCGACAAGTCCCTGTAATGTCCATAATGTTGTAGTTCCATTATCTGACCCACACTTTGCCCATCACGCTTGTTACTGACACTTATTGTATGAAAATAGACACATTTCAACCCAACAGTTATGCCCTATCCACTTCTTATCCTTCTCACAGTATCTCTCCATATTGCATCTGACTTTACAACAACTGCTCCTTCCTCGGACCTATCATTCTGATTTCCATCCTCCTGCAAGCCTCCCGAAAAACTCTAGCGAACCTGCTCAAATTCAGGTGTAAACCATTCCTTTCGTCCAGGGAATCTTAACAGGATTCCCCAGAAAAGATTCAAAGGCCCAAAAATCTGAAGCCTTGCCTGCCGCAACAATTTTTCATCTAATTCATACCCTCACTGGGGCACAGAACGGGTAGCATTCAGAGATCACTACCCTAGAGGTCCTGCTTTTTAAATATAACCATATAACCATATAACAATTACAGCACAGAAACAGACCATCTCGGTCCTTCTAGTCCTTGCCGACGCTTACACTCACCTAGTCCCACTGGCCCGCACTCAGCCCATAACCCTCCATTCCTTTCCTGTCCATATACCTATCCAATTTTACTTTAAATGACAATATCGAACTTGCCTCTACCACTTCTACTGGAAGCTCATTCCACATAGCTACCACTCTCTGAGTAAAGAAATTCCCCCTTGTGTTACCCGTAAACTTTTGCCTCCTAACTCTCAAATCATGTCCTCTTGTTTGAATCTCCCCTACTCTCAAAGGAAAAGCCTACCCACGTGAACTCGATCTATCCCCCTCATTATTTCAAATACCTCTATCAAGTCCCCCCTCAACCTTCGACGCTCCAAAGAATAAAAACCTAACTTGTTCAACCTTTCCCTGTAACTTAGGTGCTGAAACCCAGGTAACATTCTAGTAAGCCTTCTCTGTACTGTCTATTTTGTTGATATCTTTCCTATAATTCGGTGACCAGAACTGTACACAATACTCCAAATTCGGCCTTACCAATGCCTTGTACAATTTTAACATTACATCCCAACTCCTATACTCAATGCTCTGATTTATAAAGACCAGCATACCAAAAGCTTTCGTCACCACCCTATCCACATTAGATTCCACCTTCAGGGAACTATGCACCATTATTCCTAGATCATTCTGTTACCATGTATGTCCTATTTGGATTATTCCTACCAAAATGCAGCACCTCACACTTATCAGCATTAAACTCCATCTGCCATCCTTCAGCCCACTCTTCTAACTGGTCTAAATCTCTCTGCAAGCTTTGAAAACCTACTTCATTATCCACAACGCCACCTACCTTAGTATCATCTGCATACTTACTAACCCAATTTACCACCCCATCATCCAGATCATTAATGTATATGACAAACAACATTGGCCCCAGTACAGATCCCTGAGGCACACCACTAGTCACCGGCCTCCAACTTGACAAAGAGTTATCCACCACTACTCTCTGGCATCTCCCATCCAGCCACTGTTGAATCCAGATTACCTACCTTTTCTCTCTTCAGGATCAAATCCCTTTTCTTATCTTTGTTATTGGTACCAACATGTATCACGATTTCTATCTGCTCCCCCTCCCATTTAAGAATCCTATGGACCCAATTTGAGACATCCCTGACACTGACACCTGTAAGGCGAATACCATCCAAGTGTCTCTTTCATGTGCACAGAATCTCCTTTCTGCTCCCCTACCTATTGAATCCCCTATCATTTCTGCTGTTCAATTTTGCCCCTTTCCCTCTGAGCCACAGAGCCAGAAACCCAGTTGCTGCAGCTTCCCCCATTACCATGCTCCCCCCAGCAATATCCTAAGTGGTATAATTGTTATTGAGAGGAACAGCCTCAGAGTTATTCTGTGTGATCTGCCTATTCCATTTCCCTCTCCTGACAGTCACCCAGCTACATGCCTCTTGCAACTTAAGGGTGACTGCCTTCCTGGAGCTCCTATCTATCAACTCCTCATTCTCCTGCCCTAGCTCCAGCCTCATGTTTTTAAATTGAACAGATCATGAATGTATGGGGGTGAAATTTCATGTTGGGAATGCTACGGGTCCCAAAGGCGGTGATGAACCAGTGGAGGGAGATTGAAAATCTGGCTGAGTGGTGCCATAACAGCTTCTTACTCAATGTCAGCTAGACCAAGGAGCTGATTATTGACTTCAGGAGAAGAAAATCAGAGGTCCATGAGCCAGTCCTCATTCGAGGATCAGAGGTGGAGAGGGTTAGCCACTTCAAATTCCTCAGTGTTAATATTTCGGAGGACCTAGCCTTAGGCTAACAGGTAAGTGCAATTATGAAGAAAGCACAACAATCCCTCTACTTCCTTTGGAGTTTGTGGAGATTTGACATGACGGTTAAAACTTTGACTAACTTTTATAGATGCACAGTAGAGAATATATTAACTGGCTCCATCGCAGCCTAGTATGGAAGCATCAATGCCCTTGAACAGAAAATCCTACAAAAATTAGTGGATACACCCAGTCCATCATGCGTAAAGTCATCCCCACCATTGACCACATCTGCACGAAACGCTGTTGCAGGAAAAGCAGCATCCACCATCAGGGACACCCACCATCCAAGTCATGCTTCCTTTACACTGCTGCCATCAGGAAGAAGGTACAGCAGCATCAGGACTCACCACCATGTTCAGGAACAGTTATTACACCTCAGCCATCAGGCCCTAAAACAAAAGGAAATAACTTCATTCAACTTCACTTGTCCCATCAATAAAACGTCCCAGCAATCTACGGAGTCACTTTCACAGACTCTTCATCCCATGTTTTCGATATTTATTGCTGATTTATTTATTATTTTATTTCTTTCTTATTGTATTTGCACAGTTTGTTGAATTTTGCACACTGATTGAATGCTCAAGTTTGCTGATTTTTCACCACCTTTGGGAACTTTAACAGTCCCAACATTAAATTCACCCCTCATACATTTATAATTTCATTGATTCTATCATGGTTATTATTTTATAGATTTATTGAGTATGCCCACAAGAAAATGAACCTTGGGGTTGTATATGGTGACATATATGTACTTCGATATTAAATTTGTTTTGAACTTCTAAATAATATTAAAAGCTCCAGCCATAGGCAACCATTGCTAACATTTAGTACATAGCGTATTGCAAATATTTACCAATTTTAGGAGACAAAAATCAAACATGAGTGCATTCCAAACATGGTTATTAGAAAAACAATAGTATTAGATCAAAGAAAAAAGGCTTGTAACACTACTAGAAAGAGCAGATAGCCTGAGGACTGGGAAAAATTCAAAATTTGGAAAAGATGACCATCAAAGCATTACAGTGTGTGTGATATATACATGAAAAGATACAGATCTAAAACAAAGGCAATGTGGGTCCCTCGCAGATTTAAACGGGATAAATTGTATGGCAGAATAAAGAAATGGTACAGAAATTAAATGACTATCTTATTTGTCTTGCTGAATGAAGTCACACAAAGTCACTCAGAACTAACAGAAGAACAGGTCTAAGCAGAGTGAGAAGATGAAAGAAAGTCCTAACCCATTCAACATTTCCCTATGGCTCAGCTCAAGTCCCAGCAACATCCTTGTAAATTCTCACTGAACTCTTTCAATCTTATTGGCATCTTTCCTATAGATGGGTGAACTGGAAGAGGCCCCAGTGATCCAAAAATCTAAAATTTGAAGCTTTCCTTTCCCTCCTGCACCATCTCTCATTAGCCATGTGTTAAACTGCATGATCTTCTTATTTCTAGCCTCACTAGCACATGGCACATGTAGCAATACTGAGGTCACAACACTAGAGGTCCTGTCCTTGAACTCAGCACCTAACTTCATTAACTCACTTTGCAGGACCCTGTCACCCTTCCTAACTATGTCACTGGTACCAGCGTGGACCACTCTAGCTGCTCACTCTCCCACTTAAGAATGCTGTGGATTCAATCCAAGATATCCCTGACCCCGGTACCTAGGAGGCAACATCTGGGAATCTTGTTCTCGTCCATAGAACCGCCTACTTGTTCCCCTAATCAACGAATCCCCTATCGCTACAGCTCACCTCTTCTCTCCCCTTCCCATCTGAGCCACAGAACAAGACTCAGTGCCAGAGATCTGACTGTTGTGGCTTTCCTCAGCTATGTCATCCACAACAGTATCCAAAGCAGTATCCCTGTTGTTGAGGAGAATGACCACAGGGGTACTCTGAACTGGCTGCCTGTCCACTTTCCTCTTCCTGACGGTCACCCAGTTTCTTGTGTCCTGCACCTTGGGGGTAACTGCTCCCTGTACGTCCTGTCGATCAACCCTGCAGCCTCCCAAATGATTCAGTGTTCATTTATTCCAGCTCCAAT
Organism: Hemitrygon akajei; assembly: GCF_048418815.1. Lineage (NCBI taxonomy): Eukaryota > Metazoa > Chordata > Chondrichthyes > Myliobatiformes > Dasyatidae > Hemitrygon > Hemitrygon akajei. Next base: position 127,282,176 of record NC_133126.1, on the reverse strand, counting down.
TCCTTGACACAGTCTGAAAGAAGCGGCAGCTGGATGCACTTCTTGCAGGGGTAATAATCAGGGACACTGGAGATCTCCCTGCCTTCCCACATCCCACAAGAGAAACATTCCCACTACCTTGCCCGGTGTCCCCACTGCTTAAATTGTGCAATAAGGAAGACAAAGAAAAATTGTACAGAAAAAGTTTCCTACAGCCTCCGCCCTGCCTTTCCTCTCCAAAGTCTCTCCGAACCCAAGCCTGAACTCCACATTCTAACAATGGCCAGCCACTCTGCTTAAACCTAATGCCTTTTTATCGGCTCTTACTAAGTGCCTAATTACACACCAATCCAACGACTCCTCGGGAACTGTGGTGCACAGAACGTGAGCTGAGAACATTGAGAATGCTCAGCCTGAGTAGAAACTTGCCTGGGAATGAAATGTTTGTCCTGCACTGTGAATGAGCTCATGTCGATGAACTGACGATGGCCTCCAATGAGCTGTCAGATGTCATCCCTGAAATCAGCAGAACTCCACAGTGAAGATCCTCCACAGGAGCTTTGCTGTTGCTCAGCCATTGTACACCATATGGAGATAACTATTAGACCAAACACGATGCATTATCTGGGCCCAAGGTTCCTCATCTCAAACCTACAAAGCCTCCCCGTTATCTTGAAACTATGTCCCCTGATTCTAGACTCCTGGTCAGAGAAACATCCTCCTTATTTCTCTGCCGTGCCTGTAAAAATGATGCAAGTTCCATTGAGATGCCCTTCTCATTCTTTGAAATTCCAAAGAACAAAGGATTAGTCTGCTCAATGTCCCCTAAACTTACCAACACAGGAACCAAATTTCATTGTGAATTTTCACTGCTCTCACTCAATGACAAGTATATCTTTTATTTTAGGTAAGGAGAGCAAAATTAGACCCTGTACTTTAAAAGTAAACTGATCAAAGCCCTATATAATTCCAATAAGTCATTTTAATCTTATATTTAAATCTTAGAATAAAAGCCAACATACTAGCTGTTTTCATAAATGTTCATTACACCTTCATACTAACTCTCAGTGATCTGCGCATAAGAACACCCAGATGCCTATGAACATCAACATTTCCCTAACTGTCAGCATTTAAAAATATTCAACTTTTCTGTTCTGTGCACCAAAGTGGATAGTCTCACATTTTCCACATGATATGTGTGGATGTACTTGATAGGATTTGCAACCAACCTGTTTCTACATCTTTATAAAATTTACCTTGCATCTTCCAAGGTGATTACTTGTTAAAATTGGGAGACAAATAAGCATGGAATACTTGAGGGCAGATTCACTGTTGTGCAATATTTGATTGTTTCACCTGAATTGGTAACAACAAGAGTAGCACAGACTTGAGCAAAACAAATGCATTAATGCCTCAGCAGAAAATACAATCACAGCCTGAATATTTAACTGTCATCCCTTAAGAATGTAGCTTCAGTGAAACCTGTAGGATACCACAATTTTATTATTTATGGTCAGCGCAAAACACAAGTGAAGAGGTGAGATTGTAGTCTGTAAAAAGGCTGTGTGTGTCAATAGGTTCAAACATGATAGGCATAAGAAATTTCATTCTACAGCAATATAATTTGGGAGTAATGAGCACCTCTTAAATTGAACTTTAATGGCCAATTTGTACAAATCAAGTGATCACAGTTAGAATTGTAATGGTGACCAGACAATTTGCTTTCAGTGGTATTTACATACCGGCCATATCGGAGAGGCAGAACTCCATCTTTGGATGGATCCATGAGAACCATCTGAGAGAGGCATCAGCACTACTGAAGGTGTAGCACTCTCTCAAAACTGCACTGTCTTTCATGCTCAGGAACCTGGATTGGAAGCTGAACCTGCAATCTTTTTGGTTTTGAAGCACTTCTATTGCTGGAAAATTTAAGAATGACCAGTGAGGGTTCTCAATCATATTAAGGTTTATTCCTTCAGATCCTAACCCACTTGACTTAACGTTTTCTTTGTATTATGCGTGACAAATGCCTCCAAGTACATCCCTTTTTTTTCCTTGCTATGTCATTTTAGCTTGCTTTGCACCAATTTATTTTATGCTCTCTGGTCCTACATACTTCAAGCTCTGAAGTAAACATCAAAGTCGTACCTCTCTGTACAAGTTAGTTGTTCTTCTTTTCCTATTCCTCATCCCCATCCCCACAAGAAAGAACATTTTCAAAAAGCAATGCCTCAAAAAGACAACATCCATCATTAAGGGCCCCATCACTCAGAACATGCTCTCTTCTTATTACTGCCATCAGAGGGGAGGTACAGGAAACTGAAGACACACACTCAACGTTTTAGGAACAGCTTCCACCCCTCTGCTGTCAGGTTTCTGAACAACAATGAACCAACCCATGAACTCTACTTCATTATTTTGTTTTGCTGCCCTTTGCACTACTTATTAATTTAATTTTTATATATACTGTTATATATTTATAGCTTTCTAAATACATATCTTATAATATTTTATGTACTGCACAGTACTAGTGCCACAAAACAAGTTTCATGACATACATCAGTGATATTAAAACTGATTCTGATCCCCTCCTACTGCCTTTCTTCTCAACTGTACAAGCTGAAAGCTTCTTATTGCTCACTTGCTTTACAATTAGACTTCCATCTTTCCTCTGCATCCTTTCAACTGTGCATAATATGTGTATGTAAGCAGGGAGAGAGGGAGGAAAGATGATAGCAACTGGCACATATTATAAAGCTTTTCCACACCTCTAAAGAATGATTCTGTCCTGCCATTGCTATATGCTGTTACTGCTAACCCACCATGTTATTCAGAGGTTGAAATTAATGAGCCAACAACACATTGTAATTGGATTCCCTTGTTGTTCACTTGTAATCATGACCTTATCAATGAGGAATCAAAACACGAGGTATTTTGCACTGAAATTATATTCTCCAGTTCCAGTTCCATCCATTAGTTATAAACTTTCCTCTTTCACTTCGCCCATCTGGATTCCTTGCTTTGTGACTTTTGACCAGGACGCAGCATGGATGATGATCTGGTGAGAGAAGCTTCGAGGCTTGATCCATCTGCCACTAGTAGTTTCAGCAAACTACCTCTCCACCACTAGCTACCTTAGTGGAGCTCACTCCCTAATTGCTTCACAGCAAACTCTGTAGTTCTCCCCACCGCCCACCTACACACACACACACACACACACACACACACACACACACACACACACACACACACACACACACACACACACACACACACACACACACACACACACACACACACACACACCATTCATCTCAATGGTTTCTCCAATTTATTGAAGTGTGGCACCATTGTACATTTCCTTAAATTTCCAACAGCAACACCTGCACTATCTCTGTATCATCAACACTGTCCCCAATGTCATGCTACTTATGCAATATAATGAAGGAAGCCATGTGCTTACATGTTTTAAGTCATTCCAAAGATCTTTACTGAAACTCCTTATGAACAACAAAGTAATAATCATCTGACTTTGACTGATGTTGTTGAACAAATAGACTTGTCAAGGATCCATTGCAATCACCCTAGCATCATGGAATTTTATACAGTATGTTCTCCTGGACCCAAGATTTAATACCTTCCCTAATGCCTCCTTTTGGAGGAGGAGTAGGAAAGAAGAAACCAGTGGTTTTTGTAGACCCAAGGAACTTCTCCCAGTTCATTCGCAAAACAGCCTATTCTTCTTCTCATATGTCTTTCCTTTCTTTTCAATATGTTTGGGGTTCTGGCAGAGTCCATGATCTATAGTTCAAACCACAGTTCTTCACAAGCATCAAGTATTTGGACCAGCTGTACAGCCTGGTGGCTTTCTGGCTCCAGAAACGGCCTGGAAGTGTGGAGAGTGAGAGCCTATCGGTCCCTGAGTTGGATGGGGGGGGGGGGGGGGAAGCACTTGGTGAAGCCATACACAAAATTGTAACATTGGAACAGTGAGTTGCTGGTCTCCGCTCTCATTGTTGCAGGCGCATGCTCTCTCTCCCACGATGGAAAGAGAGAGTGCTTTTCTGAGATACCAAAGTGCTGGGTTATGGACTGTGATTTTGATGAATTCTAAATCAAGATCTCCTTTCTTCTGCTGTTGCTTGCATGGTGGGACAGGGAGAGGTTGGTGTTACTGCTGCTGCTTGTGCGAAGGTAGGGGGAAGTTGGGGCTTTGATGTTTCTATCATTCATTCTATGGGGTTTTGCAGATGTTGGTGAAGAGTAAGAATTTCAGGTTGTATACTCCATACATTCTCTGATGTTAAAATTAACCTTTAAACCTTTGAAGAAACACAATGGTAACTGAGTTGAGCTCTGTTCCTCAGTGTTTCACCAAATTATTGGCCTAAACTTTAATTGAAATGCAGACCTTCTGAAGCAAAAAGCAGCTTGCTACTCACTAAGATGCAGCAGATATCTATATCAAGCTATAGATGGAATCGTTCCAACCAAGTCAATGGATTGCAAACATCTGTTAATGATAGAAATAGAGAAGAATGGCTCGATTAATGTTTGTATGTAAATAGCCTTGTTACTGTGCCATAATGTCTTGTCAACCATGGAGGCAGAGCCAAAAGCTGTGCTGAGAAGTGGCTGATGGAGTTCAGTCCAGAAAAGTGTGAAGTGATGCACTTTGGAAGAGTTCTAGGTTAATGGCAGGATTCTTAGCAGTATGGACAACAGAGGGATCTTGGGGTCCAAGTTCATAGATGCCTCAGAGGCGTTGTGCAAAGTTGATAAGGCAGTTAAGGACGTATGTGGAGCATTGAGCTTCATTAATTGAAGGATTGAGTTCAGGAGGCACAAGGTAATGTTGCAGTTCTATAAAACTTTAAAAAGCAACAAAGGACAACTAAACAAGAAATAAGGAAAGGGAAGATAGAGTATGAAAGTAAATTAGCACAAAATACAAAAGCAGATAGCAAAAGTTGTTATAAATATATAAAGCAGAAGAGAGAGGCTAAAGTCAACAAAGGTCCCTTGGAAGATGAGAAGGAGAAATTGATATTGGGTAATAAGGAAATGGCTGAGGCATTGAACGACTATTTTGTGTCAGTCTTCACAGTGGAAGACACGTCTAATATGCAAAAGAAGGATGTTATGGACGAAATGGGAAGTGAGGACCTCGATAAAAATCACTGATGAGCAAACTAGAGGGCCTGAATGTAAATAAGTCCCCTGGTCCTGATGGGATGCATCCCAGGGTGCTGAGGGAATTGGCGGAGGTTATAGTAGATGAGTTGGTAATCATTATCAAAACTCCCTCAACTCTGGGTGGGTCCCGGTGGGATTGGAAGAGAGCAAATGTCACGCCACTTTTTTAAAAAGGATGTAGACAAAAGATGGGCAACTATAGGACAGTTAGCTTAACATCTATAGACAGGAAAATGCTTGAAGCTGTCATTAACATAGAACACAGAATAGTACAGCACATTACAGGCCCTTCGGCCCACAATGTTGTGCCGACCCTCAAACCCTGCCTCCCATATAACCCCCACCTTAAATTCCTCCATATACCTGTCATTCTTCCATATACCTATCGTTAAGGGAGAAATAGCGAAACATTTAGAAAGGAGTGTTTCCATTAGACAGACACAGCATGGATTCAGAAAGGGCAGGTCCTGTTTGACAAACTTACTGGGAGTTCTTTGAGGAGATAATGAGTGCAGTGGATAGAGGGGAACAGGTGGATGTCATATTCTTGGATTTCCATAAGGCATTCGATAAGATGCTGCACAAGAGACTTATTAAATAAGATACGGATGCATGATGCATGGAGTCTGAGGAAGTGTATTGGCATGGATAGTGGATTGGTTAACCAATAGAAGGCAGAAGGTTGGTATAAATGTGTGTTTTGCCAGTTGGCAGTCAGTGGTGAGTTGGATGCCACAGTGGTCAGTTCTGGGCCCGCAGCTGTTTACTGTTTACATTGATGATTTGGAAGAGGGGACTGAGTGTAGCGCAGCAAAATTTGCTGATGACACTAAACCGAGTGGAAAAGCAAATTGTACAGAGGATGTGGAGAGTCTGCAGAGGGATATAGATAGGTTAAGTGAGTGGACCAAGGTCTGGCAGATGGAATACAACGCTGGTAAATGTGACATCATCCACTTTGGAAGGAACAATAGAAGAGCAGATTATTATTTAAATGGTGAAAGATTGCAGCATGCTGCTGTGCAGTGGGAGTGCTTGTTCATGAATTGCAAAAAGTTGGCTTGCAGGTACAACAAGTTATTAAGAAGGCAAACAGAATGTTGGCCTTCATTGCTAGAGGGATTGAATTCAAGAGCAGGGAGGTCATGCTGCAACTATACAGGGTTCTGGTGAGGCCACACCTGGATTACTGTGTGCAGTTCTGGACTCCATACTTGAGGAGGGATATACTGGCTTTAGAGGTAGTGCAAAGGAGGTTCACCAGGTTGTTTCTAGGGATGAAAGGGTTAAACAATGAAGAGAGATTGAGTCACCTGGGACTGTACTCTCTGGAATTCAGAAGAATGAGAGGGGATCTTACAGAAACATACAAAATTTTGAAAGGAATAGATAAGATAGAAGTAGGAAAGTTCTTTCCATTGGTAGGTGAGACCAGAACTAGGGGACATTGCCTCAAGATTCAGGGGAGAAGATTTAGGATGGAGAGGAGGAGAAACTGTTTTTCCCAGAGAGTGATGAATTTGTGGAATTCTGTGCCCAGGGATGCAGTTGAGGCTTCTTCACTAAATATATTTAAGATACAGTTAGATAGATTTTTACATAGTAGGTGAATTAAGGGTTATGGGGAAAAGGCAAGTAGATGGAGCTGAGTTTACGGACAGATCAGCCATGATCTTATTGAATGGTGGGGCAGGCTCGATGGGCCGGATGGCCTACTCGTGCTCCTATTTCTCATGTTCTTATGACCATATTTGGTTGATTGCATTCAGTTCTGTTCACCTCACTATAGAAAGGCTATGGAAGCTTTAGATAGGGTACAGAAACAATAAGACCATAAGATATAGGAGCAGTATAAGGCCATTCCGCTCACTAAGTCTCTTCTGCCATTCCATCATGGCTGATTTATTATCCCTCTCAGCATCATTCTCCTGCCTTCTTCCCAGAAACTTTGATGCATTGACCAATCAAGAACCTATCAACTTTTGCTTTAAATGACTTGGCTTGTACTCATATGAGTGACAATGAATTCCACAGATTCATGACCCTCTTGCTAGGGAAATTCCTCGTCATCTCTACTCTAAATGGATATCCCACTATTCTGAGTCTGTGCCCTCTGGTCCTAGATTCACCCACTACAGGAAACATCCTCTCCACATCCATTCTATTCGGCCTCTCAATATTTTCTAGACTTCAATGAGATTCCCTGCACCATTCTTCTGTACTCCAGTGAGTACGGGCCCCGAACTATTAAATGCTCCTCAAGCATTACAATTTCATTCCTGGAATCATTGTCATGAACCTCTTTTGAACTCTCTCCAATGCCAGCATATCTTTTCTTAGATAAGGGGCCCAAAACTGCTCACAATACTCCAAGTGCAATCTGACCAATGCTTAATAAAACTTCAGTGGAACATCCTTTCTCTTGTGTTCCTATCCTCTCAAAATAAATGTTAACACTGTATTTGCCTTCCATACCACCGGCTCAACCTGCAAGTTAACCTTAAGGGCAGGGGTTCCTAACCTGAGAATCACATACCCCGCAGTTAATGTAGAGATCTATGGCATAAAAAAAGTTGGGAACCCCTGAACAAGGATTCCCAAGTCCCTTTGCACTTCTGATTTTTGAATTTTCTCCCCAGTTAGAAAAGAGTCTAGACCTTTATTCCTTCATTTTAATTGAATGACCATGCACTTCCTTATATTATATTGAATCTGTCACTTTTTTGTCGATTCTTCCAATCTGCCTAAGTCCTTCTGCAGCCTTGCTGCTTCCTCAAAACTACCTGCCCTTCCACCTATCTTCATATCATCTACAAATTTCGCCACAAAGCCATCAATTTGGTCATCCAAATCATTGACATACAACATGAAAAGAAGCGATCCCAACACTGAACCCTGGAACACCACTAGTAACTGGCAACCAGCCAGAAAAGTCCCCCTTTATTCCCAGTCCTTGCCTCCTGCCAGTCAGACAATCTTTTATCCATGCTAGTATCTTTCCTGTAATACCATAGGCTCATATCTTGTTAAGCAGCCTCATGTGCAGCACCTTGTCAAACGCCTTCTGAAAATCCAAGTATACGATATCCACTGACTCTCCTTTGTCTATCCTGCTTGTTGTTTCCTCAAAGAGTTCCAACAGATTTGTTAGGCAAGATTTTCCCTTAAAGAAACCATGCTGGTTTCGGCCTATTTTATCATTCAGCTCTAAGTACCCTGAAACTTCATTCTTAATAATGGACTCCAGCATCTTCCCAACCACTGAGGTCAGGCTAACTGGCCAATAATTTCCTTTCTTTTACCTCCCTCCCTTCTTAGAGTGGAGTGACATTTGCAATTTTCCAATCCTCCAGAACCATACAAGAATCTAGTGATTCTTGAAAGATCATTACCTCCACAATCTCTTCAGCTACCTCTTTCAGAACCCTGGGGTGTAGTCCAACTGGTCCACGTGACTTATCTACCTTCAAACCCTTCAGCTTCAAAAGCAACTTTGACCTAGTTATAGCAACTACACTGGCTTCTACCCCCTGACACTCTCAAATTGAAGACCGATGCAAATTATTTATTCATCTGCTATTTCTTTAAATCTGGTTACTGCATCTCAGATATCATTTTTCAGTGGTCTGATATCCGCTCCTGTCTCTCTTTACTCTTTATATATCTGATAAAACATTTGGCACTTTCTTTTATATTATAGGCTGGCTTACCTTCATATTTCATCTTTTCTCTCCTTTATTACTTTTTTGTTTGCTTTTAGAGGAGATTTATCAGGATGCTGTCTAGATTAGAGAAGGTGTGCTATGAGGAAAGGCTGAGCAAACTAGGGCTTTCCTCTCTGGAGCGAAGGGGGACGTGAAGCATTTTGGCAAGGTGTATAAGATGATAAGAGGCATGGATAGAATGGACAGCCAGGAATGTTTTCTCAGGACGACAATGAGAATATGAGAAAGTATGCTTTTAAGTTGATTGGAGCTAAGTATAGGGGGAAGTTGGTTAATCAGAATCAATTTTCTTTTACGCAGTGCTTGGAATGCTCTGCATTGTGGTAAAGGCAGATACCATTAGGGACATTTAAGAGACTCTCATATATAGGCACATGAACGAAAGAAAAATGGGGAGCGATGTAGGAGCGGAGGATTAGATTGACTTTGGAGGATATTACAATATCTGCACAATATCGTGGGCCTGCATTTTCCTATGTTCCATGGCAGTGGTTCAAGCACCTCTGAATCTCAATGGCTCAATTTTAGAAAAGGGATGCTTTTGACAAGGGATCCATTGACTCTGTTCCTAGTGCTATACTGGCAGAATGCTGTGATACCAAGTATGGCTGATTGGTCAACTGTTTGGAATTGCTGTTAAGCATGTAAGGCAAGGGTCCCTAGCCTGTGCTCCATGAACACCTCGGTTAAGGTAAGGGACCATGGTTTAAGAAAGGTTGGGAACCCCTGATATAAGGTATGAATCAACTCACACCCAAGCAAAGACAACTTATTTAAGAGGAGAAAAGACAAGGGCAGCCATTGCACCCTTGCACACTACTTCACTTTTTTTAATATACAGTATTTCTGCTTTTTGCATGTTTTTTAAATCTATTCAATATACATACACTGTAATTGATTTACTTTTTTTATCTTCTATATTATGTATTGAACTGCTAAGTTAACAAATTTCATGTCACATGTCGGTGATAATAAACCTGATTCTGATCTTGGGGTAATTACTAGATTTTGAAGGCACTAGTACAATTATGTCCAAATTATTCCAGAATTGCAACATGATTACTATTAGCAGTTCACCTCCAAAGTTCAAAGTAACTTTATTATCAAACTACATATATGTCACCATATACAACCCTGAGTTTCAATTTCCTGGGGGCATACACAATAAATCCAATAACCATAATAGAATCAATGAAAGATTACACAAACAGGGTGGACAACCAGTGTGCAAAGGACAACAAACTGTGTAAATGTGAAAAGAAAGAAAAAGATAATAATAGATATATAAGAAATAACTATCAAGAACATGAAGAGGATTTGAAAGTGAATCCATGGGTTGTGGGAATAGTTCAGTGATGGGGCAAGTAATAATGTGTGAAGTTATCTCCTCTGGTTCAAGAACCTGATGGTTGAGAGAGAATAACTGTTCCTGAACCCGAGACTCTTGTACCTGCTTCCGATGGAAGCAGAGAGAAGAAAGCATAACCTAAGTGGTAGCGGTCCCTGATGATGGATGCTACTTCCCTGCAACAATGTTCTGTGTAGTTGTGCTCCGTGGTGAGGAAGGTTTTACCCATGATGAACTGGGCCATATCCACTATTCTTTGTAGGATTTTCCATTCAAGGTTATTGGTGTTCCTCTACAGGCTGTGATGCAGCCAGTCAATGTACTCTTCACCACCATCTGTAGAAGTTAATCAAAATTATAGATGTCATGCTGAATGTTCACAAACTCCTAAGGAAGTAGAGGCATTGTCGTGCCTTCTTCATAATTGCGCTTGCATGCTGGACCTAGGATATTTCCTCTAAAATGATAATGCTGAGGAATTTAAAGTTGCTGACCCTTGCCACCTCTCATCACACCAATGAGGACTGGCTCATGGACCTCTGGTTTCTTCTCCTGAAGTCAATAATCAGTTCCTTGGTCTTGCTAACATTGAGTGAAAGGTGGTTGTTATGGCACCTCTCAGCCAGATTTTCAATCTCTGTCCTGTATGATGATTCATCACCACTTTTTATTCACCCTATGACAGTGGTGTCATCAGCAAGCTTAAATATGGTACTGGAGCTGTGCTAAACCAGACAATCATAAGTGTAAAGCTAGTAGAGCAGGGGGCTAAGCACACTGCCTTGTGATGTACCTGTGCTGGTGGAGGCTATGAAGGAGATTCTGCTGCCAATCCAAACTGATTGGGGTCCACAAATGAGGAAGTTGAGGACTCAATTGCACAAGGAGATATTGAAGCCAAGGTCTTGAAGCTTATGGATTAGTTTATAGGGAATGATAGTATTGAATGGTGAGCTGCAGTCTATAATGAGCAAACAGATGTAGCATCTTTGTTGTCCAGATGTTCCAGGGTCGAATGAAGAGCCAATGAAATGGCATTTGCTCTTGATCTGTTGTGACAGTAGGCAAATTGGAGGGATCCAAGTCACTGTCAGCCAGGAATAGCTATGTTTTATCACCATCCTCCTGGAATACTCACATCTAATAGAACTTAAACTATTTATCTAATGTAAGAGTACTGCCCTATTCTAGTGCCATTTTTGCATATGGCAGTGTAGTTAGATTATGCCATTGGTTGTCCACAGCTCAATATCATGCATGCATAGGTACCTGTCAGACATTTTTATTTTTCACCCACTATGGTGTGTTCTGATTAATTAATGGTATCTTTGTCACATTTATAGCTGGTTGTTTACCTCAACCCACAATTGCCATTATTAGTGATGTTATGCAGCGTGGTGACAACAAGGACATCCATTGCAGTCACAGTTTTTAGCACTCGAGTATAGAACATATTGATTGGAAATGAAAAGTATTGAGTTTATAAGTGATGTAAGAGAAGATTCACTAGAATGATTCTGGGAATGAGAGGGTTAACATATGAGGAATGTTTGACCGCTCTTAGACTATACTCCTTGGAGTTTAGAAGAATGAGGGGGGAAGCATTTCAAATGTTGAAAGACATGGACAGAGTGGATGTGGCAAAGTTGTTTCCCATGGTGGGGGAGTCTAGTAGGAGAGGGCATGACTTAAGGATTGAAGGGCACCCATTCAGAACAGAGTTGAGAAGGAATTTTTTTAGCCAGAGGGTGGTGAATCTGTGGAATTTGTTGCCATAGGTGGCAGTGGAGGTCAAGCCATTGGATGTATTTAAGACAGAGATTGATAGGTATCTGAGTAGCCAGGGCATCAAAGGTTATGGCGAGAAGGCAGCAGAGTGGGACTAAATGGGAAAATGGATCAGCTCATGATAAAATGGCAGAGCAGACTCGATGGGCTGAATGGCTGACTTCTGCTCCTTTGTCTTATGGTCTTATGGTCTAATTATCTGCCAAACAGTAACTGTGTATTGCAACGAATGAGGCAAACCCAAGCGCAGGACACAGGCACAGAGGTTGCATTAGAATGTAGATGCGGGCGTGAGCGTTGAATGGCAAACAGGAGAGAGTGCAGGAAGGCAGGAGAGGCACAGTACTGATCTTGACACGGAGCGCAGACAAAACTTTTCTTAGCATGGAAAGATGGAGTTACACAGGTAAACCTCAGTGCTGAAGTAAAACTTAAAAGACTGATCTTGACACGAAGAGACTGAGTTTCACAGGTAATTCTTGGTACCGAAGCAAAACTTAGAATACACAGTCCTAAGCGGCCGGGTAACATTAATTACCACACAGGCAAAACTAATGATCTGGCAACTAGTGGTTGTGACACCAGAGTTCTTATACTGCAGGTCTTGATGAAAACCAGGTGTGTCGTCATCAAAGGGAATTAGGAGAAAATGGGGAATTAACAGTCCGGACCATGACACTGTGTGATTACATTCTTATACAAAATTTATACATTCTTCCCATGAGCATTTGGATTTCATCCAACAGCTCCGGTTTCCTCCTACAGTCCAAAGATTTATCAGTTAGTAGGCTAATTGGTTATTGTAAATTCTCCTATGATTAGGCTAGTGTTAAAAAGATGGGTTGCTAGGCAGTGTAGATCAATGAGCTGGAACAGCCTGTTTCATGCTGTATCGCTAAATAAATAATACATTTACAAAATATTCCCTTTTTAACGTTATTTATGTTTTGAAGGATATGAGTGTCTTTGTTCCTCTCCTCTATTTTGAGGAGAAAATAGATGACAGTGAACATTCATCAGAGCCCTGAATGTGTTCCTCCAAGTACTGAGTCAGTTCTGTTTACACCAAGACCTAATCCAGTGTGCTAGATTTTTTGGAATCCTATTTTGAAAGCATGAAGCTGGCTCTGCAATCACTATACTCGTACTCTTAACATCTCTATTACATTTAACATCATCAAGCACATAGTTATTCTCCAATGTTGCCCATTTCAGTGGAATTGGCCCCATTTCAAATCCTCATCGGTGTATCCAGCAACGGCTTCTCTCTTATCACTGAATCGTTAACCTCCCAGCACCATAATCTGTTTGTGTTTAGTTAGCATAAAAATTGGCCGTGAGGAGAGATAAATTTTAGTTATTGGCTTCAGTGGACAATTAATTCCTTCCTGGCTCTTTGAATACTACCTGAATGGGGTGAGATTTGCTACCCTTTCTTCTTGCAAACTCCACCCTATTCAGGTAATATTCAAAGAGACAGGATAGCTTTAATTGTGCATTTTCTTGCCCAGTCCTAACCATCACCTTGCATTGTACCAAACAATATTAAGTATTCAATTTGACTGCAGACTAAACTTGCTGATCTGTACAATTTCCAAGAAAGAGACTGCCTTCTTTACTTCCTGAGCACCTCCTCACCATTTTCAGTGGGCGGAAACATGGTAAGGACTTGGCTAAAGCTGTAAGTAAGGACTTCGGCATAATTGGAATCAAAGAAAGAGAGGGGGTTTGCTGGGGTCTCAGAGACCTGACTACAGACAAGGAGGAGGAGAAGATGGTGGCACGACGCAGCGTGCGCGGCCTCTCTGGAGAATGATTTCTGTTACTTGTTAAGTAGGGATCCGTGCACAATCCTGATCTGATGGAGATAGATGTGAGAGCGTGAAGGAACATCTGGGGAAATTTCTGAAATGCCCGTTTCACTGCCGCTGCTACTGTGCGGTCCGGAATCTCCGGAGGAGAAGGCCTTCGAGACCTCGGCTTTGCTTGTTTCGGCGGCCGGGACGAGGTCGAAGGCGCTCGGCAGAGGATGGTGCTCGGGAGGCTGTATCGGAGGGGCTGGTCGGAGAATTGAAGTTTTCGGACGGACTCAGAGTCTGCTGTGGTCGGGTGCTTCCGAGGCATTAGTTGTCAATGCCTGTAAGTTTATGGCAGGGAGAGTTTCTCCCTTTTGCTGCCTGATATCGGGATTATTGGAGTCAATTGGGATTTGAGACTTTTTTTTAACCGTGCCCATGGTCTGCTTTCATCAAATTATGGTATTGCTTTGCACTGCTGTAACTATATGCTATAATTATGTGGTTTTGTCAGTGAGAGTCTTTGGTTTGTCCTGTTTTTTTTGTGATATCACTCTGGAGGAACATTGTATCATTTCTTAATGCATGCGTGCATTTCTAAATGACAATAAACGAGGGCTGAGTGTCCTCATAATTTAATCTAACAATCAAACATGCATCAGGTTCTCTGTACATCCTTATGCTGGTAAACCTAACCACCAATGAGACAGGAATTCCCCCTCCCATTCTTCTTCCAACCTGTGCTCAAAACAATCTATCTACTCATTTTCCTGGCATTTACACCCAAGTAATTAAACATTCTTTAAGGCAAGGCCTTTGAGTTTGACTGGTTTCAATTTCACCCTAATGATTGCAGACAACCAGGTCATTTATTTTACTGCTAGTTGTGAGCCTTTGGCTGCCACAATTGTGCTACTGAAATGCACGGATGATGCTTCATTATTTGTGACCTACTTCAGGATATTCTGAAGGCAGAAGTGATTCAATACAAGAGAAAGTACTTTCTTTATATCTCACTTTCTCACCTTTTTTCCACACCCTAATCTTTCACAGTTCAGTCAGAATCAGGTTTAATAACATTGGCATGTATTGTAAAAAAATTGTTGTTTTGTGGCAGCAGTACATTGCAATACATAATATTAAAAAGACTATAAAATACAAGCAGTAAACCTAAAGGAGATAAGTAGTGCAAAAGAAAAAGAGGAGAAATAGTGAGGTAGTGTTCGTGGATTTTATTGTCCCTTCAGAAATCTGATGGCAGAGGAAGAAGTTGTTCCTGAAACATTAAGTGTGTCTTTTTTGGGCTTCTGTACCACTGCTCCTTTACCACCTCCTTGATAGATAGATAGATAGATACTTTATTCATCCCCATGGGGAAATTCAACTTTTTTCCAATGTCCCATACACTTGTTGTAGCAAAACTGATTACATACAATACTTAGCTCAGTAAAAAAAAATATGATATGCATCTAAATCACCATCTCAAAAAGCATTAATAATAGCTTTAAAAAGTTCTTAAGTCCTGGCAGTAGAATTGTAAAGCCTAATGGCATTGGGGAGTATTGACCTCTTCATCCTGTCTGAGGAGCATTGCATCGATAGTAACCTGTCGCTGAAACTGCTTCTCTGTCTCTGGATGGTGCTATGTAGAGGATGCTCAGAGTTATCCATAATTGACCGTAGCCTACTCAGCGCCCTTCGCTCAGCTACCGATGTTAAACTCTCCAGTACTTTGCCCACGACAGAGCCCGCCTTCCTTACCAGCTTATTAAGACGTGAGGCGTCCCTCTTCTTAATGCTTCCTCCCCAACACGCCACCACAAAGAAGAGGGCGCTCTCCACAACTGACCTATAGAACATCTTCAGCATCTCACTACAGACATTGAATGACGCCAACCTTCTTAGGAAGTACATTCGACTCTGTGCCTTCCTGCACAAGGCATCTGTGTTGGCAGTCCAGTCTAGCTTCTCGTCTAACTGTACTCCCAGATACTTGTAGGTCTTAACCTGCTCCACACATTCTCCATTAATGATCACTGGCTCCATATGAGGCCTAGATCTCCTAAAGTCCACCACCAGCTCCTTGGTCTTGGTGATATTGAGACGCAGGTAGTTTGAGTTGCACCATATCACAAAGTCCTGTATCAGTTTCCTATACTCCTCCTCCTGTCCATTCCTGACACACCCCACTATGGCCGTGTCATCAGCGAACTTCTGCACATGGCAGGACTCTGAGTTATATTGGAAGTCTGATGTGTACAGGGTGAACAGGACCGGAGAGAGTACGGTTCCCTGCGGCACCCCTGTGCTGCTGACCACCATGTCAGACCTACAGTCTCCAATAGTAGCAACGTTCTGGGTGATGATGGTCCTTAATGATGAAAGCCACTTTTTTTGAGGCCTTTATAAGGTGTCCTCGGGAGGCTAGTGCCCATGATGGAGTTAGTTGAGTTTGCAGCTTTCTTCAGCTTTTTCCAATCCTGTGCAGTGGCCCTTCCATACCAGATGATGATACGTCCAGTTGGAATGCTCTCCATGGTACATCTGTAGAAATTTGCAAAGTGCCATTGGTGACATACCAAATGCCATCAAACTCCTAAAGAAAGATGACTGCTGTTGTGTCTTCTTTGTAATTGCATTGGTATTTTGGGCCCAAGATTGATCTTCAGAGAGGTTGACACCCAAGAACAACCTCCTCGTCACCATCTGAAATTCTGCTAACAATAGTTGTGACACTGGCAAATTCATAGAAGTGTTTGAGTTGTGCCTAGCCACACTTTTGTGGATGTAAAGAGAGTAGAGCAGCAGGCTATTCGGCACGGTCAAGACAAAATCTGCAGATGCTGGAAATCCAAGTAACACGCACAAAATGCTGGAGGAACTCATCAGGCCATGCGGCATCTCAACCCAAAATGTTGACTCGTCTTTTTTTCCATAGATGCTGCCTGACCTGCTGCGTTTGTCCAGCATTTTGTGGGTGTTATTTGGCACGATTGCTGTTTCCTTGAATTTTAATAAGGTTCCCTACTCCTGTGTGTAAGCTAGAATATTATGAGTTCTACCTTGTCTGAAAAATGTAAGCAGATTATATTGGAATGTTTATTGTGAATGTATTAGAAGGATGTGAAGGTAAGACCTCCAGATGCTTGTTGGATAGAACATTAGAAGTCCCATGGTAATATTTGAAGGAATGTGTGGTGTCTTTATCAACATTCCCCAATGCCACAAAAATTAGATTAGCTGCACATTTATCTCACTTATTGCAATGATTGATTGTGGAATCTTACTGTGTTTGAATTGCTCCATCTGCATTAAGAAGGTAGAATATCTATCCTTTGTTTTCTATACATTATTTCCTTGGTAAGAAGCAGCAGCTAACCGTAAAAGTTGAATATACTTCTGCCTTTCCTCATGAGCTAAATGGAGGTTTTTTTGGGGTTATTTTTCATTTAATTTTAGGCTGCATCGGATAGTTTGGTAGTTGAAACATGTAGGGGATAAGTGCTGTTTGTCCACTGAACCTGAACCAATAGTTAGTGAAGCAGCCATTTGCCTCTTGCAGATCGAAACGTGCTCTGGCAAAGCTCCAGCTTGCTTCTGGGCACAGCAACTGGCTCCACAGATCTCAGCCAGCAGAAAGTCTGCTTTTTATTTTTGTAAGGGAAAAATGCCAACGTTGAATAACATGATGTTTTCCACTCATCTGTGAACATTCAGAAGGAGGGGCTTGCCCAAAGCAAACTGATTTAATGAAGATCAGACTCTCAGGTTATCTGTATGTTTTGGGTCCAGAGTTATCCTTCAGGTGCAGGCAGCTGAATCAACTGAGATAGATGATGGTCCTTGTGAAGTCAGCTGTACATAGAAAAAATATGGCCCAGGCTGACTATTTGGGAGCTATATTTGACATTATAGCTACAAAAAAGTCCGCAGATGCTGGAAATCCAAAGCAACATACACTCAAAATGCTGGAGGAACTCAGCAGGTTGGGTAATGTCTATGGAAATGAAAGGATAGTCAATCTTTCGGGCTGGGACCCTTCTTCCCTTGATTTCTGAAGATTTTTGCTGGTATCACCACTTTAAGAAGGAGGCATAACACTCCCTTAGGGATGCACTACACAAGCTGCAGAGGATTAAAACTAAAATTTGAATGGAGAAGAGATGTGAGCTGGGAATAAATACCAACCAGGAGGTTGTGTAACCAAAGAACATGGGTTTAATTGACAAGGTGCCAGATTTCATGTTGATACAATCAGGAGCGCACAACCTGAAAGTGTGGTGGTAGCTGACTCAATTAAAGGATCCCAATGTTATTGGAAATATGTTTGAGAAGGGAAGTAGTGAAGAGCCACATAAAGAGCAAAGCTAATGAGACATGCAAAATGTTCTACCTCAAACCTACATTTTGCATGTGGGACTGGCTCAATTTGCCTTTCGTCCTGCAAACAAAATTCTTCAACGGTTACTTTCCAGAAAGTAAATCTGCTCGTACTTGCTCCTTCCCCACCCCTCCCCCCACAAAGGAGTATGCGTCACGTAATACCTTGAAGTCTTTACAGGAGTCCAACCTGCTGCATAATTCTAATGACATTATGTCTTCATTATATGTTTTCATTCTTATAGAGTCTTACTTTTTCCTAATTGTTTTACACTTTTGCCTCCAGAACATCAATGGTTTAAGGTCGCAAATAAGTCATTCGATCTCCTGTACTTCAAGTGCTCTGAGGATTTTTTTAACTCTTTCATTGGATGTGCATGTCAATGACAAAGTCAGCATTTATTGTCCTCGAGTGTCCTTGATGTCATGCTGGTGAGCTTTGTGTATCAATTGCTACTGTCCTTGTGTTGAAGGCCTCAGACAGATGGTAAAGAGAAACTGGATCCCCCCGCCCCCTCACAGAAGTTTTCATGTTTTATTGTTCTACAACATTAAATCACAGTGGATTTAATTTGGCTTTTTTTTTGGACACTGACCAACAGAAAAGACACTTTCGTGTCAAAGTGAAAACAGATCTCTACAAAGTGATCTGAATTAATTACAAATTTAAAACACAAAATAATTGTTTACATAAATATTTACCCCTTTCAAGTCAGTATCTAGTAGATGCACCTTTGGAAGCAATTACAGTCTGGAGTCTGTGTGGATAGGTCTCTCTCAGCTTTGCAGATCAGAGCACTGCAATTTTTCTTTACAAAACTGCTCAAACTCTGTCAGATTGCATGGGGATTGTGAGTAAATAGCCCTTTTCAACTCCAGCCTCAAATTCTCAAGTGGGTTGAGGTCTAGAATCTGGCTTGGCCACTCCAGGACATTAACTTTGTTGTTTTTCAATCATTCCTGCATAGCTTAGGCTTTATGCATGGAGTCATCCTCTTGCTGAAAAACAAATCTTTCAAGTCACAGTAATCTTGCAGACTGTATCAGGTTTTTCTCCAGGATTTCCCTGTATTTTGGTGCATTCATTTTACCCTCTACTTTCACAAGCCTTCAAGGACCTGCTGCAGTGAAGTATCCCTGCAGCCTGACGCAGCCACCACCATGCTTCACGGTAGGGATGGTATGATTTTGATGTGTGGTGTTTGGTTTATGCCAAACATAGCCTTTACACTGATGGCCAAAAATTTTGGTTTCATCAGACCATATAACCTTCTTCCAATTGATTTCAGAATCTCCCACATGCCTTCTGGCAAACTCTAGCTGTGCCATATTCCTTTCATTTCTAGATGATTGGCTTATCTGTACACCAAGGGAAATTTTCTTGTATCCATCTCCTGACTTGTGCTTTTCAATAATCTTTTAGTGGAGTTGCTTAGAGTACTGTTTTGTCTTCATGGTGTAGATTTTGCCAGGATACTGTCTCACCAGCAGTTGGACTTTCCAAATACAGGTGTATTTTCACTACAATCAATTTAAACACCTTGACTGCACACAGGTCTCCAGAAACTGATCTCCATTCAACTAATTATGTGACCTCTAACACCAATTGGCTGCACCAGTGATGATTTGATGTGTCATACTAAGGGGTGGGGTGAATACTTATGTAATCAATTATTTTGTTTTATATTTGTAATTAATTTAGATCACTTTGTAGTGTTCTGTTTTCACTTTGACACACTTTTCTGTTGATCAGTGTCAAAAAAGCCAAATTAAATCCACTCTGATTCAATACTGTAAAACAATAAAACATGAAAACCTCTGGTGGGGAGGGGGTGAATACTTTTTATAGACACTGCATCTTCAAGCAGGATGGCATGTGATTTTTAGGAGAACATGTTCCTTGGAGGAAGAAACATAGAAACACAGAAAACCTACAGCACAATACAGGCCCTTTGGCCCAAAAAGTTGTGCCGAACATGTCCCTACCTTAGAAATTACCTAGGGTTACCCATAGCCCTCTATTTTTCTAAGCTCCGTGTAACTATCCAGGAGTCTCGTAAAAGACCCTATTGTATCCACCTCCACCACCATCACCAGCAGCTCATTCCACACACTCACCACTCTCTGACTAAAAAACTTGCCCCTGACATCTCCTCTGTACCTACTTCCAAGCACCTTAAAACTGTGCCCTCTCGTGTTAGCCATTTCAGCCCTGGGGAAAAGCCTCTGACTATCCACATGATCAAAGCCCCTCATCATCTTTTACAGCTCTATCAGGTCACCTCTCATCTTCTGTATGAAGAAAATGAAGATGCACTTCATTTGTCATATGCACATCAAAACATACAGTGAAATGCCTGCAAGAAAAAGCAAATCTCGGGTGTAGTGTACGGTGAGATATGCTTACTTTGATAATAAGTTTATTTTGAACTTTGAAATGTGTTGCTTGTGTCAAATGAGATCAGTGCTGAGCAGCCCACAATACTTGCATCTCTTCCGGTGCCATCATAGCATACCCACAACTCACTAACACTAACCGCATGTCTTTGAAATATGGGAGGAAATAAGAGGAAACCCATGTGGTCAAGGGGAAAACATACAAGTTCTTTACAGGCAGTGGCGGGATTTGAACCCTGATCGATAATCACAGGCACTGTTATGATCATCTCTATGCCAATGTGGTGCCCCGCAAAGATTGTGATTCCTCCATTCACTAAAATCCATCTCCCAGTTCCCACCCCCACCCTTGTATCTTCAGTCTGATCCTTGACTCAAATCTTTGCAGAGGCTCCCATTTCCCAACTCCTCTTGATCTTCTTGGAGCTGAAGGCTAATGCTTTGGCAGATCCTGTTGAAGTTCTAAGAGAGTGGTAGCAGTGCATTTATTCAATGGTACACACTGCAACCTTGCTACACCACCAGTGAAGGAAGAATGAATATGAAGTGGGCTACTTTGCCATGATTGTGTTGACAAATCATATTGAAGATGCATTCATCCTGACAGATGAAGAATATTCTATTCTAATTGTGACTTGTGTTCAGTGGATACATCAGTCAATGACTGCCAAACAAGACCCAGATCTATGTCCCAAAATAACCCCCAACTTGATTCCCTGTTCTGACATCTTAACCAATGCTGCAGTTGGATTCCTAATCATCAGTACCCACTTCCATGAGCCACAGGCATTGCTGTGGAGGCTTTGAGATAATAAAATTATTTTCTGTGGATGTCTCAATGGGGATCATTTCCAGCTCATCTATCATCTCTTGCTTCCTGATTTACTTTGTCTACCTATCAAATCGCACCTCAGATTTATTTATAGATCCCAGTCTGTTTCCCTCCCTAATCTTCCTCTTCCCATGGTCTGTTGTGAGCTCCAGCCCTACAAGCATCCCAGGTCACTGTGTTGTTCCTTTATTGATCATCCCTTAAGTTAATCGTTTTAATAATAGTGGCCAGGACCCTAACCTATTGAATATTTTCTGTAAACATCTATGCCTTTAACATTGTCGCAAAAGCCTACTTCTGCATTTATAGCGGTGTCTAATTCCAAAGCACATTTTAAAATAATTTTAAATGTGCAATACACATGCAAACTATGGATAGAATTTTTTGAGATCAAGTCTTCAACGAGGACTGGAAGGGCATGATTTGGCAAAACTCATTATGATACATGCAAAATGCTGGAGGAACTCCGCAGGAAAAGCAGCATGTTTGGAAATGAGTAAACAGTTGACGTTTCAGGCCAGGACCCCCTATCAGGAGTCTTGATGAAGGGTCTTGGCCCAAAATGTTGAGTGTTTTCTCATTTACTCATTTCCATAGATACTGCCTGGCCTGCTGAGTTCCTCCAGCATTTTGTGTGTGTTGTTTTGGTTTCCAGCATCTGCAGATTTTCTCATCTTAGCATCATTGAGCAGGTTATACCAAATCCCATTTTTCACATCGACAATGATGACTTTGTCAGTCACCTTCCATCACTTTGTTAATGACAATAACCAATAGGCCATTAATTGAATTTTGTCTAGCTTGCTGCGTGTTAAACGTTCCTGGGCAATTTGCCACCTGGGTAAGTAGTTGCCTGCATTGTAACTGCACTGCAGTGGCTTGATTAGGGCTGAAGATTGGGTTCCTCAACTCTCTTCAGGATATAAGTAGGATGTTGTCAAGGTCCATGTTTCCTCTGTCCAGTTCTGCTCAGCTGCTCCTTGATAGAAATTCTCCTACCTTAGTGCCACAATTAGTGATATCATTTTTGTTCTTACTGTAGAAAACTGTAAAAACACCACTCTTGTTTTTAATTGAACTCTGTTATCATTCGGAGTGTGAATATTCATAGGTTCTTCTCCTACTTTGGTTCCTCAACTTCCTAACCAGAAGACACAATCTGTGTGGATTGGTGATAATATCTCCTCCTTGCTGATGATCAACTCTGGCACACCTCAGAGTTGTGTGCTTAGCCCACTGCTCTACTCCCTCTACACCCATGACTGTGTGGCTAAGTATAGCTCAAATACCATCTATAAATTTGCTGCAGATAAAACCATTGTTGATAGAATCTCAGATGGAGGTGAGATGGCGTACAGGAGGGAGATATACCAGCTAGTTGAGTGATGTTGTAACAACAATGTTGCACTCAATGTCAGTAAGATGAAAGAGCTGATTGTGGACCTCAGGAAGGGTAAGACAAGGGAACACATGCCAGTCCTCATAGAGGAATCAAAAGTGGCGAGAGTGAGCAATTTCATGTTCCTGGGTGTCAAGATCTCTGATGATCTAACCTGGTCTCGACATAGTGATGCAACTGTAAAGAACACAAGATGGCAGCTACATTTCAACAGCAGTTTGGAGAGATTTGGTTTGTCACCTAAAATACACAAACTTCTATAGATGTACACTGGAGAGCATTCTGACAGGCTGTGTCACTGTCTGGTATTGGGGGGGGGGGCACGATAGCGGGAGGGAAGATCGAAAGTAGCTGCAGAAAGTTGTACAATTTATCAACTTCATCTTGGGAAATAGCCGTAGAATGCAAGACATATTTAAGGAGCAGTGCCTCAGAAAGGCAACGCCCATTATTACGGACCCCCATCACCTAGGGCACACCCTTTTCTCATTGTTAACATCAGGAAGGAGGTACAGAAGCCTGAAGACACACTTCAGGAACAGCTTCTTCCCCTCTGCCATATGATTCCTAAATGGACATTAAACTCATGAACCCTACCTCAATTTTGTTTAATATATTACTGTTTTTGCACTATTTTAATCTGTTTAATAAACATCTATAGACTTACTGCAATTGATTTACTTTTTTCTATATTATCATGTATTTCATTGTATTGCTGCTGCTAAATTATGTGTCAGTACCCCCAGTTGAACTCTGTCTTTTTGTGTGTTTCCCCCTAGCCGTCAGTCTGTGGTTTTGTATTGCCGTGTGTTCTTGTTTGTTTTCATGCCCCATGTGCTCCTGTCCCCGCTCCTGCTCTACTCTGGCCCCTGTATTACTGAGAACTCCACCTCTCACCTGTTTCTCATTATTACCTGTTTTGCTGCCACTTCTGTCTCATTGTGCTCCACCTATCAGCTGCCTCTCTGTTTATTGCTCAGTGTATTTCAGTCCTGTATTTTCACCTGTTTGTTGCCAGATTGTGCTGGTGAGTTTTCCCAGTATTTGTACCTGAGCTCTGTCTGAATATTGACTCTGCCTGTTCCTCAGTGCTGGTTTGTGGATATCTCTGGAACTTTTGATCTCTGCCTGAACTTGGATGCTGACTTTGTTGCCTCTCTGGATTTGCTACTCAAGATATTATCACTGTGCGCACAGTACATGATCTGTGATTGGGTCCCTGCTTCAGTGTCCTGACACCATGGTTATTAATGGGATTGGCCCACAATAAACTCATGGCAATTAAAAACATGAAAGTTTCCAAGATGCTGTGGATTTTGGACCACATTATTGAAAGTTGTAAGGGTAAAGTAAATCTGTAACAGATTTCTGAATAAACTGGATTTGAAAAACAGTATATAAAGCATAATATTTGAACTGAAATGTACAGTGGTAAGGCAGCATGCACACCATAGAACTTTGAACACTCAAGTAGAAAGTGGAAAAAGGTGAAATTGAATGGCCAAGATGCACAAAACAGGGAGGTAATTTCAATTGTAATAAAATATATTGGATACAATGTTAATGATGTGGAGAGTACAGCATTCTTAACATTCATTCAGGAGAATGTTTATTCAGTAAATAATGAGTGGTAATAGGCTGCATTGTCTCTGCATGTGCTATAGACAGATTGCCACCTCCACATAGGTTATGTGTTAGAGACACAAAAGATATCTTGTTTTGTTGGTTATTTTTTACATATTACATATTTACAAAATCTGAGTTTATTTGAACTTGTATGCCAACTATTTTCATGCTTTTTGCTTCTAAACTTTTTTTAATTCATCTCTAGGCTTCCAATAATTAAGTTTCTGGGGTTTTTACCTCTGACATAAACTTTCCCTTTTCACCTTGACATTCTGAACTTCTAGATTTGAGAGCTTGGGTTTTTTTTTCTATTATGGAATATAAATGCTCTGATTCTTTACTTTGCCTTTACAGAGGTGCCTTCTCTCTGCTGATTCCTACCTCCCCAACTGTGTACAATGCCACCTTCCCATCCACACATTGGGCAGCAACATCCAAATGCACACCTTGGCACCACTTCTCTCTGGAAATCTGGTTCACTATAAAGCCATTTCAGAAGTAATCAAGTCCTTGGGTCTTGCTACCCACTGAGTTCCCTGAAGGTGGATCCACAAAAGACTTTCATCAAGAGCTGCATTAATGCATCATTGCCTCATTTTTTGCCATGATTTTTTATTAACAGCACAGAAACATATGGGCCTGATATGAAAGTATTGAGATACAGTCCAGCCAAGGTCAATCTGAAGGGTAAACAAGGCTCAATGACTCCTTTTGTTCCTTGAGCAGAAACCCAGGTACCATTAAAGTTTCATTCAAGTTTTGATCAATCCAATGCTCTTAGTTTATAAAGAAAGGAAATTTTAAAGGGACAAAGATTGTGGGGTCACTAAATTATCTGTATTTACCCTTCTGCATTAAGCTGTGCGATATGCAGTAGAATTCAAAGTCTTCCACTCTCCAAAACGTAACAGGGTAACTCATTTTTAATACCAAAGAAAACAATTCAAAATCACAACTTTTGAGTTTCAAAACAGTAACTATGAAGTATGTTAGTGGTGGCTTAAAAATAAGCAGCTATTACTTTCAACTATTCATGCATAAAGTATGTTATTTTAATTTTTTTTAACCTGTACATATGGTCCAAGCATATTTGAATACCTATTTAAAAGGTAATCCATTTCTTTTGGCAGGGATTTTTTTTGAAAGGTATACTTTTATTTTCATTTACTGAGCAAAAGAGGCACCTTGAGTTAATTCATTGTTCTGGCTCAAGGGGAACAAATCATATGGATTGTACACACAAGCACCTTGTGATACATGAAACACTGCACGATGACTTGGGTGGACATGTGGATTTTGCCATTTAGTTGGGCCTTTCAGAAGCTATGCTATTGTGAACTTCCCATGAAGCAGGATTTGATTGTATTGAATGTGTACTGCGTTCACTGCTAGAGTGAGTGACACATTGATCCACAAGGTTGCATTTTGCAGTTGAGGTTCAGATTTACTTATCACATTAAAACGTATAGTGAAATGTGTTTGCTTTAACAACCAACACACCCATGGATATGCGTGGTGTATTTGCTGCTGTTGAATGCCCTCAATGCCTAAGAAATGCTCAATTCTGAGTTGCCAGATCTGCTTCACATCTATGGAGGGAAATGGGTAGAAAAAAAAACATAACTCAGAGCAGTTCTGAACATAACTCAGTTATGTTCTGAGTCAATAACTATCATTCATCCGCAAGAAGGGTGTAAACCTGAAAAGTCGGCTGTCCATTTCTCTCCACAGATGCTGCCTGAGCTGCTGAGTGCCTCCGATAATTTGTGTGTTGCCCTAGACTCCAGCATCTGCAGTCTGTACATCTCTGTTCAGAATCTATCCCATTCAGCATCATATTACCTTGTAGTTTCCTGCCAGTACCTTCTACCAGCTAGCTAAACATGCTTATGCAGATGAACATCTCCTTTAATTTCCCTCCCTCTCTAGAAAGCAAGGGCATAACTGGCAGTCTGCCTGCCGCCATGCAGGATATATGGAAAGTTCTTGTTTTTCTACTTTTCCAGTTCTGATGGTCACTGATGCGAAACATCAACATTATTTTTCAATGCCAACTATTTCTGTTTTATCCTGTTTTTTTCTTGGCTTTGGATTTCTGATTCCTTCAGGATCCCAAGCAATATAACTCTCCACCATTTTGTCCAATAGGGAACGAAAATTTACCCCCCCCCGAATAAGATGGGAATTCATACCTCAAATCATCTAAAAGTACCTCAACAAACCTGAATAATCCACTGTCCAATGTTTGGAAGTCCCAATAATCCAGCATCTGGTTCATCTGCTGTAGCGTAGTGGTTGGCACAATGCTGTTATTGCCCGGGAGTTCAATCCCAGTGTGGTTCTGTAAGGAATCTCTGTCCATCCTTGCCATGAAATGCTTCCGTTTTCCCCATGTGCTCTGGTTTCCTCCCACTGTCCAAAGATGTACCGGGTAGGTTAGTTCACAATTGTAATTGTTCCATAATAAATTTAGTGTTAATTGGAGTTGGACATCATAGGGGTGACACAGCTCAAAGGGCTGGAAGAGCCTATCCATGCTGTATTACTAAATAAATAGCTAAATCACAATGGCCCCGGTTACTGATTTCACTGGAAAAAATTCATTGTCATAGAGTGTAGAATTTGTTCTTAAAACAGTGAAATAATTGCATGTAACATCAAATAGTCTGGATAATCTCAGTCCACTGCTACTGAGATTTCAAGTGCCATGGATTATGTATGGATTATGCCACTGTAGCTCGCATAATGTTACTGAGGGTTGTGAAACTAAATTTTATAATTGGAAGGAATATAAACATGTCATAATTAAAGACTATAATACATAGGAGAAGAATTAGGCCATTCAGTCCATTGAGTCCACTCTGCCATTTCCTCATGGCAGAGTTATTTCCCTTCTCAACCCCATTCTTCTGCCATCCCTCATGACTTCTGACGCCCTTATGAATCAAGTAGCTATCAACCTCTAAGTTAACTATATCCAATGACTTGGCCTCCACAGACACTTATGGCAATGACTTCCACAGATTCACCACCATCTAGCTAAAGAAATCCCTCCTCATGTCTGTTCTAAAGGGACATCCCCCATACTACAAATGTGGTCTGAACAATGCCTTATATAATTATCAGCATTACATCCATCCTATTGTATTCTGGTCCTCTTGAAATGAATGCTAACACTCCATTTGCCTACCTTACCACTAACTCAACTTGCAAGTTGACCTTCAAGGGAATCCTGCAGAAGGATTCCAAAGTCCCTTTCCACCACCGGTTTCTGAATTTACTCCCCATTTTGAAAATTATCCTCACCTTTATTCCTTCTGCCAAAGTGCATGACCATACACTTCCCTAGACTGTATGCCAGCTGCAGCTTCTTTGCTCATTCTCTTAATCTGTCCAAAT
This sequence comes from Hemitrygon akajei, assembly GCF_048418815.1. Classification (NCBI taxonomy): domain Eukaryota; kingdom Metazoa; phylum Chordata; class Chondrichthyes; order Myliobatiformes; family Dasyatidae; genus Hemitrygon; species Hemitrygon akajei. The sequence goes on along the minus strand of NC_133126.1, from coordinate 127,254,311 downwards.
AATTCTGCAGACTCTACACTTCTTCTATACTACTGCTCTCCACCTATCTTTGTATCATCCATAAACTTGGCCAATAAAGCCATCAATTCTCTCATACAAATCATTAACATATACCGTGAAAAGTCACGGAGCTGACACAGATGCCTGCAGAACACCACTAGTCACGAGCAGCCAACCAGAAAAGGTCCCCTATATTCCCACGCTTCCTCCTGCCACTTTTACACCCATGCTACTGTCTTTACTGTAATGCCATTTTGTTTAGCAGCCTCGTGTGGCACCTTGGCAACAGCCTTCTGAAAATCCAGGTAAATAACACACACTCGTTTTCCTTTTCTATCATGCCTGATAATTCCACAAAGAATTCCAACAGGGATTTGTTGGGTACAATTTGCCCTTGAGGAAACATACTTAACCTACTCTATCATATGCCTCCAAGTGTCCTAAATCACATCCTTAATAATGCACTCCAATATCTTTCCAACCACTGAAGTCAGACTAACAGATCTAGAATTTTCTGCTATTACCTCCCTCCCTTCTTAAAGACTGTAGTGACAGTTGAAATTTTCTGATCTTTTGGAACCATTCCAGAATCTAATAATTCATGGAAGGTCATTGCTAATGCCTTCACAATCTCTTCAGCTACCTCTTTCAGAACCCTGGAGTGTAGTCCATCTGGTCCTGGTGATTTATCTACCGTCAAACATTTCAGCTTCCCAAGTACCTTCTGTCCTGTGGGGAATGTGCCTTATTCTGATTGTCCAATGTTGCTTACATTGTGATTGGTTAGTTTAAAAACTGCAGCTGCTTTTCCCATTGGACAACTACCTGGTGTCCAGTTTCAAATATCCTGGGTGTATAAAGCAGCACATGGAAGGGGCTTGCTCTCTTCTTCGTTCATTTTAGGCAACAATAAGGGAAGTATGCTCTGTGTGCACTTTGAACTTGGTATGTTTGTTGAACGACCGTGTGATTGTTGAATATTTAGATTTGACTTTAGGGAATGTGAAGGTTTGGTCAAATTTTTACTGCTGTAATAATTAATGTACCCATTCTCAGAGAGTGCTTTGTGTCTCACTTGCTGGACCTGTGAGACTGATTCAACATTTCACCTTTTCCTCAGAACAGCTACAAGGATCTACAAATAAGGCTTTAAGTACACTGAACCTGACCACTCAGCATTAGGTGCTGGTTTGACATATTGCATTTTAGAGGCATGGATAGCCCTCAGGAGATATCAGTCAGGAGAGACCCATTCCCCATGATCATCAGATGTTTTTAAGTTGGTTACTGATTTGATTTTAGTTCAGAATTGGTTCTAGTTTACAAGAAGCGTGTTCTGTTTGTGGTACTCACATGAGAGATGGAGAGGTCAGGGACAAATGTGCTGCAGTTTATTTTGCTTGTAAATCATCTACCCAGAATGTCCTCTCACGTTACGTTCAATACGTAACACACAGGGAAGCTTGACAGCAACCCACAAGGGCCAAAATATACATGAATATGTAACATATCTCTCCCCTCCCCACCTTATTTTAAAGGTTTCTCCCCCTTCCCATGCACGGGCTAGCTACTGAACTATAAACACCAAATTCAACCAACAACAAAAAAAAATTAAACTAGAGGAAGAAGGGTAGACTGCCTTTATTATCAGTACAAGTCTTAGGAACATATATATCGGGTGCTAAGACTTCTGCACAGTACTGTAGTAATTTTATGTATTGCTCTGTACTGCTACCGCAAAAAAAAACAAATTTCATGATTTATGTGAGTGATGGTAAACCTGATTTTGATACAGGTTTCTATTGTGAACTGAGAGTGGGAAGGGGCAGGGAGAGGGGAATCCTGGTTGGAAATAGGGGAAGGCAGAGGGGAGGGAATGGGAAGCACCAGAGAGACATTCTGTGATGTTGTTTGGAATCAAATGACCTTGCCTGATGTCTCAGGGCTGAGTGTGGCTGCACCAGTGCCACCACTCCCACCACCCCTGGCACTCCTCTGCCGGCTGTCCCACACCAGTCACATGGCACTCCACCGTCACCATTTCCATCATCCTTTGCTCCTGCCTAATTTACTAACTCGCTCTCCGCTCCACATTGGCAAACAGCATGTCGTGCAAAGGTTTTAGGCACCCTAGATATATATATTTATATGTGCCTGAAGCTTTTGCACAGTACTGTACCCCTGAGGATTATTCTGCCCCATGTGCTGGGGATAGTCACTAAAGTAGAGATTCATTCTACCGGGAGCCGCCTGTTCCAGTGAGAGTACCAACAACCTCAGGATGGCACCAAAGTCATTTTATCTCTTGGTGGTGTACAGTATGTACAGATGTTGGCTGAAGTACTGCATTTTCAGTAGGGAGCTCCCCACAGGCAAAGGAGCACAGACTCTATCATATGATCATAATGGTGGTTCTGCAGTCGTCGTCTCAGAGTTCTTCATCTGTATCCGGATTGGTCAGTTTGTGTTGGCTTTCAGTAGCCTCAAAAGTGGGCAACAGCTGATCAACATGCTGTCTCCAGTTTCCACTGTGTACGACACAGGACCAGTTTGTGCCACCACCGTCACAGTATCCACTTCGTTCCAAAGATATTGTTGATGGGCAAGTACTGTCTCTCCTGCTGCAAAATTTCTGTACATCGCTTGGGCACATCTCTCCGCTTGGGTTTTCTGTTCATGTAGCACAGTCTGTTTGTGTTGGGAGTCTAAGCAGGCCAAACCAATGTGAAGCTGCAGTGACTGGAGCTATTTTGGTGATGGTATGAGGTGTGTTGCACGAAAGTGCTAAGATGCTGGTTGAGGCATCCATTTTCCACTGACGTCTTAAGGTCTTGTTTCGTTGTTTGTATGAATCATTCAGCAAAGCCATTAGTGGCTAGATGATATGATGCTGACTTGATGTGCTGAATACTGTTTACTTCAATAAACACCTTGAACTCTTCAGACAGTACACTACATTGTCACTGACAAGCTGTTGAGGAACCCAATGTGGCTAAAGATGGAATGTAGTTCCTCAATGCATTTTTCAGATGTAGTGCTCTTCATGAAGATGACCTCAGGCCATTTGCTGTGTACCTCCACTACAACCAAGAGCATGTGGCTTCTACAGGTCCTGCAAAATAAAGGTGAATCCTCTGCCTTGGTTCTTCACGCCATTCCCAAGGACGCAAGGGAACAAGCTGAGGAACGTTTCACACTTGTTGACAACGTGAACATGTGTTGGCCTTGTCTTCAATGTTACATCCAGTCCTAGCCACCAGAAATAGCTGTGAGCAATTTTTTTTTTCATGCTCACTATGCCACAGTGTCCTGCACGTAGCTCGTCAAGCACTTGCTTTCTGAATGGTGGAGGAATGAAACACGGTAGCACCACAGTAAACATCCTGCTTGGACTGTGAGCTCCGTCCATCGAGCCTGGTAAGGTTTCAATCCTATGGTTGCTTCTCTTTTCCATTCATGAGTTACCATGTCCACTAGATAGAACAGGGTTAGTGCAAGTGTGCTTCAGGACTTGTGCCACAGTTATCAGAGCTGTAAGTACTTCCTTGAAGGAAAAGATCTCTTTCAGGGATGGCTCTGGAGCTGTAACAACTAAGGGGAGTCTAAATAGTTCAACAACATTCAAATGGTGCTTAGACCTCCTGTACTTCATGTCGAACTGAGGAGCAGATTGTAACAGAGCCCAATGTTGCATTCAACTGGCAGCTGGGGAAGGAAAGGCCTCATGTGGACCAAAAACTGATTCCAGTAGCGTAAATCCTTGACCAAAGAGAAACTGATGGAATTCCTAACTCTAAAGACAATTACGAGTGCATCCCACCCAATCTTGGCATGGTAACTTTCTGCCTTGCTTAATGTCGTTGATGCAAAAGCAATTGGACACTCTTCACCCGATGGCATATTGTGTGAGATAACTGCCCCCCAAACCATAAAACCATCAGATATAGGCTGAAATAGCCCATTCAGCCCATTGAGTCTGCTCCGCCATACATCATGGCTGACCACTCAACCTCATACACCTGCCTTCTCGCCATCCTTTGATGCCCTGACCGATCAAGAAATGATCAATCTCCGCCTTAAATATACCCATGGACTTGGCCTCCACCACAGTGTGTGGAAGAGCATTCCACAGATTTACTATTCTCTGGCTAAAAAGATTCCTCCTTACCTGTGTTCCAAAGGGCCACCCTTCAGTGGTGACGCTGTTCCCTCTAGTTCTGGATACCCCCACCATAGGAAACATCCTCTCCACACCCACCCTATCTTCCAAGTTTCCCCCGCATTCTTCTGAATTCCAGTGAGCAGAGGCCCAAAGGGTGATGTGTGGCAGGTTGTTTATTTTGCTTGTATGTCATCTCCCCAGAATGCCCTCTCACATTATGTTCAGTATGTAACATGCTTGATGCCAGCCTGAAGGGAAAATGTATGTGAATACATAACAAAGTGGATGGCAGGTGCTGAAAGAACTTGTTCTGACTTCAAAGCACAAACCAGTTCCTTTTAAATACATAAACATGAGAAAATCTGCAGATGCTGGAAATCCAGAGCACCTCACTCAAAGTGCTGGATGAACTCAGCAGGTGAAGCAGTATCTATGGAAATTAAGGAAGGGGGATGATGCCAGAATAAAAAGGTGAGAGGGAGGGAAGAAGGCTAGCTGGAAGATGATAGCTGCCGTGCACTTAATAGTTCAATAATACAATAATATTTTAGTAATCTTGTATAATTATATTGTTTGATTAAGCTGTCCTATTTTAAATAATTATTTATGGTTATATGTAAAAGTACATGAATGGCTACCACATGATACGTACCTGCCTCACTTAAAGTAAACTCGAAGTTACACCTGTATTTCAATCTCTCTGCATCTTCTTTGAATTAATTCAAGGCTTTGAAGTTACAAAATATGATTGGCAACAAGGTACTTTTAAAACAAACCTGACACAGCTGCCAACCATTAAAGCGAATGAGATGTTCGAAGTAAAAATAATGCTTAGCACAGCCCAGCATGTGGAGAGAGTGCCTTCAAAAAGGAAGATATGATCGAGTTTTCTGTGGGGGGTTTTTAAACACCATAAACCGAAATCAGGGTTCATCAAGAGTGAGTACCAGATTATAATAATCATATAAAAATCAGAAGTGGCTGGCTACAATAGAAAGATTCATGAGTTTGATTACACAATGGGTAATTTGCTCAAGTATACTGAGCTATTGAAACAAAATTTTGAAACAAATGAAATAGCTAGTGAGAAGTGAGTGCCAATTTTGCTGAGTTCATTAGGTTTAAAGACAGAGAGTTTGCTCCTACCAAACAATCAGAATTAGCTTTGCTGTTATTGTAAAAGTGATGCACTTAGAACTGAAGTCATTGTTGATTGCAAAACTCTTCAGGTTTCTTAAGCGGAATCATAAAGTGGAGTCCATTCCAGCGTGCACGGCTGAATTGAACAGATTGTCTGAGCATTGTCAATTCAGTAATGCTCTAAAAGATCATTTAGTTTGTGGAATTTTAAAATAAAGCATACAAAAATGGCTCCTAACTGAATTACAGTTTACATTCAAACGAGCTGTGGAAAATGCTGTTTCAATAGAAACTGCAGCCGGAGATGCAATAGAGTTGCAATCAGAAATGAAAGTGATGATGAGTGAAAGTGCAGCATCCAAACATAAACCAGCCTGGCTGAACAAATTATATTACCATTGTGGCAAGGGCTCACATACATCAGACCAATGCAGGTTTAAAGGTGAAATTGTAGAAAATGCAACAAAGTAGGACACATACCAAGAGCATATTGGGCAGATAAAAATAAATGGTCTGCAAAGGGAAGAGAATACACAAAAAAATCAAGTTGCAGCTTCAAAAAGAGCACAAATCTGCATGCTGTTGATGTAAAATATGATAATGATGAGAGTAACACAGGACTGTGTCCTGTCAATCTTGAGACTGACAGTGTGAAAATTAACAATAGTCAAACAATATGGCTTATGCCAAAAGTGAATGGCAAATTTAACTAAAATGGAATTGGACACTGGCTCATCTGTTTCAGTCATTCCACAAGATGAGTTTGAAAGACATTTCAAATGTACCAAACTGAAGCCTGCAGATATTCAATTATAATCATGAGACTATCAAACATAGAAGCAGAATTAGGCCATTCAGCTCATCAAGTCTGCTCTGCCATTACATCATGGATGATCCCAGATCACATTCAACCCCATACACCTGCCTTCTCACCATAACCTTTGATGTCCTGCCTTTGATGCCCTGACCAATCAGGAGACTATCGATTTTCGCTTTAAGTATACTCGCAGACTGGCCACCACAGCTTTCTGTAGCAGAGTACTCCACAGATTCACTACTCTCTGGCTAAAAAAAATCTTCCTTACCATGTTTTAAAAGGTCACCCCTCAATTTTGAGACTGTGCCCTCGAGTTCTGGGTACCCCCACCATAGGAAACATCCTCTCCGCATCCACCCTATCTAGTCCTTTCAAAATTCGGTAGGATTCAAGTTGATCCTTCTGTATTCTAAATTCTAGTGAATACAGGCCCAAAGCTGCCAAACCTTCCTCATATTTTAATCCCTTCATTCTGGGAATCATCCTCATGAACCTCCTCTGGACCCCCTCCAATGACAACACATCCTTTCTGAAATATGGGACCCAAAACTGCTGACAATACTCAAAGTGCAGCCTAACAAGTGTCTTAGAAAGCCTTAGCATTATCTCCTTGTTTTTATATTCAATTCCCCTTGAAGTGAATCCCAACACTACATTTACTTTCATTACCACAGACTCAACTTGTAAATTAACTTTCTGGGAGTCTTGCACAAGGAATCCTAAGTCCCTTTGCACTTTTGATTTAGATAATACTTTTACCAAAATGCGTTATCATACATTTCCCAACACTGTATTCCATCTGCCATATTTTTGCCCATTCTTCCAACTTGTCTAAGTCCTTCTGCAGTTGCATTGATTCCTCAACACTACCTACCCCTCCACTTACAGTGATGCAAGAAACTCTGTGAACCCTGTAGAATTTTCTCTATTTCTGCATGCATATGACATAAAATGCGATCAGATCTTCACCTAAGTCCTAAAACTAGGTAAAGAGAACTCAATTAAATATATAGCACAAAAAAACATAATACTTTTTCATTTATTTATTGAGAAAAATGATCCAATATTGCATGTATTTGTTGAAAAAAGTATGTGAACCTTTGCGTTCAGTAACTGGTGTGAACCTCTTCTACAGCAATAACTTCAAATGTTTCCGGTAACTGTTGATCAGTCCTGTGTATTGGCTTGGGGAGAGTTTAGGCCATTCCTCCTTACAAAACTGCTTCAACTCTGGGATGCTGGTGGGCTTATTTGCATGAACTGCTTGCTTCAGGTCCTTCCACAACATTTCTAAAGGATTCAGGTCAGGACTTAATTGTGCGGGGCCTATTGGCGCCTGCAAATGAGCTCGACAAACTAAGTAAAAGTACAGAAGGGATAAGCAGAGTGGCTATTGTCGGGAGTAGCCCAATGGCGAGAGTAGAAGCCGCAGACTTTGGCTCATTCAGGCTTCGGGGAAAGCGGGCTTCGGAAAGGTAAGTGGGTAGGTGGACTTTGATTTTGGTTTTTCTTTGCATTTTTTGAGGAATAGAGAGCATGTCGGTAGAGTTAGTATTTTGCTCTAGGTGTCAGATGTGGGAATCCTGGGAATCTTCCAGTCTCCCAGATGGCCACATCTACACCAGGTGCACCAAGATGCCACTCCTAAGGATCTGGAGCTATGCCTTGATGACCTACAACTTATTAGGGAGAGTGAACAGGAGACAGAGAGGAGCTACAGGGAGTTAGTCACCCCGAGGCTGCAGGAGATAGATGAGTGGGTGAGTGTTAGGGAAGGGAAGGGAAGGGAAGAGCTCAGATAGTAGAGAGCACCCCTGTGGCCATCCCCCTCAGTAATCATTACCTCATTTTGGATCTCATTGAGGGGGATGACATGACAGAGGACGACCACGGCGATCGGATCTCGGCCATGGAGCCTGGTTCCATAGTGCAGAAGGAAGAGAGGAAGATGAGGAATGAGGTAATCATAGGGGACTCCAGAGTGAGGGGAACAGACAGGAGGTGCTGTCTGCTTTATAGAGATATCCGCATGGTGTGGTGCCTCCCAGATGTCAGGGTACGGTATGTCTCGGATCGGGTGCAGAGTATTCTGAAGGGAGAGGGTGAACAGCCAGAAGTCTTGGTACACGTTGGTACCAATGACATAGGTAGAAAAAGGGAGGAGGTCCTGAAGAGAGAATTCAGGGAGTTAGGTAGGAAGCTTAAAGACAGGATTTCTAGGGCAGTAATCTCGGGATTGCTGCCTGTGCCACGTGCTAATGAGCGCAAGAATAGCATGATCAGGCATATTAATGTGTGTCTGAGAGACCGGTGTAGGGGGCAGGACTTCTGGTTCCTGGATCACTGCGGCCTCTTCTGGGGGAGGTACAACCTGTACAAAATGGATGGGTTACACCTGAACCCAAAAGGGTCCAATATCCCAGCGGGCACATTTAATAAAGCTATTACGGAGGGTTTAAGCTAATTTGGCAGGGGGATGGGAAACGGAGTGAGAGGGTTGAGGAAGGGGAAAACAGAAATAAATCAAAGATAACGTGCAGCAGAGATGATATAAAGGACAGGCAGGAGATGAGGTATAATCACAGCCAGTGGCATGAGTTACAGGGCAATAGAGGGGTGGTGCAATTAAAACAGAAAGCAACAAATACTGGACTGAACGTGTTATATTTGAATGCACACAGCAGAAGGAATAAAATGGACGATCTTGAAATTCAGCTACGGATTGGCAAGTATGACGTTGTGGCCATCTCTGAAATTTGGCTAAAGGATGGCTGCCATTGGGAGCTGAATGTCCAAGGATATACATTGTATTGGAAAGATAGGTTGGTAGGCAGAGGGGGGTGGTGTGGCTCTGTGTATAAAAACATAATATTAAATCAGTAGTGTTATGATCCCAGCCCCCTCCTTTGTGAGAATCGTAAGAGCCCTAGTGAAGGGGGGGTCAATGACCCAAGAGAAGAGAAAGATACGTGCGATGTCCCTCGTTTCACGGCGAGGCAAAAGCTGGCGACTGTGGTCATTGTCTCGTGGAGACACCTTTGTGAATTGGGAACTGTACTACGTGTATACCCTCAGGGCAACGTGGGTGGAGAGATAGAGAGAGATTGCATCATCCCAACCTGATTGACATCTGAGACCCCGTGAGCTCAGATAAAAGAGGGGTTGTAAAGATGCACCAGAAGACACGCTAGAAATCCTGCGACAGCATTTAATAGCGACAGCCGGTGGTTGGGTTCGTGTGCGTCTTTTCCTTGCCTGGGATTGGCGACCTCACCACGAAAGAACGGCTTAGCTACAGGAGAGGCCACAAGTGAGCGTCCATTCCCCAATGAGACTCCGACGAATTGAACTCCTAAAGGTTGGAAAAAACCCGCCGGGTAACTGTTTCATTCAATCTCTATTTCTCTCTCTCTAACAAAGTGCACCAACGCGACACCACAAAAGACGGCAGCTGGTGGAACTGCAGTGACCGCAAGAGACTTTCAGATATACAGCGGACAATATATGCATTACCCATAGACAACGATAGAGCTTATTTCTGATTGATTATTACTATACTTGCACTTTAGATTGAGTATTGACGACGTATGTTATCTAAATGTTTGTATTAACCTTACTTTTGTGCCCCTTTATAAATAAAAACGTTTAAAAATGGTACCATCAGACTTCAGCGGACCTCTCTATCTTTGCTGGTAAGTGATCCAGTTATGGGATACGTAACAGTAGAAAGGGATGACATAGGATTGGAAGATGTAGAGTCTCTATGATTTGAGTTAAGAAATGGCAAGGGTAAAAGGACCCTAATAGCAGTTGTATACAGGCCTCCAAACAGCAGCCGGGATGTGGATTACAAATTACAGCAGAAGACAGAAAAGGCTTGTCAGAAAGGCAATGTCATGATAATCATTGGGGATTTTAAACATTTTTTTTATTAGTTTTTCAAAACATTTTACAAATTAAAAACCCCAAATCCCAATGAGGAGCATTAATACAGTGCAAAATTAAGCGTACAGTAACAATATGCTACAAAGGAAGAGAATTTAACAAAAAAGCACCTAAATTAAAGACAGGTAAGCTTAGTGTCCTCCCCAAGCCCCACAACACAAGAAAAAATACAACAACAACTCCAGACCGACCACAACACAGTATAAAGAGTATAGGTCAGGACAGTCAAACTCCCAGACTGTGAATACACTTAGCAGCAGAGGATACTAATGCCTACTACCAGAAAAAAAAAGGAGCTGAAAGCAAGGGACCGAAAAGAAGAAAAAAAAACCCTAGTCAGGAGGAAGGTTATGAAAGTACTCGATAAAAGGTCCCCAGACCTTATGGAACTTTAGATCCGAATTAAGAACTGAATAATGAATTTTTTCGAGGTCCAAGCAGGCCATAATGTCGTTAAGCCATTGCGCATGAGTGGGCGGGGCATCATCTCTCCATCTAAGGAGGATCAAGCGTCTCACCAGGAGAGAGGCAAAGGATAGTATTCGGCATTTGGTCGGACCCAGACATAAATCTGTCTCGCCCCAAAAACCGAACAGAGCAATTAAGGGGTTTGGTTCTAGGTGCTGATTCAGAATACCCTATAATGTAGTGAAGACATCTTTCCAGAATTTCTCCAAGCTAGGACAGAGCCAGTACATATGGATGAGAGAGGCCACGCCCCTCTTGCATTTATCACAGAGCGGACTAATGCCAGGGTAGAATTGAGATAGTTTAGATTTAGACATATGGGCTCTGTGAACGATCTTAAACTGTAAAAGGCAATGGCGAGCACAAAGAGAGGTTGAGTTAACCGATTTGAGAACTGAGTCCCAGCTCTCCTCGGATAAGGAAATATTTAAATCCTGCTCCCAGGCCATTTTAATTTTATCCACAGGGGCCCGTCGTAAGGCTGCTAGTTTATCTTGGATAATTGATATTAAACCTTTACCTAGTGGATTAATGGAAAGAAATAGGTCCATAGCATTTTTCGCAGGCATTTCAGGAAAGTTAGGAACTAAAGGAGCAATAAAGTGTCGGATTTGGAGATATCTGAAAAAGTGAGCGTTAGGCAGGTTGAACTTAACAAAGAGCTGCTGAAAAGAAGCGAAGCGATTATCGATGAAAAGATCTTCAAAATGTCTAATGCCCTTCCTATACCAAACATGGAATGCTGAATCGTACGTAGTAGGTAAAAAAAGGTGATTGTGTGCGACAGGGCTAGAAACGGAAAACCCCTGGAAACCATAGCATTTCCTAAACTGAGCCCATATACGCAAAGTGTGTCTAACAAGAGGATTAGCTATTGATCTGGGCAGACTGCTAGGCAGTGCAGAGCCAAGAAGTGCAAATATAGATAATTCTTTAATGGAGCTCAACTCCATTGCCACCCAGTTAGGGCACTCAGGTTGACCGTGGAAGAAAGACCAGAAGGTAGCACAACCTATATTAGCTGCCCAATAATATAAGCGAAAGTTAGGTAAAGCCATGCCACCCTCTTTTTTAGATTTTTGGAGGTGGATTTTATTAATTCTAGAGCGCTTATTCTGCCACAGATATGACAAAATAATAGAGTCTAAGGATCATTGGGGATTTTAACATGAAAGTGGATTGGGAAAACTAGGTCAGTACGGGACCTCAAGGGAGAGAATTTGTAGAATGTCTAAGGGATAGGTTTTTAGAACAGCTTGTTGTTGAGCCCACTAGGGGATTGGCTGTGCTGGATTGGGTGTTTTGCAATGATCTGGAAGTGATAAGAGAGCTTAAGGTTAAGGAAACCTTAGGGAACAGTGATCACAATATGATCGAGTTCACATTGAAATTTGAGAGGGAAAAATTAAAATCTAGTGTTCTGGTATTTCAGTGGAATAAAGTAAATTACAATGGCACAAGAGGGGAACGGGCCGAAGTCGACTGGAAAGGGACATTTGCAGGAAGGACAGCAGGACAACAATGGCTGGAGTTTCTGTGAAAAATGAGGAAAGTGAAAAACAGATATATTCAAGATAAGAACAAATTTTCAAAGGGAAGAAGAACACTACCATGGCTGACAAGTGAAGTCAGAGCCAAAGTAAAAGCAAAAGAGAGGGCATACAAGGAAGCAAATCTAGTGGGGAGATTGAGGTTTGGGAAGCTTTTAAAAACTTGCAGAAGAGGAAAGAAAAGATGAATTATGAAAGCTGGTGACTAATATCAAAGAAGATACTAAAAGCTTTTTGAAGTAAATATAACAGGTAAAAGAGAGTCGAGGGTAGATATAGGACCAATGCAAAATGACACTGGAGATATTGTAAGGAGAGATGCAGAGATGACAGAGGAACTGAATGTGTATTTTGCATCAGTCTTCACAGTGGAAGACGTCTGCAGTATACCGGGCATTCAGGAGTGTCAGGGAAATGAAGTTTGTGCAGTGAAAATTACAACTGAGAAGGTGATCGGGAAGCTTCATGGTCTGAGGGTGGATAAATCTCCTTGATCTGATGGAATGCACCCTCAGGTTCTGAAGGAAGTAGCTGGAGATATTGTGGAGGCATTAATGATGATCTTTCAAGAATCGATAGATTCTGGCATTGTACTGGATGACTGGAAAATTGCAAATGTTACTCTGCTAATTAAGAAAGATGGGAGGCAGCAGAAAAGAAACTATAGACCTGTTAGCCTGACATCAGTTGTAAGGAAGTTGTTGGTATCGATTGTTAAGGATAAGATTACAGAGTACCTGAAGGCACATGACAAGATTGGCCAAAGCCAGTATGGTTTCCTGAAAGGAAATCATGCCTGACAAACCTACTGCAATTCTTTGGGGAAATTACAAGCAGGGTAGACAAAGGAGATGCAGTAGATGTGGTGTACTTGGATTCTCAGAAGGCCTTTGACAAGGTGCCGCACATGAGGCTGCTTAGCAAGATGAGAGCCCATGGAATTACAGGGGAGTTACTAGCATGGGTGGAGCATCAGACAGTTGGCAGAAAACAGAGAGTGGGATTAAAGGGCATGACTTCAGGAGTGAAGAACGTCCATTTAGAACTGAGATGCAGAGAAGTTACTTTAGTCAAAGGGTAGTAAATCTGTGGAATTTGTTGCTACAAGCAGCTGTGGAGGCCAAGTCATTTGGTGTATTTAAGGCACAGATAGATGGGTTCTTGCAAACACGAGGAAATCTGCAGATGCTGGAAATTCAAACAACACACACAAGATGCTGGTGGAACACAGCAGGCCAGGCCGCATCTATAAGGAGAAGCACTGTCAACGTTTCAGACCGAGACCCTTCGTCAGGACTAACTGAAAGGAAAGATACTAAGAGATTTGAAAGTAGGAGGTGGAGGGGGAAATGCGAAATGATTGGAGAAGACTGGAGGGGGTGGGATGAAGCTAAAAGCTGGAAAGGTGATTGGCAAAAGCGATAGAGAACTGGAGAAGGGAAAGGATCATGGGACGGGAGGCTTAGGGGGAAAGAAAGGGGGAGGGGAGCACCAGAGGGAGATGGAGAACGGGCAGGGTGATGGGCAGAGAGAGAGAGAAAAAAACAAGCAACTAAATATGGGGTAAGAAGGGGAAGAGGGGCATTAACAGAAGTTAGAGAAGTCAATGTTCATGCCATCAGGTTGGAGGCTACCCAGCCAGTACATAAGGTGTTGTTCCTCCAACCTGAGTGTGGCTTCATCTTGACAGTAGAGGAGACCATGGATAGACATATCAGAATGGGAATGGAACATGGAATTAAAATGTGTGGCCACTGGGAGATCCTGCTTTCTCTGGCGGACCGAGCGTAGGTATTCAGCAAAACGGTCTCCCAGTCTGCGTCGGGTCTCACCAATATATAAAAGGCCACACCGGGAGCACTGGACACAGTATACCCCACCAGCCGACTCACAGGTGAAGGGTTGCCTCACCTGGAAGGACTGTCTGGGGCCCTGAATGGTGGTAAAGGAGGAAGTGTAAGGGCAGGTGTAGCACTTGTTCCATTTACAAGGATAAGCGCCAGGAGGGAGATCAGTGGGAAGGGATGGGGGGGACGAGTGGACAAGGGAGTCACGTAGGGAGTGATCCCTGTGGAAAGCAGAAAGGGGGCGGAGGGAAAGATGTGCTTGGTAGTGGGATCCCTTTGGAGGTGGCAGAAGTTACGGAGAATTATACATTGGACCTAGAGGCTGGTGGGGTGGTAGGTGAGGACAAGGGGAACCCTATCCCAAGTGGGGTGGTGGGTGGATGGGGTGAGGGCAGATGTGCGGGAAATGGGAGAGATACATTTGAGAGCAGAGTTGATGGTGGAAGAAGGAAAGCCCCTTTGTTTAAAAAAGGAAGACATCTCCTTCGTCCTGGAATGAAAAGCCTCATCCAGAGAACAGATGAGGCGGAGACGGAGGAATTGTGAGAAGGGGATAGCATTTTTGCAAGAGACATGGTGGGAAGAGGAATAGTCCAGGTAGCTGTGAGAGTCTGTAGGCTTATAGTAGATATCAGTAGATAAGCCGTCTCCAGAGATGGAGACAGAAAGATCAAGAAAGGGGAGGGAGGTGTCAGAAATGGACCAGGTAAATTTGAGGGCAGGGTGAAAGTCAGAGGCAAAGTTAATGAAGTCAACGAGCTCAGCATGCGTGCAGGAGGCAGCAGCAATGCAGTCGCCGATGTAGCGAAGGAAAAGAGGGGGATGGGTACCCATATAGACTTGAACATGGACTGTTCCACAAAGCCAACAAAAAGGCAGGCATAACTGGGACCCATACGGGTGCCCATGGCTACACCTTTGGTTTGGAGGAAGTGGGAGGAGCCAAAGGAGAAATTATTGAGAATAAGAACTAATTCCGCGAGACGGAGGAGAGTGGTGATAGAGGGGAATTGATCAGGTCTGGAATCCAAAAAGAAGAGAAGAGCTTTGAGACCTTCCTGGTGGGGGATGGAGGTAAATAGGGGCTGGACGTCAATGGCGAAAATAAGGCGATGGGGGCCAGGGAACTTAAAATCATTGAAAAAATTCAAAGCGTGAGAAGTGTCACAAACATAGGTGGGAAGAGATTGAACAAGGGGGGATAAAACAGTGTCAAGGTATGCAGAAATGAGTTCAATGGGGCAGGAGCAAGCTGAGACAATGGGTCTACCTGGACAGGCAGGTTTGTGGATCTTGGGTAGGAGGTAGAAACGGGAAGTGCGGGGTGTGGGAACTATGAGGTTGGTGGCAGTGGATGGGAGATCCCCAGAGCTGATAAGGTTGGTGATGGTATAGGAGACAGTGGCCTGGTGCTCCTTAGTGGGGTCATGATCAAGGGGTAAATAAGAGGAAGTATCAGAGAGTTGTCGCTGTGCCTCGGCCAGGTAGATGTCAGTACACCAGACAACAACAGCTCCCCTCTTATCAGTGGGTTTTATAGTGAGGTTGGGATTGGTGCGGAGGGAGTGGAGAGCAGAGCATTCGGAAGGAGTGAGGTTGGAATTGGAACAGGGTGTGGTGAAGTCGAGACGGTTGATATCCCATCAGCAATTAGCAATAAAAAGATCCAGAGCAGGGTGTCCATGAAGAGGAGGAGGGTTGAAGACGGGAGAAGGGGTCATCGGTGGGGGTAGGAGAGTCCTTGCCAAAGTAGTAAGCTTGGAGACAGAGCCAGCGGAAGAAGAGTTCAGTGTCATGGCGTACGCAGAACTCACTGAGGTGTGTGCGAAGGGGGACAAAGGTGAGGCCGTTACTGAGGACAGATGGGTTTCTTCACTGAAGATGGGTTCTTGATTAGCCTGGGCATCAAAGTGTATGGGACAAAGGCAGGGGAATGTGGATGACTGGAAGAATTAGATCGGCCCATCATTGAATGGCGGAGCAGACTTGATGGGCCGAATGGCCTACTTATGCTCCTATATCATATGGACTTATGGTCTTATGGACTTTGATTCAGCCATTCCAAAACATGAATTTTCTTCTATTTAGAACATTATGATGTTGATTTACTCTTCTCTTCTGAATAATTGTCATGTTGCATTATCCAACTTCTATTAAGCTTCAGCTGACTGACTGCTACCCTGACATTTTCCTGTAAAATGTCTTGATGCAATTTTGAATTCATTGTTCCCTCAACAATTGCAAGCAGTCCAGACCCTGAGGCAGCAAAGCAGCCCCAAACCAGGATGCTTCTTCCACCATGCTTCTCAATTGGGATCAGGGTTTGGTGTTGGTGTGCAGTCCCCTTTTTCCTCCAAACATAGCAGTGTGCATTTCAAGTTCAACTTTGGTCACATCTAACAACAGAATGTTGTCCCAGAAGCATTTTGGAACATCCATGTGTTCTTTTGCAAACTTGAGACAAGCAGCAATGTTTTATTTGGAGAGCGGTGGTTTCCTCTGTGGTGTCCTTCCATGAACAATGTTCTTGCTCAGTGTTTTTCTTATAGTGGAAACTTGCACAGAGACAAGTTCTAGAGATTTCTGCAGGCTTTTTGCTGTTGCTTTTGGGTTCTTTTTCACTTACTTCAGTATTGCACTTTGTGCTCTTGGTGTGATCTTTGCAGGATGCCCACTCCTAGGGAGCGTAGCAACAGTATTGACTTTCCTCTATCTGTAAACAATTTCTCTTACTGTGGTCTGATGAACACTCAGGTCTTTAGGAATGCTTTTCAAGTCAAGTCAAGTCAAGTCACTTTTTATTGTCATTTCGACCATAACTGCTGGAACAGTACATAGTAAAAACCAGACAACGTTTTTCTGGACCATGGTGCTACATGAAACAGTACAAAAACTACACTGAACTATGTAAAACAACACAAAAAACTACACTAGACTACAGACCTACCCAGGACTGCATAAAGTGCACAAAACAGTGCAGGCATTACAATAAATAATAAACAAGACAATAGGCACAGTAGAGGGCAGTAAGTTGGTGTCAGTCCAGGCCCTGGGTATTGAAGAGTCTAATAGCTTGGGGGAAGAAACTGTTACATAGTCTGGTCGTGAGAGCCTGAATGCTTCAGCGTCTTTTCCCAGACGGCAGGAGGGAGAAGAGTTTGTATGAGGGGTGTGTGGGGTCCTTCATAATTCTGTTTGCTTTGCAGATGCAGCATGTGGTGTAAATGTCTGTAATGGTGAGAAAATAGACCCCGATGATGATCCCAGCTGACCTCACTATCCGCTGCAGGGTCTTGTGATCTGAGATGGTGCAATTTCCGAACCTGGCAGCGATGCAGCTGCTCAGGATGCTCTCAATACAACCCCTGTAGAATGTGATGAGGATGGGGAGTGGGAGATGGACTTTCCTCAACCTTCACAGAAAGTAGAGACGCTGCTGGGCTTTCTTTGCTATGGAGCTGGTGTTGAGAGACCAGGTGAGATTCTCCGCCAGATGAACACCAAGAAATTTGGTAGCCTTTTCTAGCTTCATGCATTACTACAATTCTTCTTCTAAGGTCCTCTGAAAGTTGTTTTGATCAAGGCATGATCCACATAAACCGGTCCTTCATGAGAAGAGCAGGTTCTGTCAGTAACCTGACTTTGTGTGCCTTTTTATAGGACAGGGCAGCTCTAATCACACACCTCCAATCTCATCTCATTGGTTGGAACATCTGACTCTAAATAGCTTTCGTAGAAGGCATTACCCCAGAGATTTACATACTTTTTCCTACAGATATATGTAATATTTGATCATTTTTCTCAATAAATAAATTAACAATTATAATGTCTTTTTCTGTTATTTATTTAATTGGGTTCTCTTTATCTAATTTTAGGACATAAGTGAAGATCTAGTCACATTTTAGGTCATACTTGTGCAGAAATAGAGAAAATTCTATAGGGATCACAAACTTTCTAACACAACTGCATCTTCTTATCGTCTGCAAACTTTGCCACAAACCTATCAATTTCATTATCTAAATCATTAACAAACAATGTGAAAAGTAGCAGTCCCAAAACTGAACCCTGAAGAACACCACTAGTCACTGGCAGCCAACCAGAAAAGGCCCTTTTTATTCCCACTTGCTTCCTCCTGCCTGTCAGCCATTCCTCTATCTTTCCTGTAATGTCATGGGATTTTATCTTGTTAAGCAGCCTCAAAAGCACACCTTATCAAATGCCTTCTGAAAATCCAAGTAAAGGACATCCTCTGCCTCTCCTTTGTCCACCCTGCTTGTTACTTCCTCGAAGAACTCTATTAGATTTGTCAGGCAAGATTCCCCTTCACAGAAACCATGCTGACTTTGACTTATTTTGTCATTAGTTTCCAAGTACCCCAAAACCTCATCCTTAATAATGGACTCCAACACTTTCTCAACCACTGAGGTTAGGCTAACTGGCCTATCATTTCCTTCCTTTTGCCTTCCTCCCTTCTTAAAGGGTGGAGTGACATTTGCAATTTTCCAGTCCTCAGAACCATGGCAGAATCAAGTGATTCTTGAAAGATCATAACTAGTGCATCCATTATCCCTTCAGCAACCTCTCTCAGGACTCTGGTATGCAGTCCATCTTGTCCAGGTGTCTTCTCCACCTTAAGGCCTTCCAGTTTGCCCAGCACTTTTTCCTTTGTAATAGGAAAGATGCAGAGGTGTAATAGAGAAATGGTTAAGGAAGAGGAAGGAGGAGAGAAAGAAAGACATTCTCCAGCTGGTAATGCCATTTGTGGGGTGCTTTGCGATTGAGAGTGAGGGTTAAAGGTTGTGATTCAATGGTGAGGGCCTAGCTCACAGCTAGATGCAGGAGCAAGTTTTAACATGGAAACTACCAGAGACAGATTTCCAGTGTTGGTCTTGATATCTACCTATGTGTTAAGCATGTATATCTTAGATGATGACACAACTACCTTGCGTTTTCCCTTTTTATTTATATATTTTGCAACCCCGGGATAATTTGTTTCCTATACAAAAAGGGAGCCTGCAACATTAGCCACCACTGATTATCTGTTTCCACATTAAGATTTTCCAAACACTCTTGTGGAATCACATTGGAGTAGACCTTTGCTCAACAATGCAAAGTAAGTGATACCAAATATTGACCTATTATACATTTCCCAAAAGAAATAAAAATAAGAGAGAAGTGAAGCAGGCTGTCAGCTATCTGTCACCCAAATTGTTGTATTGCTCACACAAGCTCAAACTCTAAACTGAAGCTTCTTTACTTAATGCGTTGGGAGCAATTCATTGCTGCTTGTACACTGTCATTGCATCTTTCAAGAATCAGTGGTCAGTGTTAGATTTGGTAAATATTGTTAGGTTTTTGTGCTGAAATAAAAACACAGCATCATATTATTACAGTGCTGGTAAATGTATATCCAGTTCCATTGCTTCTGAATGTGATGAGGATCATAAAATCAGTACTCCAGTATTGTAACGCTAGCTCTGGCTCTCACTCCCTCTGGACACAACTTTCCTTCTGCACAAAACAAAGTGCATTTACTTAATTAGTTTGAACGGGGCCAGAATGAAATCTAAGCTCCACTTTCAAATAGATACATGACTACACAACTGATGACTAAGTGGATGACTAACTGTTTCTTAAATCACTGAGCTGAATAACCTAAAATATCTTGCGTTCTATCTGTAGCCTGCGCTCATTTAGCTGATCTTAGTTTGACCAAGATTTGAGTCATTGAAGTTATGGGAGGATTGGATCGATAATCCTGCACTTGATCATTATTTATCAGTGCTGCTGTAAAGTGCACCTGTGTGCTGATGCCATTATGTCAGGCTTTACTTCACGGTGAAGTAAGCTGCAAACCTTTGTGGATTCATCTGATATGTGAATATATATATATATATATATATACCTGCTTGGGTAACATACAAGCCCTGGCTGTAACAGAGGAGCTGATCCCTGACTGCATCCGAGTGAGGAGCATAAAACTGTGAGAAATCTAGAGAAAACAGAACGCATCTTGCACCTTTTATTTATTCACTTCCTCTGCATCCACTATCCCTCCAGTTGAGAGATGAGCCACTCAAGATTAAATAATTCTTACAGTTTCTGTGAGAGGTTGGAATTCAAATTAGCTTTCAGTGAGCATTCAAGGTCCAGAAAGTCTCTGAGCTCATAGAAAAATGTTGTCAGACTCTGTTTAATTTTCCCCATATAGATAATGAAGATGTCCAAATGCTGATTTATTTCCACATGGCTATCTTGCATCACTTGGAGAATGACATGTCACTGCATGGGTTTGTCTAATTGCAGTCATTTTATGACTTTAAGTACTTGCATTGTATCTTGTGATGGAAAGAGTCAGAAAAGATAAATATAAACCTCGACCAAGATCATTATTTTGGACTTGAATAGGTACACATATCCTTAAATATTCAAATTCATTAAATATTCATATATTCCTAATGTAACTTTAAAAAATTAAAGCATTGTTCCTTTGAACAAATTATTTTTCAGGTATAGTGTTGAATTATTATTTGAAATCATAGTAAAAGCATAAAGAAATAGATTTAAAATAAATAAGACTAAAAGATGAACAATTTAACAATCACAGTTATACTTAAATACTTTAAAAGCATTTACTCCATGACTTTATACAATAGTGTATTTAAAAGTTATCTAGACACTGTGGCAGTTGGGGAATTAAAAATCACTTAGAAGAAAATCTGGAATTAAAAGCTAGTATCATTAATGACTATGAACCAATCAGATTGGCATAAAACCCATCTGGCCCATTAATGTCATTTAAGAAAGGAAATCACTATTTCTCTTAGCTTTAAGATGTTCCTTAAAATTCATCTCTTTGATCAAGTCCCCTCGTGTCTCCTTGGACTTGATACAAATGACTTTTGCCTGATTATGCTTCTGTGAACTGACTTGTAGGTTGTTGTACCTCCATCTGGGAGTGTGATCAGGAACAATGTAGCCTCCTGAACTTATTCAAATACATACTGCATTAGGAAGACTGTTACTATTAGATTTGAGAGCATTAAATGGCAAGACCCATTCCAACGCCCTGTAAGATTTTGTCAACAAGTATGAGTAAACACCTTCTACACATTCCAACAGTTCTGGTCTGATTCATGCTGAAGTTAGATTTGCAGCCCAAAATATTATTTTGGGATTGCATGAGTAAGTGATTTCTGATTTTCATTTGTGAAATAACATGAGTGGGTTTTTTTGTATATTTTGGTTCCTATTTGAAGTAAAGTTTGCATGATGTACTTTAAATTCTGGTTTGGGTCTGTTATAAATACAAAGGTTTATCCTCAGCTGCTGATATTATGCCATCCTTAAAGGCAATCAGATTTTTAGAATGTTCCCCAGCTCACTAATATTACTTGTAGTTCATTTAATAGAACTGCATAGCAGAAAGATCAAGAAAGTGGAAGTTAATTGACTTTAAGATTAGCTTGGTGAAAGAAAGCAAAGGGTTTGATTTGATGTACAGACAAAGTGCTGGTGAGGAGGACAGCCATCCGACCAGGAGAGCAGACACTCTGTCTGGCTGAAGCTGAGGGGAGGAAGGCCCTGGCTGGAGTAAAGCCATGCAAAGCTGCAGGGTCCAATAATATACCTGGTCAGATTCTGAATGACTGCAAAGCCCAGCTGACAGATGTATTTAACATCTCTCTGGAATAATCCATTGTCTCCTCAGTTTTCAAGGCACAACCATCATTTCAGTGCCAAAGAAGGTGACAGTAACCTGCCTAAATGACTATCATCCGGTGGCATTAACATCAACCATTATAAAATACTTTGAGCAGCTTGTCGGGGAGCACATTAAGGTCTTTCTCCCAGCTACTCTTGACCCTTTCAAGTTCACTTATCGCTCCAATTGTTCCACTGATGAGGCAATAGCCTCTGCCCTCCACTCTGTCCTGTCCCACCTGGGAAATGGAGTCTCGCATCCCAGGTTGCTGTTTATAGACTTCATTTTGGCATTCAACACCTTAATACCCCAGAAACTGGTGGGAAACTGTCCTCGCTGGGTCTCAACACCGTCCTCTGCAATTAGAAACTGGACTTCTTAACAGTAAGGCCACAGTCAGTCCATGTACCTCAAACTACCTGTATGTAATTAGTTTTGCTACAACAAGTGTATGGGACGTTGGAAAAAAAGTTGAATTTCCCCATGGGGATGAATAAAGTATCTATCTATCTATCTATCTATCTATCTATGTGGGCAGCAATCCCATTACACTAAGCACTGACACTCCCCAAGACTGTGTGCTCAGCCTGCTGTTGTTCACACTGCTGACAGACGACTGTGTCGCAGGATCCAGCTCAAACTGTGTCATCAGGTTTGCAGCTGACACAACATTGGTTGGCCATATCAAGAACCAATGATGAGACGGAGTATAGAGAGGAAGTGGAGTGGCCGGTGGATTTGTGTGAGAAGAACAACCTGAGGTTGAATGTGGAGAAGGCAAAGGAAATCATTGTGGACTTCAGGAAGGTGCAGATGAACCATTCACTCTGCAAGTACTTGGCCACTCTGTAGAGAGAATTGTGCACCAAGTTTCTGGGAGTTCACATCACTGATGACTTCACCCACTCTCTTAATATCACCTCCCTGAACAAGAAGGCAAAGTAGCATCTCCTCTTCTTAAGAAAACTGAGGCAAGCAAGACTCCCACCCACCCCACACCATCTCAACTGTGCTTTACAGGAGCATCATTGACAGCATCCTGACAAGTTGCATCTCCATCTGGTATGGGAGCAGTCAAGCATCAAACCTGAAGTCCCTACAAAGTTCTGTGAGAACAGCTGAGAGGATCATAGGGGTCTCCCTACCATCCATCGGGGACATGTATCAGGAGCGCTGCAGATGCAGGGCCCCTAGTGTCATTAAGGATCCCACCTATCCATCCAGCATCCTCTGTGACTTTCTACCATCAGGCAGGAGACTCTGATGCATAAAAACAAGAACGGTCAGGATGAGAAACAGTTTCTTCCCCCAGGACATTAGGCTTCTGAACTCCCAGCCACATTGTAGTTGATGTGTCATCTGTTCTATTTAATATTAATGTAGTTTAGTTTGTTATTTATGTGTGAGTCATCTGTAGATTTTATCCTTACCTTCAAAAGTTATCATGTGTTATGTGTGTTATGTGTTTTATACCCTGATTCGAAGAAATGTCTCATTTCGAGATACATTATACAGACATTCCACCTCTCCCGGAAGTTCCAGGAGTCTCCCGCATATTGATAGCGGCTTCCAGACGCCTGCAAATTATATACAATATCCCAGAAATTGATTTTTTTTAGAGCGAGCAAGTGAGAGGGTTGGGGGTGGGGGGGAAGAGAGAGAGAGAGCAAGTGACAGACATAGCGAGAGAGTGACAGAGAGAGCATCCTGATTGGTCTCTCTTTGTGCTAAGTAGACCTATCAGTTTTCTCCGTGGGCGGGCTTTACAGTCGACCTCTCTCTCTCTTTCATTGTCCATCAGTTCAGTTTAGTGTCCTGCAGCATCATGGCAGAGTGTTCCAAAAAAAGAAAATATAAAACGTACTTCACCCCAGACTACACTCAAGATTACCCCTACCTAATAGGGGTCAAAGATAATGACAGTGTTGCTCGCTGCACTGTTTGCAACAGTGACTTTTCTATTGCCCACGGTGGGTTAAATCACTGTAGAAGACACGTTGAGGTGAGTTTAACAGGTGTCATTCATTCATTAGCATAGCTAATGTTATTTAAACTAGCTGGCTAGCTGCTAAGGAGCTACTCTATTGATGTCCTACATGATGAGGCCAAACTCCCTGTAGACTTGCTTAAAGTTGTAATAGAATAAACAAAAATGACTCCATGATAATATAAGTACGTATTTTAATGTCACATTTTCTGCATAAGACTATATAATAAGGATACACCTCATGCTTTTATTTCTTTTAGGGACCACAACATATTAGGGAGGCTAAGCGCAGGGAAGGCTGCTCAAGTATTTCACAGTTCCTTTCAGCAGAAAACCAAAGTCTGACAGAGAAGGTCACTAGAGCTGAGGTGTACTTTACATCTTTCATCGCTGAGCATAACCTGCCATTCCAGGTGTGTAAGCAGACAGACAAGCTATTCCGGAAAATGTTTCCTGATTCAGAAATAGCAAAATAGCAAAGAAACCTCAACCAAGACAGCAGCTATTGTGAACATGGCACTGGAACCTGAATGTTCAGAGGATCTATACAAGTTCATCCGGACAGAAAAAAGGCCATACAGTACTGATGACAAATGTGATCAAGGCAGATGCAAGAGGACAGCTCTACTTGGAAGTCCTGGATTATGTCTCAACTAACCTTGAAGGACTGGTGCCAAACTACAAAAGTTTGCCAGTTGATGAGTTCTGGGGGAAGCTGTCCAAAGTAAAACCTGTGAGCACAGGGCAGTTGAGATTCACAGAGCTCTGCCAATTGATGAAGCTGCTTTTGGTGCTGCCAAATTCTAATTGTGATGTGGAAAGCGCATTCGGCATGGTGCATCGCATTAAGCCAGGATTCAGAAGTCAGCTGTCTCACAAAACACTTGTGAATCTGATGACTTACAAAATTAACAAATTCATTGACACAGACTGTTATGAGGTTGAAACTTCTGGGAAAGTGCTCAAATCTGCCAAGCAAGCCACATCACAGTACAAGGAAAGTTTGCAAAAGAATTAAAAAAGCTATTTGCATTAGCATTTAGCTATTAGCATTGAGACTGCCAACAAAGTAATCAACAAGGAATATCTATATATATATATATATATATATATATATATATATATAAAATGTGTGTGTGTAATTACTTTCAATATGTGATCAAATAAATTGTTGTGTTCTTTCATAATCTAATGTCCTTTATACATACACCCTTGGAGGTCAACCGGGGTGGGGGGGGTATATGGGGTTGCAGGGGATGGGGGTGGTGGTGCTACCTCCCTGAAATGAGTTTTTGCAGAGTGGGATGTCTGCACTATATACATTATAGAAACATAGAAAACCTACAGCACAGTATAGGCCCTTCGGCCCACAAAGCTGTGCCAAACATGTCCTTACCTTAGAACTTACCTAGGGTTACCCATTGCCCTCAATTTATATACATGTATGTAGTTAAAAGACCAAAAACTTTACTTGTCACAACTTAAGCATCAACGTGTGTTTTATTAACTGAGGGCCTGTTTGCATTAGAGTTCCACAGTCTCAGTGTGGAACTTGTGTCTTTCAGAATCAGGTTTATTATCATTAACATATGGTATGAAACCTATTGGTTAGTGGCAGCCATACAGAATGTAAAAAAATCTAAGTTTCAATAAGAAATACACAAAAAATAAATATCGCAAAAAGAGAGAAAAATAGTGAGGTTGTGTTCAAGGATTCATGGGCAGTTCAGAATTCTAATGGCGGAGGGGAAAAGCTGTTACTAAAATGTTCGTGTGTGTCTCATGAATGCTGAGAGAAGAGCAGTGGGCCAAGCACCTTGAGGTGCACAAGTGTCGAGTGTCAGCGACGAAAAGATATTATTTCCGATCCATACAGACTGTCAGCTCCAGATGAAGTTGTCAAGGTCTAGTTGAAGACAGAGTTCCAGAAGCCCATGTTTTGAATTTTGTTGATTAAAACTGAGGAAGTGATGGGGTTGAACGCTGAGCTGTAATTAATAAAACAGCTGCTTGACATGGGTATTGCTGTTGTTGTCCTGGTGGTCAAAGGCTGAGTGGAGGGCTAGTGCGATGCTTCTGCTGAAGTCCTGCTGGGCCAAGTAGACAGTGCTACAATTGAGTCAAAATGCTTTGGATCTGGGGCTATCATTGGCAAAGTTGACAAAGAAAGCAGAGTGATTGTGAAGAAAGTATACATAGCCTGGTTAATAAATCCAGGAAGCTGTGAGATTTTACAAATAAAAAACAGAATATACGTTATTAATGTTTGTGTATTAAGAAGTGAGAAGGAATAGATGATCTTGGAATCCATATCCACAGTTCTCTGAAGGCAGAAAGGCAGATAGGTAGATAATATAAGAAAGCACACAGGAAACCTGCATTCATTGCATGAAACATAAGGTACGGGAACATTCATACAAGCTGTATGGCAACTGTCCAAAATATTATTTAACCTACATTTAATGAGTTCTCATCAATACAGTCCAGGAAGGGTCTGGTAGTTTTAGAGAGTGTGGAGAAGAGATATGCAAAGATTCTCCCAGCACCTGAGAGTTAGAGGAAAAATTAGGACTGTTCCTTTGATATAAAAGTGATGCAGGGAGAATTAATTAATAACAGTCAATGATATTGTGGATGCTTCAACAGTATGAAAAGAAAGACCTGTTTCCTTTAGCACGCATGTCATTAACCAGGGAATGTTGTTTGTCTGGAGTAACAGAGAGGGGTTAGGTAAAATGTGTTTACTTGAGGAGTTATGGGAGTCTGTAACTCTAGCCATAATGCTGAAGAAGACAGAAACCTGAAAAAGAGCTGGATGTGACCAACTGTGAAGTGTGTTTACCTAGACCAAGAGCTGGAAGTTGGAAATTCCATTATCAAACTAATTCCATTATCACATGGTGACTGAATTACCACCTTCCATGCTGTAAAATGGTTAGCTGCACCATCCAACCATGGTAATTTCAGCCTCAGTGTACAGGATACAGGCCCTAGAAAACTGTCTCCATAACTATAGTAGAGGAGCATGAGTCCAGAGCTGGAGACAGTTTGAGATTCATGTGTTTTAATGCATGATGTTTCACACCATAAATAAATTGGCACTTGCAGCTGTGTAAGTGCCATTCTGCATGCAACTTGACTTAATCATCTGCCAGATGATTATTACATGGTATTCCAGAAGCTTACACTCAGGAAAAGGCAGAAATGGAAATGTCTTTCAATGCTAGGATTCAACTCAGGCCTGCCAACTGATGGCTGAGTTTTACTGTTGTTCCAATGTGCCCTCTCACTAATTCCCTGGATTGCTGACTCCATCAGAGAGATGAATGCTAAAGTAATTTGAGATCATTGTAGCTATGTGCAAAGGTGGTTAGTGGTCTCACAATCTTTCTGCTTGCACCTTTTGTTTTTGTCCCACTGTTGGTCTGCCGATTACTTTCCATTATGGTGGATAGCTGCTTCCACCCCTCCCCCCCCCCCCCCCCACCCCGGGACTGTTGATCTGAGTTTGCTTCTGGCTCACTGCTGATCTGCTGATTATTTTGCCTGGCTTTATTTATAGAGTCTGTGTTGTGTGGCCCTTCAATTGCCAGTGACACTTACCTGGGAAAATAGGCTGTTAAAGTAGCTGTCCATACAGAAATTATGTCTTGGTGTTTCTGTGACTGCAGTAGCCTACACTGGCACTTTGAACAGTACATCCATATCCATGAGAAGGAAGGCTTGCATTTCTGTATCTTCCTTCTTTAGATCTTCAAACCAATAAAGTACTTTCTGAAGTCGGTTCACTGCTGTAATGTGGGGAAAGTGGCAGTTTATGTATGCACATCCAGCTGTATGATAGCGAACAATCTTATTGTAGGGTAATTGTTGCACAGAAAGCTGGGAATATTCACTGCCCTGCTTCAATAGCATGCTGTGGAATCTTTCATCTGAGCGTGTGTAAGAGTAAGGTTGTACCAAAAAGGCTGAACTCAGTACTCATCGATAAGCTTCAGAACCTGGACATCTGCATCTCGCTCTGTAACTGATACTCGACTTCCTTGTAAGGAAACCATAGTCACTGTGGGTGGAAAATAACATCTCCTCCTCACTGACAGTCAATGCTGGTGCACCATGGGATGTGTGCTTAGCCTGCTGCTCTACTCTCTCTCTACAGCCATGCCTGTGTGTCTAGGCTCAAACATCATTCGCTGGTGACAGCAGAATCTCAGATGGTAACAAAGGCATGTATATAGGTGAGATAGATCAATTGGTTGAGTGGTGCCATAACATCAAACTTGCACCCAGTGTCAGAAGGACCAAGGAACTGATTGTGGACTTCAAGAAGGGGAAGTCAAGGGAACAAACACCAGTCCTCATTGAGGGGTCACCAGTGGAAAAGATGAGCAGTTTCAAGTTCCTGGGTTTCAACATCTCTGAAGATCTATCCTGGGCCCAGCTGTTACATACCCCATGGGTATCTTGTGACTGTCTTATGACCATGATGTAATTGAGTATCTGGTGAGCATGATGTAATGGTCTTGTGATGGTGGGGTGATGTAATTCCCCGCCAGTTTGATGTCATGTGATGACCTGTTCCAACAGATATAAATGGGAAAGCCTGCTGTGACGCAGGAGTTTTTTTGTGTTGAGATGTCGTTTAAGTTGTCAGTTACTCCGTTACTCTGCGTATTTGGTTTCATGACGCAGTTTCATTTTAAAGCGGAGTTTTACTTTCTACTGTAAGTGGTGCCGGCAGTTTTGAAAATCACTGCCAGTTATATTCGATTTAATTTTGATATCTAAGTATTGGAGAGTGAAGATTTGCCGAAGTGTGGGAACCCGAAGGATCGAGTAAAGTTGGTGTCATCGGCGGTAATACAGGGTCGACCTTGTTGGATCTTTGCTCAAGAGGTAGTAACCTGCATCCGAGATAGCCCCTGCATTGTGAAAGCAGAAAGGGTTGGGCGCAGCGTTATTCGCCAAGGAAAAGATTAGTTCCTTTAAGCCGTTCTTATTTCCTTCATCATAAATCCTTCGAGCAAAGCATATTTTGGCTGGGATCAGCAGTAATGTCACGTCGTCAAGGAATTTGTTACTTCAGGAAAGTCTCTCCTAATTGACTGTATAAATCATTTGGACTTTTGTATTTACCACTTTAAGAACTCTGTTCGCATTTATCGCTTTAAGAACTGAGTTCACATTTATCACTTTAAGAACTGTTCGAGTTGCCGTATAGCAGTTAACTTCCGGTTAAGTTAGTCATTTGTTTACTTTTCATTTGTTGTGAACTGAGTTTAAATAAATGTTTCTTTGTTTATAAGAGCTTGTCTCAATTCTATACTCATTGTTGCTGGATTGTAACACCAACATATTGCCGTCAATATAAAAAGGGCTCAACAGCAGCTATACTTCATTAGGAATTTGAGAGTTGGCATCAGTGCTGTCCTCCAGTATTCACGCGGTGGAAAAACAAGCTGGACCAGGACAACTTCCAATCAGTTCTATAGTTGTTCCACTCAAGGACTTGGGCTATTTTTGTTTCTTTGTGACTATGTTTTTATAAAATTGTAACCATCTGTGGTATTTGTGCTACGTGCTGTTGGTAAAATGTCTTGTACCTTGGCCCCCAGAGGACCCAGAGGAACACTATTTCATTTGGCTATGTTCATGTATGGTTAAATGATAATTAAAATTGAACTTGAGATTTGGTATGCCACCAAAGACTCTGGCAAATTTCTACAAACCGTACCATATGGAGGGGCCACTGCACAGAAGAAGCTGTAGGAGGTTGTAAACTCAGCCTGCTGCATCATGGGTATGAGCCACCCTGACACTGAGGACATCTTCAAAAAGTCACGTCTCAAACAAGGTGGTGCCCCTGATTAGAGACCTGCAGCACCCAGGATATGCCCTCTCCTTATTACTACCATCAAGAAGGATGTAAAGGAGCCTAAAGACACATAGTCAACATTTTAGGAACAGGTTCTTCCCCTAGACCATACAATTTCTGAACGGACAATGAACCCATTAACAATACCTCACTATTTTGCTCTCTTCTAACACAACTTAGTTTTCTTATATTTATTTCTTATTATAATTTATAGTATATTTTATTTGTTGCACTGTACTGCTGTTACAAAACAACGAATTTCATGACATGCAACAATGATAATAAACCTGATTCTGAATCTGTGACTGGCCCAGCCTGTCCTGAATACTGCACTGAAATGTCACCTAGGCTTTTGTGCTCAAGTCTCTGGAGCAGGATTGGTGTCTCACTGTCACACCATCAGGTTTTGGTAAAGATCACGTGCCCTCATGAAGGTGTAGACTTTAACAACCCAGATGACAGGCCACAATAGCACATTCAGTGTAAAGGTGATTATTGTGTGACAGAAACTGGAAAACTTCTTGAAAAATATTTATAGTGGAAAAATGGCAAATTAGCAAAAAACACAGAAGAGAAAAATACAGATATATATCGTCAGACCGTTAGGGTTACAGATCCAGAGCTTCAGTCTGAAAGTAATAGACCTTACTACTCTCCTCCTCTCTTCACTTACCAAGATAGAACTGTAATCAGTAATCATCCAAACTAGGGCAAAAGGGACAGTCCATTCTTTGGAATGTGGGGGTTGCAGGGAATTTTGTTACCATAAGCCTGAACAATTACACAAAACCAAAACACAGGAAATCACATCCTTTTTCACAATCACGAATACATCCATCACAATAAGATCACAGTGATATTGTGCGTCAAAATCAATCAACTAACCATTTCCCAGGATCCAGCACTCATCTCCCTCCTCAAGACAGACTCTTCCATTGATCACGCCCTGACCACGTGCATCCGATAAGCATGACCACAGCACTGCCAGAGAGAACAATGGGAAATATCAGGCTACATGGGGGTTGGACGGAGAAATACTTGTGACTGACCTGCTCTGTCACACTCACCAACTGTGACTAGCACTGCAGCAATTCTGACACTGGAAGACTGCACAGCCAAGTTAGCTGATGTGTACTGCCACTACAGGCACTGTAGGCAAAAAGTTAGATCTTGAAAAAAATGTATGGCAGGATGTTTAAATTGATGATTAACTTTCTGCTATTAATATGAAAGGAAAGTTTTGTGTCCCTTGTGCTGATATGCCATGACCTAATTCCATTTAAGAGCACACATCTGATGTGCATAATGAATATGGATGGCGCAAAATCAAATTTACTTTGAGTAGGTACGTGGCCCAAACTTGGATATGAGAACTGAAATTCTCTAAGGAAGCGCAGGAAAGGAGACCTGGCCTACTAAAGCAAAAAGCTGTCAAATGCTGAAGCAAGGTTTCAAATTAATTTCAGTGACAGTAAATGCTTTGCCTGTGGCTGTATATGCGACAGGTGCAATCCATTTGCCGGCACCTTAGGGCGATTATAGAGGCATTGTACAATCAACTATGTCCTCCTGAATATCCAAGGTGATTGATGCATTGACCACAGGGGCCGACAATTGCATCCATTTTCTCAGAACTCCAGCAATTTAGCTCCCTGCATTGCTGGGTTTTCTCAAGTGTTAAGTGTGATGCTCCAAAACTTCCGCTAAATCCAGTAGAGAGTTTTAATTTTCAAAGGCAGGTGGAAGTTCAGCTGCAATCTCACAAAGAGCACCTGACTCCAGTGTTCATTCAGGACTGTTGCTTTTAACTAACCTTGCACTCCCAGCCTATTTGAAAAGGCACCCTGCAAGGCCGAGGTTTGGATTGGATTCAATCTGAGCTAAAAGCTGAGGAAGCTGCCCGCTTTATATAACATCAAACACAGAAATCTTCTATCATTCTGCTCCTGGAGCAATTTCACTCTCTGGATAGTTTTGGGAGTATATCTGCATTAACCAAAGTGTGGGAAAGTAATCACTGAATGAAGAGGAGGAGCAACCTTCCCAGTGGCAATGGAATTCCCCTTGTGTCTTGGCATTGTATTTATAAACGGCTATCTGTGCAGAATTCACATCTCAATCAAAGATATACTGCTCTGCAAGGTCACGGTCTGTCACAACAGTTTGTAGTATTCAGCATATCTGGAAATCTTAACAAAATGCTGCTGGGAATGTAACAGCTATGACTTAGCAGATCTGCTGGGTACATTTAACAGCAGCCTGATTATTGTTCTAACATGTATCAGGAACCTGGGATGCAGTGAACATTGCTAGATATTTTATGTGCCATTTATAAATTACTGGCACAATAATGGAACCCATAGCTTAATGCTTAACAATTTTCCTCTGTTCTGCATTCTTACAGAGATCCATAATGTATTCTCAGAGCACTTTTTTTTTAGTTAAACTTTTTTTCTTCTTTGCGTAGTTGTATAAATACACCACCTGAATCATGATTCCTTCTTGGAAGTAGAAAGCATTTGAACTAATGCAAAACTCTGCAGCTAGGGAGGACATAGTTGCAATAGTGTGCATGAATCATTTATTAGAATCATCTCAATAGAAACGCTAATTCTATAAATAACATGCTAAGTCAATCTAATTGTGAAATGAGCAAACCTTAGTGCTCACATAGGAAAGAAGCAAGGCTCCCAAAATCTGGTACGAAAATGAAATCCTACACCTCATTGAAAAAAAAACACTTGACTACGGTGAATTGAAAGGGCAACCAGCGTAGCATGAAACAGGAATATAATATTCTATATCTGTTGCTCAACAGTATGCTTTCTCCTACTTTGGAGAAATCATGGAGAAGTTAGCGACCACTACAGAACACTGCTGTTCAGTCTGCAAGGATGATATGAGTTTGCAGTTGCTTGTCACTTTAATTCTCCATTTCACCACCTCCTTGATCTTTGTCCTCTAGTACTGTTCCAACAAAGCTCAATGTGAGCTCAAAGAACTGCACTTTATCTTCCATCCAGTCTTCCTGACTTGACATTAAATACAATTTCAGATAATCAGACATTCCTGTAATTAGCATTTCAACTCCATTTTTGATTCCCTCTCCATCCTTCTTGTAATATAGATCTAATTCACCCCTATATACACCTGGCATAGACATAACTCCACTGCTTTACTTCAGTCAGTACCACTAACACAAAGCATCATCTTTTCTCTGCAACTCAACCTTAATGAAGATCTCCACTTTTGTTCCATACATAATGGTTTCTTTGCAGCATAAAATCTGCTTCATTTTGAACTTTTTGGTAATTGCTGTATACTTGTTGCATGTAGCAAGATACAATGGAAAAACTTGTTTTGCACGCCATCCGATCAGATCATTCCAAATGCAAATACATTGAGGAAACCGTAACAGAATGCAAGATATAGTGTAGCAGTTACAGAGGAAATGTAGTACTGGTAGACAAATAAGGTGCAAGGACCAAGAGGAGATAAATTGCACTATCAAGAATTCATCTTCCTCATACCAAATGTCCGTTCAAAGATCTTAAAATAGCAGGACAGAAGCTGCCCTTGAACCTGATGGTATGTGTTTTCAAGCTTTTGTATCATCTGCATGACGGAAGGGGTGGGGAGGAAGAGAGAATGTCTAAAGTGCAAGGGGTCTCTGATTATGTCAGCTGCTTTTGTTAAGAAACATGCAGATGTTAAGCAACCAGAAAAGATCCAGTTGTGTATTTAATACACCAGTAATATTGTAAATATATCATTGAATTAAGCTTTCTTTGTTTAAATATTCATTATAGGTTAGATGTAAAGGCATGTAAATGGCACCCATCATTAAGCCACCACATCGTATGTACTCGCTTCACTTAAAGTAAAAACAAAACTAAGAACTGTTCTCTTGGGCTCCCATCTTTTTCTTGCAAGTAGTTTAATGTTTTGCACTTACAAAACATAACAGATCCCCATGCAGATGTGCATAAGATTCCCTAGCTGACACCATTATCCTACAATAATGCACTTTCTCCGATGTCTTTGGACCTCATAGCAAGCTGACTGCTTAAAGATGACATGACTTGAGAAACGCAACCAATGAAGCCAGGAAAGGCATATCTAAACCTTGTTGGCAACAAGAGTGTTACTGGCCAATCATCAACATTATGAAGAGTTTTTTAGTTGCCTTGATTAAAGACTGTCCTCCATACTTATCAGTGTTGTTCAGTGTTATTTTCCTCTGAACGAGTGGGTGAGGCTGAGGCTGTGGGCTAGTTCTGGCTGCTCTGGACTCACTTTCGTTCTGAATGCTGCTGTTTGCTTTTATTGTTTACACAATTTATGTGTGTTTTCTCTCTCTCTGAACATTGATTTCAAAGGTACATTTAAAGTCAGAAATGTATACGATATACATCCTGAAACGCTTTTTCTTTGCAATCATCTATGAAAACAGAGTACCCCCAAAGAATGAACGACAGTTAAATGTTAGTAACCCAAAGTCCCCCCCCCCGCTCCCCTCCCTCTCGCGCGTAAGCACTCAAGCATGAGCAAAGCAACAGTAAAGACACAGACTTGCAGTACTCCAAAGACTACTCGTTCACCCGGCATTCGACATGCCACAGACTCTTTCTCTCCCTAATAAGGGAGAAAGAGATCTCTCCATTTCACAGCGAGAGAGGAGACATAATGAACAGCTCACTGGTTTTCGATGTTAAAAGTCCACTTCGTCGTTTTTCACGAGCTCTGTGCCCAAAGATCTCGGGTCTCCAGGCACACAGCCTTAGAACTTCCATCTCCCACGACACACCAGTCTTCTGTTTGGACACCGACCTCTGATCACTGAGAAAACAAATCTCAAGGCTGTATAGCTCATACATACTTTGACAATAAATGTACTTTGAACTTTGAACTGCTGGAATATACATAATGTTCTTCAGAGAATGAGGAGGAAAAGAAGGAGGTTGATGCATGCAAAACAACTGAATTGGACTAATATACGAACCGCCTCATTACTCTCATTCGGACTCTATCAGTCCCTGGCATTGAGTAGTCAAGCCAATCTCATCCATTGATAGAAGCATGTTACAATCCTGTAATGTGTATGGTACACGGGAGAACCCAAGCTATGTTCTTACTGGACCTACTGAGATGTAAGTGCATGGTAGGTGTAAAGCCTATTACAATAATACTTCAAGCATCCACTTTTGAGGTCCAGTCATAATCCTGCTGTAAATTTTACGTGCCAGGTCATTGCTCATACCTAATATTGAAATCTTGTTAGAACTGTCTAACTTAAGTTTAATACTGTTCCCATAATCATTTTTTTTTTCACTTGCTGCTTGTGTAGGAGTGTGCTTAAAGAGGCTGGATGTCATCAAATTCCATAAATTAGTTGCTTGGAGGCTTCCAGCCTGCTGTTACCACAGCCTGGTACTCTGACATTCTTGTCTTGTCTTGTCCATACTGCACCAACTGCCATCACTGGGCTATAAAACGCAGTGTGTGGTTCCTCCACACACTGCCTCGGCCGAGGCTCGAACTAACGACCTTCAGATCGCCAACCCAAAGCCTTAACCACTTGGCCATGCACCAACATCCTGGTTTCCTCCATCATGGCTGACGCTTCTGCAGCTTTGAGGGGTGATACCTGTGAGAGACTGTCTCTAGTTCTCCACCTTGCCTAGCACAGTGCTTTCTTCTCTAAAGAGGCAAGCTGGAATGCTGTAAGTGAGACTGATGGTATTTGTTAAAGAGACAAGTGGAGAATGTTTATTGAAGGTGACCATGGGGAAGAACTAAGACACTGCATAAAGCAAAGTTCAAAAGTCAGTTGTGCCTGGAGAATGGGAAAATGAGGAATTTCAGGGAGATGAATGATGAGTGAGGTACTAAATTGGGTTCAGTGGTTAAATTGGGGTAACTGTAATAACATGCTTCAGGATTTGAGTTAGCATGTCACTGTATTCATGTTCACTGATGTGATGAAAGCATTGAATGTCTTTTCACATGGAATTTTAAAGTATCGTGCCAGACTTGTTTCTGCTTTGCTCAAGCATTGGTCTTAGTGATATAGGTGTCCATCTCCCGCTTGCAGGAAAGTTAATATTCCTGCTGGTCAGTAGACCCCAGCTTATATGTATCAAGGAGCCACTGAATGGTGCTTCCTTTCATATGTTCTTGCATTCCAGCTATAGCATGGTCAGATATTACATTTATAAAGTCATTTTAAAATAGTTCCCTGTGTAATAAAGTAAGTTAACTGCTCTACTTAGATTCATAGAAAAGTACAGTACATAAACAGGACCTTTGGCCTATCTAGTCTGTGCCAAACCATTTAAACTGCCTACTCCCATAAAATAAAACAGCTATGCACCCAAAGGTTTTAATCTTGGATAAAAAGCCACTGAATGCCACTTGCTCTGATAGAGAGCCATCATGACAGTAATGGGCCAAGTGGCCTCTGCTGTATGTTGTACCATTCTGTGATTGTGTGAAATCTGCAATACAGTAAAATTGAAATTCCAAATGTGTTACTGGACACAGTTCATTCTCCAAGTCTCACGTCCCACCCACTAAATGGTCTGGGACATTGTAATAGCACACTGAAATTTGTAATTGTGACCCCACACTTGCACAGTAATTATCGTGTCAATTTACTGTGGAAGGAATTATACACTTCATGAGTGCATAAGTTGTGATCATGTTGGCACGTGGCCTAGTGGGCAAGGCATCAGACTAGTAACCTGAAGGTCACTGGTCACTGGTTCGAGCCTCAGCTGAGGCTGCATGTTTGTGTCCTTGAGCAAGGCACTTATCCACACATTGCTCTGCAACGACACCGGTGCCAAGCTGTATGGGTCCTAATGCCCTTACCTTGGACAACATCGGTGACGTGGAGAGGGGAAGGCCTGCAGCTTGGGCAACTGCCGGTCTCCCATACAACCCTGCTCAGGCCTGCGCCCTGGAAACTCCAGGCGCAGATCCATGGTCTCTCGAGACCGACAGATGCCACCTAAGTTGTGATCGTCCTCTGATGTGAGCTGTGTCCTGTCAACGTGCTCATGTTGTGCCATTGGATTTTACAGAAAGACCATCAATCTCAGAGGCATGGCATCACTCTCTGTTTGGCAGGCATTTTGAATGTTGTTTATAACAGAATGAGTCACTCTTCACAGGTGCTGAAGTAACACGTCTGCTGCCTTGAACTGCTGAGATCAACTTTAAGGAGACAAATATTGAAATCCAAAGCAACACACACGAAATGCTGGAGGAACTCAGCAGATCAGGCAGCACCTATGGAAACGAGTAAGCATTCAACGTTTCAGGCCAAGACCCTTCAACAAGAGTGAGATATTCCAAAACGCCTAGTGGGTGCCTGACTCGAGTAAAGATGGATTTCAGTGTTTCTGCTTTGGGGAAGATATCCTTCTTAATTTGTCGATGGTTTGATATGACAATGAGAGAAGTGAAATGCGCAGAGTAAGACTGTTGGATATAGAGACTTGGTTTTCCTTGACTTAGGAAAACAAACAACCTGTGTCACAATAAAATGGCTATCGAACTGAAAGCAGCTAGCCAAATTATAACATTCAAGTGGTGAAAACACTCTCTCAAAGCAGGTTAATCCCCTTGCCTTGTTCCACCATTTCTGAAACAGCAGGAGTCCTTTCACATCTTCTGAGATTTGTTAATTAATCCATCACATTCAGGTTTAGCTTGCAATATCAAAACTCAACTATGCTGCTAAATTGAGAGTAATAATTATTACTGCATATGGAAATGCTAAAAAATGCAATACATTAATAAATTTTCAGACAGAGGAAGCAATTGGAAATGTCAATATAGTTAATTATAATATAGCTTATTTTGGTGAGCAAAAAATGGAAAAAACATACTCTTTCAAAAGTGGGTTTGAGAAATTATTGTCTTGGGACATAAATACACAAATCACTGGAAGTTGTATCCCACGTTAATAAGACCATAAAAAATTTGGCAACAAATTAGTAGGCTAAAATTGAATGTTATGCATATAATTAGCCTCAAACTGAGCACTGTACAGTTCTGGTCTCTATATCACGAAATGAATAAAAAATCACTGGAGAAACTGTAAAAATAGAATTATCGAACAAAACTGCAAAGCTACCGTATGCTCACTGGGAAACTTTGCATAGGGTGGGAATTATTTTTTATTTATTCAGATACAGTGTGGAATAGGCCTTTCCAGCCATTTGAGCCACCCCACCAGCAATCCCTGATTTAATCCTAGCCTAATCGCAGGGAAAATTACAATGACCAATTAACTTACCAACCAATATATCTTTGGACTGTGGGAGGAAACCAGAACATCCAGAGGAAACCCACACATTCACGGAGAGAATGTACAAGCACCTTACACACAGCAGTGGCAAAAATTGAACCCGAGTCACCTGTACTGTGAAGCATTGTGCTAACCACTACACTACCATGCTGCCCTGTGGAAAAGAGAAAGCTGAGGAAATGTCTTCGAGAACTCAAAGGAAATTGAACCCGAAAGTGAACCAAAAATTGTATCACTCCTTAAAAGGACTTTTTGAGCACATATTCACTAGACAGCAAGGATTTTGCCTCTTGAATACTTTTGGGTATATCTTATGGACTTTGGGCTGCTGATCACGACAATCACCAGGAAATTTTTATATTTCGCACCATTCTTTTGAAATTGCCTATACTTGTTACTTCAATTCATAATTCAAGTCAATTAAAATGTTGTCCACAATGTAAGCTGAAAGGTTTTCTATCTGGTCCAGGCATTAACTCAATCTCAGTTAAATGGCCTGGTCAGAGGCTTGGGTATGCCAAAGGCAAAAGTAGAGTTACTGGGTTCAAAACTGCAGGATCACCAGGCACAAAAATTTACATCTTTCACAGCTGCCAAGAAAATTTTATGCGATTCATCGATCAGGATGACAATCTGTGTTTCTGCACTGAATTAGGGGGCTTTTGACTATTCTGGGTTGCCAGCACGACCTACAACAAAAGCATTGTTTTATTGATTCTTCAGTGTTAAGCCTGAAAGCTGTACTGCTGCACAACGGCCATGTCCATCCTTCAAGACCAATCGGCTGTGGACATGACCAGGACATGAAAGAAAACTACTGAAATATGGAAGTCTTGTTGAAACACGTACAGTACAGCAACTACAACTGGAACATCTGTGGTGATCTGAAAGCAGTAACAGTGCTACTAGGAATACAACTCATCTACATCAAGTTCTGCTGTTTCATTTACAATTCAGACAACCATGTTAAGAATCTCATTACATTAAAAAGGATTGGCCACTCCATAAGCAGTTGGTTCCAGAGCAGTAAAGTGTGGCATATAAACCACTTGTAGACCCATCAAAGATATTTTTGCCTCCTCTTCATACATAACTGAGGCTTATGAAAAATTTTGTGATAGCAATGAATAAGGAAGGTGAAGGAATTTTGGGAGACAGATGTTTCCTAAAATAGCTGATGCTAAGATTAAGGAAGACATTTTTGTTGGTCCACAAATCAAACAGGTCATCAATGCTAGGTAATTCGAAAAACTTCTAGTGGGACTGGAGAAAATCACATGGAAGGTATTCAACAATGTTGTTGAACATTTTCTTGGCAACTACAGAGCACCAAACTACATGCTGCTGATTGACAACATGCTTCAAGCATACAAAACCATGAAGTACAACATGTCACTAAAGATTCATTTTCTGCATTCCGATTTAGACTTCTTCCGTGCACATCTTGTTGCTGTCAGTGACAAGCATGGTGAAAGATTTCACCAGGACATGGAGAAATGGTATCAGGGAAACTAGAATCCACCAGTGCTAGCTGATTATTGTTGGACACTTTAGCAAGAAGCTTCAGACACTGAGTACAAATGAAAATCATCAACAAAACATTTTTAGCTTAGTTGAACTATTGCAAAGCATCAGCACCTTTATGCAATGAAACACATTACATTCAATAAAAGTTAGTTTCGTCTTTCTCTAAATTCCTACATGATGCAAGTAGTCTGAAATTATCTTTGTACAGATTTTCCCTGCTATCCCAAAGTAGAGCAGAAACTGTTGTAACCGTTTGTAAGCTGAAATGTCATAAAGCGAAGAAGCAATTACCATTCATTTATATGGAAAAAGTTTTGAGCATTCCCAGACCCAAAAAATAGCCTACCAAATCAAACCAAATAACACATAAAACCTAAAATAACACAAGCATATAGTAAAAGCAGGAATGATATGATAAATATACAGCCTATATAAAGTAGAAATATTGCATGTACAGTGTAGTTTCACTTACCAGAATTGGGAAGACAGCGAGCCAAAATCGATTTGGAGAAAAAAAATCGGCTCGTACACGTATGTGCACGTACAAGCATACGCACAGAACTGCCCGCACAAGGCTTCATGGTTATGGTAGTCTTTCTCATGGTAAACACACGTATAAAGCAGGCATCTTCTTTTCGTAAAAGCGAAAATCCTCTTTGGTTAGCGAAAACAGGTACTAATGAGATCTTTCGTAACAGCGCAAAAAAATTCTGAGGAAGCAACACTTTTGAAAAAAATTGCTGTCCAGTACATTATCTGAAATAGAATGGGCCAAGTACACTTCAACATGCGTAAACACCATCTGTAACATGTTCTCATTATTGCACCTAGAGGAAGCCAACTTGGCTGCAGATCAAGAGATGTCTATGGAGAGGACAGCGGAACAGTGGGTGGTGACAGGGAGGCAATGAAGAAGTGAGAGAGAGAGAATCAGGGATGTTGAGAAACACAGGAAGAGGGTCGGTTAAGATATGATTGATTATAATTATGATTGGGGAGATAATTAAGAAGAGAGGTCATGGAAATTATGGGATTCTTAGACATCACAGGTATAGAGGGGGAGAGCAAAGGTTGAAAAAACACTCTACAAGGCCGGGCCAAGCCCACCTTAAACAACACTAAGGAAACTGCGGCTCTCCCTTTAATTCCTGTTTCAGTTACATGACTCAAAACATTTGCACTCTGTTATAAAACACGGTGAACGCTGTGTAATCGCAGTGGTCAGTACCCATATACTTCATGCGTTTTGGCATCGTACAGAAGTGAACTGTATTGATAAATTTCCCATTGCGACATGCACAAAGACATTGTGATGTGAAAGATTTTAAGGCCAATATATCTATGACTGGATAAGTACAATTACACCGCCCATTAATGTAAGGTAGAAATGAAGTGACAAATCTAAGGGACTGATTGTCTACTGCCCTCACTGTGTGTTTTTACACAGCTATGCAGTGAGCTAAACAACTTCTCAAAAATCATCTGAGACAGAAGCTTCCTTCAGGATTTTTAATGAGATCTCTTTTCTGTGAAACTGCAGAGAGCTCAGTAAAATATGTTTTAAATTTAATACAGAATCACTGTGCATCAGAATATACTAATACTGTGGATTATTCTCACAACCAGTGATAACCAAGGTAATACACATACTTGACACTCCATAACTATGCCATGTACATGAGAGTAAATGTGGCACAATGATAAACTTAAACATAACACTTCCTTCTGAATATATCTACTCAAATGTTGACCAATATTACCAAAACTTATATTGCTCTTTGAAGGACAAATAAAGAGTGGATGGAGATGTATGTCTATCCATCACGTACTTCAAATCGAACCAAAACTAACCAGCACAGGAAATAATACAAAAAATAACTTACGTATAGAAATTGATGATCATACAAATGAACGGAGCCTCTGGACACTAAAGCAGAATGTACTTGATCCAACTCACCGTCTGCAACCAACACTCATGATAATCCATGCTTCCCTTCCACAAGGGCTCAGTAGGCCACAGATAATAACCATGCCTCAGGCAGTGGAACACTACCCCAGTGCCTCCTCTAAAGATCTTTGAGGACTCATTGCTGCCAGAGGAATTTTCACTCTTTTTAATACTTCTGATATTTGGGGACATTTAAAAACAATTTAAATTGATATAAATAATTAAAATTAAATAAAAATTAATATCTTTCATATTTTAAATAAATTTAAAATTGCATTAAATACTTGAATTAAATATAAAGTGAAATGAGAAAACTAAAAATGAACAAACTGAATTTACATTTTTTATGAAGGTTAGTAGCCCATTCAAATTAATTAATTCTTGTGCAGCAAACCTGGGTGGCCCGTATGCCACTGAAGAATTTCTAAGTGCAGAATAATCCATTTTTTTTCTGAAAACACAAATCAAAACCACAAAAGCAAATTATCTCATTGTAACTTAATTGCTGTTTATGAACCCGCACAATATAAATATTTGCTGCAGTATTTTAATACTTACTAATAGCTTAAGTAGCTGTAAAGCAGCTGTAAGAAAAAATGTATCTGGCCCCTCGATTCTATAGTCATTGGGGGGCGGGGGGGTGTCAAGCAGCTAAACTCCAGCATATTTTCTACTTCCATGCTGCGATATGCAAATGCTGAAGTCTCCATGCAGGAGGATGAGGTTTGCAGTTCCCTTCTGATCTTTCCATTGGAACTCAAATCATCATTAGGATTTTCAGGGCAGAACATTTCTCTCAAAAAATAGTTAAGCATGTAGAACCTAGCAGCTGCTGAAGGACTAATAAGTAAAAGGAATAGGGTTGGAATGTGTTGTGTTCTAGATTGACCTCCTCGAACCTGTTAGGTTAACAAGTTTTCCTCTGCCTTGTAGATTCAGCATCATTTTCACTGTGATCTACAACCCACAATAGTAGACTGCATGATTTAACATGCTTAAGGAAGGCTGTAGGAAAAGTCACCAGGGAAGATTGTAATTTCACATGGGCCTCTGCATGAGTCATTGCTCCAGTGGCCTGTTTTACAACAATCGCACACACTTGCATACACAGAACAAGGTAGGTGTCATTATTTACTATTCAGCACCTCCCTTTAAGTGAAAAAACAGAAGAGGTACTGATAGGAAGGAGACTCACTGCTCTCAGCAATGACGCACAACTTTCTCAATCTGCAAATCATTATCGTAAGCACTTAGAACTCCAGGGATCCTGACGTGAAATCTTTGCACCTAATCCACCCTGGCCCTGCAGGTGGTACAGCTGCCTCAGCTCCATCAACCTGGGTTCAATTCTGACCTCTGGTGCTGTCGTTTGCATCTTCGACTTGTAAATCCATTGTCTTCCCCCAAGTGTTCACTGGTTTTTCCCCAAGTTCCAAAGGCTGTTACGTTAATTTGCTACAGTGAATTACATTTAATGCAGGTGGATGGTGAGAGATTGAAAATAATAAAACAAGGGTGTGATAGATAACTAGTACGAACAATATACGCACAGAGAACATGAGATGAGAACACATCAAACCTGTGCCACAAAAGTAATTGTTTTCAGAAAAATTAGAAGTATCTTAATCCCTTCAATTTTGCCCAATCTTGTAAAACAGACATGTCAAAGAGGCATTAAGATAGACCCATTAACAGGCAGGGAACAGAGTCAGGCAGAAGTACAGTTTAAACTGGCATCATAGTTGGTACATACATCATGAGCTGAAGATCTTCTTCCTGTGCTGTACTGTTCTATGACTGTAAAGGTACTTACAACTTTCTCATTACTTTCTCTATCTCAAGTACCCTGTCACCTGCAGTCCAGCAGTCCCAGTCTTGTTCCTGAGTGAAAGCATTGTGGGCCCGTCACCTTCCAGAGATTATATCATGTAAGATAGACTGGTACTTGAGTTCATACTTGAAAGGTTGCTGTACTATGATGATGGCGATTTTCAAATAATGTGATAAAGCTGGATCCCCTCTTCCCCGCCCGGAAGAGAAAAGAGACCAACCACACATATACGTAGGGAAGTTCATTACATCATCTTAGATGATATGGCTGAATCAATATTACAAACTATAGGAGCTCATTGTAACTTGGTTACTGATTATGGGTCTTAGTTTTAGACAAATTTGTTATCATGCACTTATCCTTCAAAATCTCTTAACTGACTGTGAAGCTGTTTGATGTCCCAAGGATAGGAATGTGTCTTCCTTCTGCCGTGCTACAGAATTCATAGTGTTCCTCATCCTGATCCTAGTGCCTGGCATATTGAATCTCACCTTGAGTAAACATGTAAATATTTACCTGAAACACAATGTGGCACACTGTACAACATCTATTCACAGTGCATGCTCATTCCGCATCAGACTGTAAGGGACTATTAGTATTGCAGTCCA
Organism: Hemitrygon akajei; assembly: GCF_048418815.1. Lineage (NCBI taxonomy): Eukaryota > Metazoa > Chordata > Chondrichthyes > Myliobatiformes > Dasyatidae > Hemitrygon > Hemitrygon akajei. The sequence goes on along the minus strand of NC_133126.1, from coordinate 127,210,584 downwards.
CACCTTTCTAAACCTTGCTTTGACGTGCCATGGCCTGTCTAACTGAAACTTGCATTTGAAGGGGGGAATTAATGGATGACACAAACACCATAAACTGGTAAACAAGTTAAAACATGAGAAATTCTGCAGCTGCAACATATGCAAAATGCTGGAGGAACCCAGCAGGACAGGCAGCACATCTACAGAAATTAATAAATGGTTGATGTTTCAGACAAAACCCTTCTTCAAGTTTGGAAAGAAAGGAGGAAGTCAGCAGAATAAAAAGGTGGGGGGGGCAGTCGAAGGAGGATAGCAAGACAGTGATAGGTGAAGCCAAGTGGGTGGGAAAGGTAAAGGGCTGGAGAGGAGGGTAGAGTGGGCCATATGAGAAAGGGAAGGAGAAGATCCAGGGGGAGGTGATAGGCATGTGGGAAGAGGTAAGAGAGCAGAATGGGGAATAGATGAAGAGGGAAAAGGAGGGAATTTTTTGTTACTGAAAGGAGAAATCAATACTTGTACCATCAGGTTGGAGGCTAGGCAGACGAAATATAAAGTGTCGGTCCTCCATGCTGAGGATGACCTCAGACCAACATCTTGGAATGGGAATGGGGGTCAGAATTAAAATGTTTGTCACTGGGAAGTTCCGCTTTTGGCAGATGGAGCAGAGGTGTTCGATGAAGCAGTCCCCCAATTTACGAAGGTTCTCACCAATGTACAGGAGGCCACATTGGAAGCAGTGGATACAATAGATGACCCCAGCAGTATCACAGGTAAAGTGGTGCCTCACCTGGAAATAAAGTTGGTTTTTGGTAAGCAAGTTGCTTGGGAACTCACCTTACAGTGTTTTCCCAAAACATGCTGAAAAAAGTGCAGATACCAACGCTCTCCTTTCATTTGTAGCTTCCAAACACAGTGATTTACTTGTTCCTCTCCCAGCTAGATGTGCTATGCTTGGTGGTAGTAATAGTGTGATCACTTGAGTTGAGTGTGATATTCTCAGGTGGCTGTAGAGACTGATCTTGGGTCCACATATTCTGGTGTAGTGTGGGCAAGAGTAAGTGGTGGCTGTGGTTATCAGTTGGGTTTTTTGGTTGCTAATTTTCTCCTTTCACAGCTTGTTATACTTGATATTCGAGATGTGGTCTCCTCTACCTTGGAGTAACCAATCCTAGGTTGGGTGACAGCTTTCAGAATGCTGCCTTTCTGTCTGCGTGTCAACTCTAAGTGTCCAGGTACCTGACACTTAAATTATCTGACCACTCTGAGCCCTTTGTCTCTGTCCTACACTGTTTTGCTTCTTCTGGATTAGCATATTACAGCCCTTGTGTTTCAATCTAGAATGTGATGGTTTCAGATAATCATTAAGCCCAACGGTCTATTCCTAGACAACCTCAACCCATCCCAAATTGCCTATGTCCAAACCAGCCTATAGCTGATGCTGTCTCCCTGGACCTACACTCTTCTCTGGAGCATCTGGGCAGTAAATTCACTTAGGTTAGACTATAGTTTATAGACTATAGCTCCAGTTTCAATACTATAACTCCAAGCAAAGTCATTCCAAGTTCCTAAACCTGGTACTCAACACTTCCCTTTGCATCTGGATCCTTGACTTCCTGATGAACAAACCACAATAAACAATGATAGGCAGCAACACCTCTGCCACAATTATTATCAACACTGGTGTCCTACAAGGATGTGTTCTGACTCTACTACTCTACTCCTTATACACTCCACAACTTTGTGGTTGGATTTTGCCCTAACTCCATCTAATAGCTTGCAGATGGTAATACCATATTGGGCTGTATCTCAAATAGTGATGATTCAAGGTGCAGGAAGGAGACAGGGTCTAGTGGCAAGGTGGTATAACAAAAACTTTCCTCTCAATGTCAGCAAAATTAAAGAGCTGATCACTGATTCAAGGGATGGTGCACATGCTCAACGGTGCTAAGGGTGAGAGGTTTGAGAACCTCAAGTTCATTGGAGTGATCATCAGCTGTAGTTCATCTTGCTTCAGCCACGGTGATGCTACAGCCAAGAAAACACCTCCACTTTCTCAGGAGTCTAAAGGAATTTGGCATGTCCTCTTTGACTTCCTCCACCCCCGTTAATTTTTACTGATGCACCTTAGAAAACATCTGAAACATGAGATGCTGGAAATTGAAAGCAGTACACGCACAATGCTGGAGGAACTCAGCACTTCATGGAAATGAATAAACGGTCAACTTTTCAGGCCGAGACCCTTCTTCAGAACTGAGAGGTGCTCTGGCTCTCTGAGAAAGCACCCTATCTAGTTGCATAATGGCTTAGTATGGCAATTGTTCTGTACATGGTTGCAAGAAACAGCAAAGGGTTGTGGCCACAGCTCAGCACATAAAGGAAACCAGCCTCTCCTCCATGGACTCTGTCTTCACTTCTTGCTCCCTTGTTAAAGCGACCAGCAGAATCACAGTCCCCACCCATCCCGGACATTCTCTCTTGTCCCCCTTCCCATCAGACAGAAGATACCAAAGCCTGAGAGCTTTTCAAGCTCCAGACAGCTTCTATCCTTTTGTAAAAATACTGGATGTTTCCCTAGTATGATTAAATAGACTCTCGACCTCACAATCCACCTTGTTGTGACCTTTGCACTGTACTGTCTTCCGGCACCACACTTTGTATTGTAACACAGTTTTTCTATACTCTGTTAATGTTTGACCTTGTACTACCTGGATATTGATATACCTTTGTAACAAATCGATCTGCATACAAGTTTCTCACTGCACCTCAGACCATGTGACAAAAATAAGCCAATTTACCAATTTCTATATTACACTTTCGGAATTTGGCATGCCTCTTCTTCTATTCTTCAGGTAACTTCAGATTTAATTTGTCTTCCACGACTTACAGCACCCTTCAACATATCTTTTCTAACACTCCAGCCTTCCTATTTCAGCCAGCATCTCTACCACTTCTGAAACTCACCTAATTAAACTCCACACCAGACCTGTCTTTCCTTTAACTCCCACTACCTCTCCCCTACTTTAACTGCATCCTTTTTAATATGTTTAGTTTTCAATTCAGATGAAAAACCATTGAGCTGAGTAACTGCTGCTTTCTCCACATACCCTGCCTCACCTGAGCATTTCCAGCATTTTCTTCTTTATTCCCTGCTCTGCTTCTGGGGGAAAGGAAACAACATCATTAATAATTACACTTTTGTGAAGATATGAATAGCAGGGTTGTTAGGTATTTCTTTTTGCTGTAGCACCAGAGGGAACAGATGATCAGAGTAAGATGAACACGTGAATTGGACATCACCTGCTGCCGCTGGTGCATGCCCGTCCTTGGTGTTTGGTGTACGGAAACAAAGAAGTTGCCCTGTGCTGGCTTTAGAGGGCAGTGTATGTGTGTACGTGGGTGGCAGGGAGGTATAACTGGGCTTGTTTTGCTGTTGTTGCTTTGTTGCTTGTTGTGTTCTGTGTTACCCTGCCAAACATGGCAGGCATGCTCTATTGACACTGGAATACGTGGTGATGCTTGTGAGCTTCCCCCATTGTGACACTTCTGATCTGTTTGCATTTATTCATCAGAAACATGGAATTATTAAAGTTAATATGAGAAGCACACCCTCACGCCAAATTAGTGAGCATAAAATCATTAAACTCTTGTTTGATTCTACACAAAATTGCATTCACAGCTTAGCAGATCATGTTACTTGTTACAGTGTTGAAGGACTGATAGGATTTTTCTTACACAAGAGCCAGCACTGGCACAATAAGCAAGTAACCTACTTCTAAGTTTCCTTCATTCATGAACATTTCTGCCCTGAGTCATTGGCACCTTGGTGATCGTTGAGAGTGTTGGTTGTAAACAAAAATGACACATTTCACTGAATGTTTCAATGTACCCGTGATAAGTACATCTAAATCTAAATCTGAATGCAATTTGATCACTGACTTGATCACACCCCACCCCCTTCGTAAGATGTTCCTGAAGGGCATCCCTGGTGAGAGGACCTCTGATTTTTAACCTGTGTGTGTGTACTTAGGTACCTAGGTCGTATATGCCTTTATCAGTTAGAATCTGGTTGTTTAGCTTGGCTTATACTTTTCTTTGACCTTTTCATCATCATCATCATCTTGGTCTTGTCTCCAATTTTGTTAATTGGATCTTCATCTATTATTTCCCTCACATTCTCACCTCAAAATGATCTTGCCAGATTTTGATCTGTTTGAATTTATTCGACAGGTAAATGGAATTATTAAAGTTAACATGAGAAACACTCCCTCACACCAAAGTAGTGAGCATAAAATCATTAAACTCCAGTTTGATTCTACACAAAATTGCATTCACGGTTTAGTAGATCGTGTTACTTGTTACAGTGTTGAAGGACTGATTGCATTTTTCTTACAAAGAGCCAGCACTGGCACAATAAGTAAGTAACCTACTTCTAAGTTTCCTTCATTCATGACCACTTCTGCCCCGAATCACTGTTGTCTTGGTGATAATACTTTCCTCCGAATGCGTGAAAATGATAACGCAGCAAGGGACAAATAGATTCGACAGCCATGGCTTAAATATTGCTCTTCTCTGCCACCTCTTTTCCAAAGCCAGCTCCTGGGCTGAGACCTAAAACCTTTGGCAAACTCTTTGCCTTCTTCTGAAGCCATTATGTGCAAGTTGGTGGGGTAGTTTTTCAACTCTGTGGATGTAACCCGATTACGTGGATTAGTCGTCAGTGCTCAAAAACACAATGATTTCAATCAAAGGTTTTTTTAACAAAAAACCATTCACAAGATCAAATCTATACATGGTGGTAGATCAAAATTTCCAAGCTCTGATTGCATATCCCACTCCCGTTCATTCAATGTCATCCTGAAAAAGAAATCCTCAACATTTGTTTGTCAGCGAGCAGTTGCTGAATACGTCATCTATTTTGTCTTGGTTACTCTTTTCAGAGGATTGTTCTTGCACTGCTTCAATGATTTCTGAAGATAATGAAAGATTTCCTAAGTGCGATATTTTGGAATTGAAAATGATCTTTTAATTCTGAATTTATTTACTATTCTTTGTGTATGCACTATTTGATGTTGAACCAATAGATCAAGTCATCAAGTCAGAAAGCAATACAACATGGATACAGGCCCTTCGGCCATATGAGTCCATGTTGACCATTGCGCCCACCCAGTTAGTCCCATTTTCCCATTTTGGCCCATATCTCTCTAAGCCCTGCCGCTAAATGTACCTATCCAAGTGTTTCTTAAATGATACTATTGTATCTGCTTCAACCACTTCCTCTGACAGTTTGCACCACTCTCTGTCTGGAGAAGGTCATCCCACAGGTCCCTTATAAATCTTTCCCCTTTCACCCTAAATCTATGCCCCCTAGTTTTGGACTCCTTTACCCTGGGGAAAGACTGCTCCCATCCACCTTTTCTGTCTTTCATCATTTTAAAAATTTCTATAAGGTTGCCCTCTATTCTCCTACACTCTAAGGAATATAGAACTGACCTGGCCGACTTCTCCCTATAACTCAGATGTTCTAGTCCTGGCAACATCTTCGTAAATCTTTCCTGCCTGCCCTCTTTCCAGTTTATTCACTATAACAGGATGAACAAAACTGTACACAATACTCCGAGTGTGCGCTCACCGATGATTTTTAAAACGGCAATATAATGTCCCAACTCCTATGCTCAGTGCCTTGAATGATGAAGGTCAGCTTGCTAAATACCTTTTTCACCACCCTGTCTATATGTGATGCTGCTTTCAGAGTACTTGTACTCTGAAGTCCCTCTATTCCATTACACTGGCTGTTGCCCTATCATTCACAGTAAGAGTTCTACACTGGTTTACCCTTCCGGTATGCACCACCTCACTCTTATCTATATTGAAATCCGTTTCCCCACTTCCTAAACTAATCAAGATCCGCCTGTAGTTTCTGGGAGCCTTTACTATCAACATATCCTAATTCCATGTTATCCACAAAGTTACTTATCAAGCCTTGTGCATTTACATCAAAGTCATTTATATAAATAACAAGGACCCCAACATCAAACTCTGTGGTATTCCATGAGTCACCGGCCTCCATTCTGAGAAACAGCCTTCAACGACCATCTGCTTCCGACCTCCAAGCCAATTCTGAATCCACTTAATTAGCTCTCTCTGGATTGCATGGACCCTTTCCTTGCACTGAATCACCACAGGTTCAGTGACACATATATGAATAAGGAGAAAGAACAGGATATCTGACCCCTCTAATCTGGTCTGCCAAATTATTATGGCTGAACTAATTACGTTGTCAATTCTACATTCCTGCTTGCCTCCAACAGCCTTTCACACTTTTCCTTATAAAAGCTTGCTATAAAATTATTGAGACTTCACTATCACTATCCTTTGAGGAACAGAATTCCAAACTAAACTCTCCAATCTCTTTGAGGGGAAAGAAAAGTGTTGTCTCTATGTAAGTGGCTGGTCCTTAATTTGAAACAGTAATTCCGAGTTCTAGACCCACCCATGAGGTGAAATATGCTTTCTGTATCTACCCTGTCATGACGCAAAACTGGAAAATTTAGTGGTCAAGAGTCTGTGCCAAGGGAGTTTTCCACCATCATCCTGATCCTGGTAGTGGTGTACAATTCCACTCAGGAGGAGCTGAACACAATGATCAGCAGTCATGAGACAGTGCGTCCTGATATAGCGGGGATTTCAGCCAGGCCAGTTTGAAGAAGTGTCTGAACAGCTACCACCGGCATATCGTCTGTGGAAACAGAGGAGCCAACACACTTGACCAAGGTTAAACCAGCATCAAGAAAGCTTACCGTGCCTTGGAAAGTCCAATCACCTGCCTGTACGTCTGCTTCCAGCATTCAGGCAGAGACTGAGGACTGCAACACCAGTGGTCAAGGAAGGCAAAGGACTGATTTCAGGACTGCTTTGAATGAGTGGACTGCACAATATTCAGGGATTCATCTTCAAATCTGAATAAATATGCAACAATTGTCATTGACTTCATCAAGACCTCTGTGGATGTGTGTGTGCCTTCAAGAACATACCAGACATACCCAAATCGAAAGCTATGGATGAATGAGGGGAGATTGATAGAGGTATGTAAAATTATGATGGGTATAGATAGAGTGAATGCAACCAGGCTTTTTCCACTGAGGCCAGGGGAGAAAAAAGACCAGAGGACATGGGTTAAGGGTGAAGTGGGAAAAGTTTAAAGGGAACATTAGGGGGGTGCTTCTTCACGCAGAGAGTGGTAGGAGTGTGGAATGAGCTGCCAGATGAACAGGTAAATGCAGGCTCACTTTTAACATTTAAGAAAAACTTGGACAGGTATATGGATGAGAGGGGTTTGGAGGGATATGGGCCAGGTACAGGACAGTGGGACTAGGCAGAAAAATGGTTTGGCACAGCCAAGAAGGGCCAAAAGGCGTGTTTCTGTGCTGTAATGTTCTATGGTTCTATGGTTCTAACCAGGAGATGTGTAGTCTGCTGAGGGCTAGATCTGTGGCTTTCAGGACTGGAGATCCAGAACTAAACAAGAAGTCCAGGTATGAGCTACAGAAGGCTATTTTAAGAAGGAGATAAATGATTCCCATTGAAGTTAGAGACAGAATCAGATGCACGTCAACTTGGCAGGGTTTTTTCAAGCTATTACTTCCTACAAGGTGACACCTAACATCATGACTGGCTGTAATGCTTCACTCCCAGGTGAATTCAATGCCTTTTATACTTGTTTTCAAAGGGAGAATAAAGCTACAACTATGCAAATACCTACAGCATCTGCTGACCCTGCAACCTCTGTCTTGGAGGCTGACGTCAGAACAACTTTCAAGAGGGTGAACCCTCGTAAGGCATCAGGCCCTGAAGGTGTACTTGTAATGGCACTGAAAGCCTGTGCCAACCAACAGGCAGGAGTGTTCAAGGACACCTTCAATCTCTCACTGCTGCATTTGGAAGTTTCCACTTGCTTCAAAAGGACGACAATCACACCACTGACCAAGAAGAGCAGGGTGAGCTGCCTGAATGACTATCACCCAGCTGCTCTCACATCTACTGTGATGAATTTCTTTGAGAGGTTGGTCATGGCCAAAATCAACTACTGCCAAAGCAAGGACTTGGACCCAATGCAATTTGACCACTGTAGCAATAGGTCTACAGCGGATACAATCTCACTGGCCTTGGCCCACCTTGACAATACCATTGCCCACATTAGGCTGCTGTTTATTGATTACAGCTCAGCATTAAACACCATTGTACCCTTAGTAATAGCAATAAGCTCCATAACCTGGGTCTCTGTAACTCAGTCTGTAGCTAGATCCTTGACTTCTTCATTGGGAGACCACAGTTAGTGTGGATCAAAATTAACTTCTCCTCCTCACTGACAACCAACACTGGTATACCTCAGCTCATGGCTAAGGATGTATGCTTATCCTGCTACTCTACTGCCTCTATACCCATGACTGAGTGGCAAAGCACAGCTCAAATGCCATCTATAAATTTTCCTATGACACAACTATTGTTGGCAGAACTTCAGATGGTATCGCGGAAGTGTACAGGAGTGAGGTAGACAAGCCATTTGAGTGGTGTTGCACCAACAATATTGAACTCAACATTAGTAACAGCAAAGAATTGAATATGCATTTCAGGAAGGGGAAGTCAAGGGAACACACACCACATCAAGGGATCAGCAGTGGAAAGGTTCAAGATTCAAGATAGTTTAAAGGCATTTTCAGATCACAAGGTGAATAAAATAATTATTGCTTTGGATTTAGTGTATCATAAAAAACACAGTAAGATAAAGAACACAAGATTAAAAAACACAATTAATATCAATAGAGGAGATAGTCTATATACACAGTTTTATTGCATGCTCATAAAGTGTCGCCTAATAATATAATATAATGAGTTGAATTAACTAAACTGATTAACTGAAACAGAAACAGGTGCAGCAGGAATCAAACTGGGCAAAGAACGACCAAGCTAAAAGGTAAAGGTGTGGCAAATGTGAGAGCTTAATCATCAAATCATCAATTCTTACACCCTGGCGAGGATAAGCATGGCAACAAGACATGAGATGGTCATCTTACATCAAGGTTTCTCCCAAGCAGAAATTTTGCAGCAGACTAGACTTTCAAGGAGTGCTGTCTAAGCTCTTCTGAAGAAGCACAAGGAAAAGGGCATGGTTGAGGGCCAGAAATGCAGTGATCAGCCATGGAAACAGAGAGCAGCAGATGAGAGATATATCAAACTGATGTCCCTTCTAAATTGAAAGAAGTCCAGCACTGCTATCAGTTCTCAACTCCAAGAGCTCCAAGAACTCCAGAAACTCAAGTACACCCCTCTAAATCTTGTCAGAAGTGGTCTTCATGGCACAGTTGCTGCCAAAAAGCCATTCTTCTAAAGTGGAAAGCAAGCCCAGAGACTCACCTACACACAAAAACACAAGCACTGGGGTGCTGACCAATGGCAACAAGTGCTCTCAGCTGACAAGTCTAAATTTGAAATTTTTGGCTCAAGCAGGAGGCAATTTGTCTGTAGAAGAGCTGGAGAGTGCAGCATCGACGAGTGTCTTCAGCCAACAGAGAGGCACGGCAGAGGTTCCCTTCAGATTTGGAGCTGCATTTCTGCAAATTAATTTGGTAATCTGGTCAGAATTAATGGAATCCTCAATACTAAGAAATACAAGCATTAACCCATCAGCCAATATCATTAGGAGGCAACTGACTGGTCCCAACTTCATTCTGCAGCAGGGCGATACCCCAAACACACTGCCAAGGTCATAAAGAACTACCTTCACTGAAAAGAACAAGGAGTTTTGCAACAGTTGGTACAGCCTCCTCAGAGCCCTCATCATCGAGGCTGTCTGGGATTGCCTGGAGAGACAGAAGCAAGCATGACAGCCAAAGTCTGCAAAAAAACTGTGGCAAGTTCTCCAAGATGCTTGGAACAACTACCAGCCAATTTTCTTATAATACTGCATGACAGTGTGCCTAAGAGAATTGATGCATTTTTAAAGGTAGTGGATGATCACACCAGATATTGATTTGATTTAGTTTTGTACTGTTTACTGCTCTTGATAGTATTTTATTTTGTTATTTAGAAACTTTTTATTTAATTATTCTTGAAAACATTTTCACTTCATTAATTTTTTTTTACATGTGCTTAAGACATTAGCACAGTACTGTACATGTGTGTGTGTGTGTCTATATGATGGCATCCGTTAGACTCGCGAGACCATGGATCTGCGCCTGGAAAGTCCTGCTTCAGTCTGTGTTGGTAGAGCAGCGTCTGTTGTGGCTGTAGAGGCCCACACGGGAGTGACAGTCTCGGCTGCAGCGACTGTACTTGAAGGCGCTGTCCTCCGGTGTGGTCTTGATGCTGTTATATGGGCGAGTGCACTTTTCTTCAGCAGCAAGCCTCAGCTTCTCTTCCCCTCTTTCTAGACCTCTGCGTAGTTCCAGCCTCCAGCTTGCAATATCCTCCTACCTCTCGATGTTCATGTTCAGTGACTTCATGTCTCTCTTGCAGAAATCTTTGAAACGAAGATGGGGCTGCCCTTGTGCTCTCTTGCCGGAGGCCAGTTCCCTGTCCAGCAGGCCTTTCGGGATCCTCCCGTCTGACATGCGGTGTACGTGGTCCAGCCAGTGGAGATGGTATTGTTGGAGCAGGGTGAAGAGGCTGGGTATCTAGGCACGGGCCAGGACCTCATTGTTGGTGACTTGGTCAGTCCACTTGATGTCTAGGATTCGTCTCAGGCTGTGAAGGTAGAAGACGTTGAGACGCCACTCTTGTCTGGAGTAGAGGCTCCAGGTCTCACGGCCGTAAAGCAGTGTGCTGAGGACACAGGCCCTGTAGACTGCAATCTTGGTGTGCGTTGTCATTTTCTGTTCTCCCTGATTCTCTTTGTCAGCCTGGCAAATGTTGAGGCTGCTCGTCCGATCTGTCTGTTGATCTCGGGGTCTAGGGAGAGACTGTCCGTGATGGTGGAATCAAGGTATGTAAACTCATGAACTACCTCCAGCTTGTAGTTGTTGATGGTAATGGCAGCGGGGTGGGTGCTCAATGCCTTGGCTCAACACGTTGATCTTCTTCAGGCTGATGGTCAAGCTGAAGTCCTGACAGGCCTTTGAGAAGCTGTCCGTGAGGCATTGCAGTTGCTCTTCAAGCCTAGCCTGTGCAAACTTCCTCATAAGAAAATATGATCATTGCAGGGATTATTCTGTTCAGCCTTCTCTGAACTGCATCAAGTGCATTTACATTCTTCCTTAAATAGAGAGGGAACTACTGTACATGGTACTGCAGGAGTGGTCCCATTATAACTGAAGCATAACCTCACTACTTTTGCATCCCATTCCCCTGCCCTAAACTGTAACTTGCTTTCAGTCTTATCTGTAGCATTCACATGCTGGGCACAGCTACGGTTGAGGTTGGGGATGGTTTCAAAGCAACCTCCTCTTTAACTGATCACTGCCTTTCATGACTCAGGCAGGACAACAGAGCTATGACTCTTGTGAGATTACTCACACTGAACATTACATACTGTTTTTGCTGTTTGCCACATGGTAGGCCACCTTCATTAGGTGGGTGTCTTTTCTCTTGGGCCCCCTGATGCTGTTGCAGCATCCCTTTCTCAGTTCCGCAGTAAAGCAGATTTGATCCCTTGACTTGGTAGAAACAGTATGATCTCACTGATAGTGGACCTTAACACTTATGCTACTCACTTCCAAGCAGACAGGTCTGATCTGAGTCTATGTAGTGCCATATGAAATGACAGAGATGTCTTCAGTGTGAAGGTGAGTCATAGACCCAGAAGAATTGTGCAGTGGTGACTCCTGGTAATGCTGTTATGGACTGGTGCGTTGGGCAAAGGTGGGTTGGTAAAGAGTAGATCAAATGAGCTTGTCTCTTGTATTGACTTGTTTACACACAAACAAGCTTTATCCTTCAGTGGTGGTGATAGACCCTGAAATCCCCTGCTCACAAAAGATTCACAATGGAGAAATGTTAAGTAATCCACGAACAGGGGACAGTAATGATAATTGAGAGTAAATCTACTTGTCCATATATAAGCTGATTCCTTGAGGCTGTGGGATTTGGAATTACCACTGAGAATTCCCAGAACTATCCCTTTCTGTCTTATCACCCTCACAAGTGGGAAGGAATGTAGCTGGGGAGTGTGACAGAGGCATTAGAAATCTTCTCCACAAAGATGATAATGTCAGGTTCCTGCTAGATTAATTTCTGGCATATTGCTTGTGAAGACTGATGAAAAATACTTACTAAGTTAATCTGCCATTCCTTTGCCTCTGATACTACCACTCCAGCATAATGTTTCCAGCAGTCCAATATTCACTCTCACCTCTCTTTCATTAGATGGAGCTCGTCAGCCTGGGAAGGCAGTCCATATAAGAGAGGGAAAACTCTGATTTCAAACCTCCGCTGCCTTGCGGCCATACCCACTCATGGGAAAGGCTTCGGGAGTAAACCCTGAGGACAAATATGGAGCTGGAGTCCCTAAGGCAGTCCGACGTTGCCTTCAACCTCGCTGTGGCAACTCCTGCGACGACACTGGTGCCAAGCTGTATCGGCCCCTGCCCTTCCCTTGGACAACATCGGAGGAATGGAGAGGGGAGATTTGCAGCTTGGGCAACTGCTGGTCTTCCATACAACCTTGCCCGGGCCTGCGCCCTGGAGAGGACTTTCCAGGCGCAGATCCATGGTCTCACGAAACTGATGGATGCCATCATATTTGAAAAAAACTTTTGGTATTCTCTTTGATATTATTGGCTAGCTTACCTTCCTATTTAATCTTTTCTCTCTATTTGTTTTTTTAGATGCCTTCTGTGTTTAAAAGCTTCCCAATCCTTTAAATTCCCACTAATTTTTGATATATTAGAAGCCCTCTCTTTTACTTTTATGCTGTCATTAGTTTCCCTTGTCTAGCTCAGTTGCCTCATTCACCCTTTAGAATACTTCTTCATCTATGATATATATTTATCTTGCACCTTCCAAATTGCCCCAATAATTTCCAGCTATTTCTGTTCTACCATCGTCCCTGCTAGTGTCCCCTTCCAATCAACTTTGGCCAGCTCCTCTCTCATGCTTCTGTAATTCCCTTTGCTCAACTGTAATACTGATGCACCTGACTTTATCTTCTTCCTCTGAAACTACAGAGTGATTTTTATCATATTATGATCATTGCCTCCTAAGGGTTTGTTTACCTTAAAGGCCCTAATCAAATCTGGGTCATTTTACAAAACCCAATCCAGAATTTCCTTTCATACAACAGCTGATCTAAAAAAACATATATCTCACATCCTGGCTACTGTACAGGGACCTATATATAACTTTCATCAGGGTCTTTTTACCCTTGCAGTTTCTTAACTCTACTCACAAGTATGCTACATCTTCCAATCCTATGTCATCTCTTTCTAAGGATTTGATTTCATTTTTTACCAACAGAACCACTCCACCCCCTCTGCCTACCTACTTTTCCTTTCAATACAAAGTTTATCCTTGAATATTAAGCTCCCAGCTCAGTGATACCACAGCACCATACCTGCCAATCTCTAACTGTGCTACGAGATCACATAAGTTCAAAGGAGACGTGGGTGTGTTCTTTTCACAGAGTGGCAGTTGCCTGAGATGCACTCCCAGGTATAGATTTGGAGATAAATATGCTATTGGCATTTAAGAGGCTCTCATAGGCATGTGAAAATGCAGGAAAAAAAGGAGATATGGATGTGCAGGCAAAAGGGACTTGTTCTGATCTAAACTGGAGCAGAGGAGAAGAAGCTGGCAAAGAGTAAGATGTTGATTATGGGTCCTCAGTCTCCTTTACCTCCTCCCTGATGGTACTAATGAGAAGAGGACATATAACATCTGATTGCTTCTAAAGTGATGAATCTCAAGGTTGTATAATGTATACATACTTTGATAATAAATTAACTTTGAACTTTGAAACAAATGGTGAGAATCTTAATGATACATTCTGTGTTCTTGAGGCACTTCCTTTTGATAAGGATGCTGTTGTGATAAGGATGTTGTTCTTCGACTGTAGCTCAGCATTTAATATCATCACTCCTACAGTCTTGATTGAGAATCTGTACCTCCCTCTACAAATGGATCCTTACCTTTCTAATTGGAAGACCACAATCTGTGTGGATTGGTGATTACATATCCTCCTCACTGACAATCAACACTGGCTCATCTCCGAGGTGTGTGCTTAGCCCACTGCTCTACTCCCCATATACACATGACTGTGTGGCTAGGCATAGCTTAAATACTATCTATAAATTTGCTGATGATACAACCATTGTTGGTAGAATCACAGGTGGTGACGAGAGGGTGTACAGGAGTGAGATATGCCAACTAGTGGAGTGGTGCTGCAGCAACAACCTGGCACTCAATGTCAGAAAGATGAAAGAGCTGATTGTGGTTTTCAGGAAGAGTAAGACAAAGGAACACATACCAATCCTGGTAGAGGGATCAGAAGTGGAGAGAGTGAGCAGTTTCCAGTTCCTGGGTGTCAAGATCTCTGAGAATCTAACCTGTTCCCAACAGATCAATGTCATTATAAAGAAGGCAAGATAGCGGCTATACCTCATTAGGAGTTTGAAGAGATTTGACATGTCAACAAATACACTCAAAAATTTCTATAGTTGTACTGTGGAAAGCATTCTGACAGGCTGCATCACTGTCTGGTATGGAGGGGCTACTGCACAGGACTGAAAGAAGCTGCTGTAAATCTAGTCAGCTCTGTCTTGAGCACTAACCTACAAAGTACCCAGGACACCTTCAAGGAATGGTGTCTCAGGAAGGCAGCATCCATTATTAAAGACCTCCAGCACCCAGGGCATGCCCTTTTCTCACTGTTACCATCAGATAAGAGATACAGAAGCCTGAAGGCACACACTCAGTGATTCAGGAACAGCTTCTTCCCCTCTGCCATCTGTTTCCTAAATGGACATTGAAGCTTTGGACACTAACTCACTTTTTTTTAATATACAGTATTTCTGATTTTTGCATGTTTTTAATCTATTCAATATACATATACTGTAATTGATTTACTTATTTATTTATCATTTTTTTATTTTTTTTTATTTTTATCTCTTCTATATTATGTATTGCATTGAACTGCTGCTGCTAAATTAACAAATTTCGCTCACTTGCCAGTGATAATAAACCTGATTCTGATTTTGATTCTGATTCTGATGTTTTTGATGGTAGGGAGTATTGTGCCCATTATGAAGCTGGCTGAGTCTATAGCCCTCCATCTATCCTGTACATTCGTGCTTCCATACCACAAAGTAACGCAACCAGTCAGAAGGCTCTCTGCCATACATTTGTAGAAATTTGTTGGAATCTTTGGTGACATACCAAACCCCCTCCAACTCCTAATGAAGTATATAGTGTTAGGCCCAGGAGAGATCCTCTGAAATGTTGATGCATGAATGCACCTGAAAGTGTTCCCCCCTTCCATTTGGCCCCACAATGAAGGCTCAACTTCCCCTTGAATGCAAGGTTGGTGTTCCATCAGCATTCAACCATCTTTCTCCTATACACTTACTCATCATCATCTGAGATTCTACCAACAGCTGAGCCTTCAGTTGAATTTATAGATGTTGTTTGAACTGTGTCTAGCTACTTGGTTATGAGTGTCAAGAGAGTAGAACAGTGCGCTAAGCGTACATTCCTGTGTTGATTGTCAGTGAAGAGGAGTTGTTATTACTGCTCTGCACTAACTGTGGCCCCAACAGCCATCTGTGGCATGAATACCACAGATTCACAAGCCTCTGATAAAGGAATTCTTCCTCATCTCTGTTCTAAAGTGCCGTCCTTCTATTCTGATGCTGTGCCCTCTGTACTAGAAACCCCCACTATAGGAAACACCCTCTCCACTTTCACTCTATCTAGGCCTTTCAATATTCAGTACAGTGACCTGGTTAATCCGAAAGGAGACCAATCCTGACACTACACGCCAGACAAGAATGGCTGACTGTCTGGTGTGACAAGCTATGAAATGAAATATTCAATAGGTTTCAATGAGATCCCCACCCCCCAGATTTTTCAAAACTCCAGCGAATACAAGGCCCAGAGCCATCAAACTCTCCTCATATATTAATACTTTCATTCCCAAATCATTCACATAAACCTCCCTTGGATCCTCTCCAATGCCTTAACAGGTACACCATCGGGGCCTGATGCCTTTCAAGAGTTCACCCTCTAAAAGAGGGGTTCTAACCTGATGTCCATGGAACCCTTGGTTAACGGTATTGCTATTGGTCCATGACATGAACAATGTTTGGGAAGCCCTGATCTAAAAAAACGTTCTGACATCAACCTCCAAAACAGAGATCACAGGGTTACCAGGTGTTGTGGGAATTTGCACCAGTGTAATTCTATGGTTCCTTTTAAAGCAGGTTCAAGAGGTCTTGAGTACATTGGGGAGTGAAGCTTCCCTGCCATTTATACTTTTGGTTTTACCTTTAAAAAGTATTGACATGCCAACCATGCCACAGTTGTTGTGCATTGATTATATCTCTAACTTCTCATGAAATTGCCTTTTCACTAACACCATGCTCTTCTGGACTTATTAAAACATTCTGGATTGTCGGCCTTGATCTTCTCAGATTTGAAAACTGGAAATCTCCTGGTTCATCGCGGTTTTCTTGGATACGTTCAGTATGTTCTAAATGGTATATATCCATCCATGCTGGCCTTGATAAGCTCAGTGATGATTGTAGCATATTCATTCCGATCTGAAGAGGAATTTCTGAATATGTTGCAGTCTACCAATTCAAAATAGTCCTGTAGTTGTTCCTCTGCTTTCTTTGACCATACTTTCACAGTTCTCATCCCTGATACTGTGATCCTCAGTCTGAGTTGGGGCCTCGTCTCTGGGATTTGATTACCAAATTGGGGGGCCAGTGAATCGGGATAAAAGTCCCTTATCTGATCTGGTTATGTGGATAACCAGACAGGAAACCAGCAGACATGGAAATTGACAGATTTTTAAAAGACCTGACTTCGGGGGCATTAGAGGATGCCAGGAAGGCAGAATTGGTGAGCATTGCAAAACGATTAAATCTCTCGGCGGTGAAATCGTCGATGAGCAAGTTGGATATACAGGGAGCAATAGCTGTGCATTAGGTATCTAAGGGTGTGTTCACGTCAGATGTATTGGATCTGTTCCCTGAGAAAAAACCAGTCAAGGGTGAGCTTCAGATACAGATAGAAAGATTAAGGTTGGCTGCGGAAAAGGAGAAAAGGGAGCATGAGCTCCAGATACTCCAGATAAAGGAGATAGAAGCTGCAAGGCAGAGAGAAGAAGCTGATAGGCAGAGGGAGGACAGAGAGAAAGAGAGGCAGTTTGCGCTGGAAATGGAGAGGTTAAAGGCATCGCAGGGAAGAGACCGGGTAGCAAACCCAAATGAGGGGTTCAAGATTGGTCAGGAGATCCTGTTGGTACCTCCATTTGAGGAGATGGATGTCGATAAGTTCTTCCTTCATTTTGAGAAAGTGGCTGTGAATCAGAACTGGCCTGAGGGGAAATGGGCTGTTCTGTTACAGAGCGTTCTTAGGGGGAAGGCTCAACAAGCGTATTCGGCATTGTCTATGGATGAGTCGAAGGATTACGAGGAAGTAAAAAGGGCTGTATTGAGGAGTTACGAGTTGGTGCCAGAGGCATATCGGCAGAAGTTCCGGAACTGGAGAAAGCCGTGGAACCACACATATTTAGAGTTTGCCCGTGAGATGCAAATGTATTGTGAGTGTTGGTGTGCCTCAAAAGGGGTCGTTGGAGATTATGATAAACTATTACAGTTAATACTGATGGAGCAGTTCAAAGGTTGCATCCCTGAGAGTATGAAGACGTACTTGGATGAGAAGGAGACAGTGACTCTGTTTGCGACTGTCAAATTAGCAGACGACTATGCCTTAACCCACAAAATAAAGTTTTCCCTAAATAAGAGCTACCAGAAAGGCAGTAGGGATGGTAGAGAAAGCCCACCGGCTAAGGCAGAGAATAAGCCGGGAGCTAGTGGAAAAGGTAAGGAGGAGGAAAAGCAGGCAGGCAGGAAGGTTCCCAACTTTACGTGTTATAATTGTGGGAAAGCTGGTCATATAACATCTAAGTGTTTTGCTCTGAAGAAGGAGACAGGAAAAGGGAAAACAGCAGTCCCGACTGGTTGCATTGAGTCGGTCAACAGATCGATGGGGAAGGTAAAGTTAGATAGAGCACAAGAGGGGCGTGAGAAGTTTATCTCGGAAGGGACGGTGTCTGTGAAGGAAGGAGAAACCCCAGTTCCCGTGCGGATCTGGAGAGATACTGGGGCTGATCAGTCAGTGATTCTAAGGAAGGTGTTAGACTTCGGTCCTGAGACTGAGACTGGGGAGGTTGTGTTAAGAGGTATTGGAAAAGGGACCGAGGCCATACCTTTGCACAGGATGTTTCTGAAATGTGACCTGGTATCTGGACCAGTCGAAATAGGGGTGTGGTTGAAACTACCGATGGACAGCATGGACGTCCTACTTGGTAACGATCTGGCAGGTGGTGACGTGTATTCAGCAGTGAAGCTGACAAGTAAGCCTGTAAGTGCTGAGGACCCGCCCATAGATTCCAAGATTTATCCTGCATGCGCAATCACTCGCAGCATGTCTAGAAAGGCGGCTGAGAAAGGAGACAGTTTAAATGAGTCCAGGGTTGATTTAGTGGAGACATTTTTGCCGACCATGTATGAAAAGGGGTTACCGGATGAGGAGGAAAAGGATAGTGGGGTTAAGGAGAGTAAAGGAGAGGAGGTAGATCTACCATTAGCAAGGAGGGATTTTATAAAGGAACGGAGTCGTGATGAGGAGCTTGTGGCATTGAAAGAATCAGCTCTTTCTGAAGTAGAGATTGATAAGGAACCGGGGGATACTATCTGAAGAAGGGAGTGTTAATGAGGAAGTGGAGGCCAACCACAGTGCCATTCAATGAGGACTGGGCGGTGGTACACCAAATGGTGGTTCCGAAGGTTTATCGGGATGAAATTTTGAATTTGGCTCATAAGGGACACCTAGGTGGACACTTGGGAGTAAGGAAGACAGTAGATAGGGTTATGAAAGATTTTCATTGGCCAAATATGAGGAAGGATATTGTTGACTATTGTAAAAGGTGCCATACTTGTCAGGTGGTAGGAAAGCCAAATCAGGTTATCCCTAAGGCACCCCTCAGACCGATACCCACCTTTGAGGAGCCTTTTTCCCGAATCATCGTGGATTTTCTGGGTCCTTTGCCTAGAACTGCGAGTGGGAGGCAGTATGTCATGATCATGATGTGTGCTGCTACTCGATTCCCGGAGGCTGTGCCCCTGGGGAACATTAGGACTCCTGCGGTAGTAACGGCACTCATTAAATTTTTCACCACGGTAGGTTTACCTAGAGAGATACAGTCAGATCAGGGGAGTACCTTCACATCCCGTGCATTTCAGCAAATGTTGACACAGATGGGAGTTAAACAAATTCTAGCCTCTGCATCCCACCCGGAATCTCAAGGAGCATTGGAAAGATTCCACGCAACTTTAAAGACTATGATTAAAACTTACTGTCAGGAAAACACTCGTGATGGGATGATGCATTACCACTTCTGTTATTTGCAGTGAGGGGCACGGTTCAGGAATCTCTGGGGTTCAGTCCATTTGAGCTCGTTTTTGGTCACAGGCCCAGAGGACCTTTAACCTTACTCAAAGAAAAATGGTCTAGTCCGAATGTGCAAGTCAATGTGATTGACTATGTTTTGAGGTTCCATGAAAGGCTCCATAAAGTTTACGAGTTTGCGAAGCACAATCTTAAAGGCTCCCAGACTAAAACGAAACAATGGTATGATAAATGAGCCCAAGAGCAAGAATTTCAAGTGGGCGATAAGGTTTTGGTCCTGTTCCCTGTAGTTACCAACCTCCTACAGGCGAGGTTCAAGGGCCGTACAAAGTGATTAAGAAAATAGACTCTCTGAATTATGTGATCAAAACACCTGATAGGCAAAAGCCGAGCCAGTTGGTTCACGTTAACATGCTAAAGGGTTATCATGATGCGACCCCCAAGGAGGTCGGTGCTGTCGCGAAGACCGATGAGGCAGAAAGGATTGTTAAGGAGGGGTCCGAGCGTTTTGAAAAGATAAGCATAGTCCCACCAGACTAGAGAACTTTGTTATTTTGGCCAACTTTGCTGATAAAGTCAGTCACTTGGAGCCTGAACAAAGAGAGCAGCTGACACAGCTAATTTACCGGCATGCAGATTTATGCCCAGATGTTCCTAGGAGGTGCCAAATAACAGAGCATGATGTTATTGTTACCTCAGCCCAGCCGATTAAACAATCCCCTTATCGGATGAATTTGGAAAAGAGCAAGCTAGTGGAAAAAGAAATTGAGCATATGCTAGCTGCTGGTATTATTCGTGAATCTTCCTCTGCATGGGCATCTCCATGTGTGGTTGTACCGAAGCCGGACGGTAGTATAAGATTCTGTACAGATTACAGAAAGGTGAATGCCATCACACAATCAGATGCTTACCCTATCCCCAGGGTGGATGATTGTATTGATAAAGTGGGTAAAGCGAGATACATCACTAAGATTGACCTGCTAAAGGGATACTGGTGTGTTCCTTTGACTGACAGGGCTCGAGAAATTTCAGCCTTTGTCACACCATCAGGGTTTGATGAATACAATGTGTTGCCATTTGGAATGAAAAACGCTCCAGGGACATTTCAGAGAATGATTGACGCTGTGATTAAAGGGTTAACAAACACAAAGGCTTACATTGACGATGTAGTAGTTTGGAGTGACACAGGCAAGAACATCTGCTACAGATAAGAGGGGGAGAGAGACTGTTGATTTACTGTATTATGACTCTTTTTGGATTATTTACCTTCCACTACAAGGACTTTACTTTGCTCGTTAACATTCTTCAGGAGACAGCAGGAGTGGCCTGATTTGATGGACACAGTCATTCAGAGTTGATGGATAGCTGAGA
Organism: Hemitrygon akajei; assembly: GCF_048418815.1. Classification (NCBI taxonomy): domain Eukaryota; kingdom Metazoa; phylum Chordata; class Chondrichthyes; order Myliobatiformes; family Dasyatidae; genus Hemitrygon; species Hemitrygon akajei. Next base: position 127,189,611 of record NC_133126.1, on the reverse strand, counting down.
CCCCGTGAGTAGGGATAAAAGACAGGTTTGGAGAGACACCCTTCAGCCACACCAGTGGACACTGACTGAGTGTTGGGAACCCACAGAAAGGTGGGGGCTTCGAAGACCGAACCAGGAGATCGGTCACTAAAGCTCACAGTGTTACAGCAGGGCCAGTGGGGACTTGTGTGTGTGTCCACTCATGCCAGAGTGACGAGTCCACCTCAGAAGAACGGTCTAGCTGAAGACCAGAGGGGTCATAACTGAATGACCACAACGACACGACGGATTAAGGAAGCAAAGGAAGGTTTGGCTGCTGTAGCTGTTACCTCTCGCTCGCTCTCTCTCTCTCTCCAACGATTTCAACGCAACAACCATAACTACTTCATCATTTATGAACTGAACTTTATACTTTTCTATGACAATTCATTTACCCCTAGACATCGATAGAGCTTGTTTATTATTAGTCCTACACTTTTAGGTTTATTATTGCTAACCTGTGTTATATGTATATTTACATTATTGGTATTGTTTTGCTTATTTTACTAATAAACACCTTTAGCTTGGTACCGCCAGACTCCAACGGATTCTTCTTTCTCTGCTGGTCAGACACGTAGTTACGGGATACGTAACACAGTCTACCAATTCAAAATAGTCCTGTAGTTGTTCCTCTGCTTTCTTTGACCATACTTTCACCGTTCTCATCCCTGATACTGTGATCCTCAGTCTCTACCTATATACTGGGAGTAGAAGTACAGCCAGGTGATCGGACTTGCCAATGTGTGTGCATGGGATGGCACTGTAAGTATTCCCGCTAGTAGTGTAGCAGTGATAAAGTGTGTTGACTCCTTTGGTCCCAAGATGACATGTTGGTGATAGTTTTTGAGTGACTTCTTCTAGCTAGCCTGACTGAAGCCCCTCACAATTACAAGGAAGGCATACGGCTGCACTGTCTCATGAATTTGATCACAGAGCTCAGGTCCTTCAGTGCTAACTTGACATTTGCCAAGAGTAAAATACACACTGCAACCAGCAAGATGATGGAGAACTCCCTCAGAAAGCGGAATCGGCAAGATTTGACAGCCAGTTGTTTCAGGGCAGGGGAACAGGACTGAGACAAAAACATCTTGTCTGTGCACCACGGTGAGTTAATCATGAAACAAACACCTCAGCCTCGCCTTTACCTGGCACTGCTGTTCAGTACATGCAGCGGAAGGTGAAGCCCTCAGCCTGTAGTGCTGTGTCTGGACTGCTAGGAGTGAGAATGGTTCTGCTACTAATGGTTAAGATACAATCAAAAGGTTTGCTCAGCTACATAAGAGTTGACTACCTTGTTGCAGATCTGGATATCGGACAAGCCAGATACACACACATTTCCTTCCCTGAGAGCTGTTGGAAACAGTACTTTAGTTTCATGAACTAGTTGTAAATATTAATTGAATTTGAGATCCGCAGTTGTCATGACAAAATTTGAGCTCATGTCTCAGCTTTGTTAACCCTAGCTCCTAGGTTACTCTTCTGCTCCCTTAAGTACAGCTCCTTCACAATTTTTGGAATATTGCAAATGTAGGGAAGGTGAGGAAATTACAGGAAGAATTTATAACAGTGCAGAGTAAATAAGGAACCTTTTAACTGTTGAGTCTAGAATGAAGAATTGGGGATATATTATAGGTTGTGAACAAAGGACAAGATAGATGTCTCTATTACAAAGGTAATGAGTGCGGAGTGTGCTAATATACCAATCTATATGAATACTGTATTGTATAGAAGAAATTTCAGATGGATTCTGAATTTGGAAAGATTTGAGTAACACACTCATTGTGTACGGTCTGACTGCTACCACTTCCTGGCCAGATTGACAGGCTGAAGAATATATATGGATCTAAGAGAGCAAAAACAAATTGTGTTTATATTTTGAATCCAAACAGACGTATCTGTGGATATCAAAGCAAAGTTCAGATGAAGAATTCATAAGCAGGTGACTCAATCCTGTGAATTTAATCTAAAGGGAGGTATCTGTTTTCAATTACTGTGGGATTTTCACCCTTATTTCTCTTTCCAGATTTCTTGCTGTCTTGCTTGGACATGTTGGCTGTATGCAGGATAAGGACCACCAGCATTTTCACAAATGCTAAGTCTTGTAACCGTTTAGACATCATTGGCATGTTCAACAGAGCCAAACCAAATCTTATCCTCACCTCATGGCCATCTACATAAATAATCAGGAGATCATCTGTGAAGAGTTTCTTCCTTCCTTAACCTGGGAGTCATTCCCAGTGAAAGAACCGAGTAATCTGCTAAGATACAACTTCAATGACACGTGTGCCCTACAGTCAGTGAAGTGCTTATGAATTCTTGCAATGTAGAGACAAGCAGAATTCAATTTGAGCAAATTAGACAATAAACGTAGATATTAATTTGGTTAAGTTATGACATGAGGTGGATAAATTTTGGGGAGACCAGAAAAAAAGTCTCATTTTCTTCTCTGAATAAGACCATTGGAGAGTGTTCACAGAATTTCTATTAATGCCTTACTTGAAAGCTAAGGACAACATAGCACTCCTTCGTTTCTCAGTAGAACTGCTAAACCTCTGGAGTGAAGTTTGAGCACAGAGCCTCTTGTCTCAGAGGTTATAAATATGACTACCAGAACAAGGTAAACATCCTAATAGTGATCTTACATTGTTCCATTTGCTAATACAGAACTGAGAGAAATTGACTGTGGATTTTTTTTTTCTGTTCTAAGTGACTTAGTACTGCACAGGTTAAATTCATAGAATGCTTGGAGTGCTTAATGTATTGCTTATGTAAAAATGACATGCATACAAACATCTAGTTGCAGCTGAGGATGTTAAACAGGGCTTTGACAAATTAGTATGGAGTAAATTTAATTCAACCTTTGCACTGTAGAGAAAACAGCGGAAGTATCTGAATCCTTGTGCTATTGGTTTATACGTATATTATTTTAAATGTACTCTTGATTCGAGACAGTCCATTTCTTCTTACTTCCCAGCTTAATATTCAGAACCATGTGCAGCCTCAGAGTATTTGTTAGCTTTTGATTGAAGTCTGCAGCAGATGTATATGATATATTTACCAATCCTGATACAGCATAAACCTTTCCCAGCACTGAGTGGACTGTAGGGCACAGACAATTCACCAAAACAGTTTGTTGTCACCAGGCAGGAGAACCCACAGCTGGCTGGCTTTGCAGAGTCTATGCCTGTTGTTCCGCAAGCCTTGACTTCAAGAGATCACGGGATAAATACAGATGAGGTTAGTCATTCCATCAAGAGCTGAAATGTAAATAATCACCCCTTCACCGATCTCATCTATCATATTATCTAGCAGTGAATCAAAGGTGCTTTCTTCCTGTGACACACTGATATCTGCCCTAAATGTTACCTCCATTAATTTTTTTTTCAATTTTCTCATGCAATAAAGCAATGCTATAGCTTCTATCCAGTTATGCTGTGTGAAATTTTGAATGTTTTTATTTTATTCCACTTCTGCAGCCTCTTCCCTGTCTAAATAGCACACAACACGTATTCTTGCCAAATTCTAGGGCAGACCTTGCTAAATCCAGGGCTTACCTCATGTTTGTGCTAGACCTAAGCAGGGAGCTCTCAGACCAATAACTTCTATGTGTATATATGATCTCTGCTGTCTCCCTCAGCATTTCCATCAGGCAGAGCTGTACTCATCTTACAAAGTCTCTGACAATGTCACTGATTTGAAGTAGCCCAGTGATAGCAAAGGTAGACATTTTTGTATTTCCTTTTCAGAAGGTTAGCAACAAGAGAGAGCAATAGGCCAATGTATTTAATGGAAGGCAAGACGATGCTTACACCAACATCATGCCATATGATTCACATAGATCTTGAAGATACATATGTAGTCACCTCATGATATACAAGCATTCAATGTATTCTATTACCCAACCAAGGTCCAATGATTGAATTTCACTGTTGAAGCCTACCATTGCTCAAAAGTTACAGTTCCTCTTACCCATTCCCTTGCTTTCCATTCAATTTATATTAACACTAAGAAGATTTGCAGTGAAGCTTTCTTATGCATATTACTTAGTTTCAAATTTTATTTGACTTTCGTCATTTTCACTAGATTGGAAAGCACCTGCGTGGAGCAGATATAAATCTTTCATCAGAACTGAGATATGTTTTCATTTTTTTGAAGCACCCACACATGTTGTGTTACACTCCATTTCATCATATACTTTGGTATTCATTTTTGGGATGTCGGCATGTCTGGCAAGACCAGTTTTTTTTGCCCATTCCTAAATATCTTTATGAAGACGTTTCATCAGTGATTTCTTAAACAGCTGCCATCCCTTAGGAGTCATTTATAGTACTGATGGGAAGAAAGTTCCAAGGTTTGTACTACGAAGTGATGAAAGGACATCAGCAAATTTACGAATCTGAGTGGTGTGTGATCTGGGGGGGGGGGGGTGGGGGAACATATGAATAAAGTGTTTTGAATGTCAGAAATTTGCAAAATATTGTTACATAAATGAAGAGTTGTAAATTGAATTGAAGGGTGCAATTAACAATGACTATGCTATTTATTACATAGTGAAAGGAAATATCATAAATGAAATAATAAAAGAAGATTGAGTCAAGAACAACAATAACAGCAATATGCTAGGTCTGAAATAGCAGTTATGTTTGCTCTTAGTAAAGACAAACCGTGTGGGTAAACACTAGAACATTTTATTTATAGAACTACTTCAGCTCAACAGTGACTGCACGAGACCAGCTCACTAATGTAATTTCCAGTTCCGGGTGAACAGCCAGCATTGCCCATTGGGAACTGAAATTCTTCATTGTGCACACACACATCAGAACACATCTTCCTTCTTTAAAGAAAAACAAACATAATTCTATGTCCTCATAACCTGCAAGGAACAATAATCCTTTCCAACAAAGAGATCTACATTAACCAATTGTAATGAACAAATAGTTCCTTATTCACTCAACAACTTTCAATCAGTCTCTGAGGTGGTTTGATGGTATTTTTAGGTCTGCTATTTGCTTCCATAAATGTATTGCTTTCAATTACTATGTTAATATTGGTGTCTTTCTGAGAACATTTATCAGCATGGTAATTTATTTCACATTGGTAGGGGCAGGTTCAGTATTGTCATTTAAAGTAAAATTAAAATTAAAGTAAAATAAAGTAAAGTAAAAGTAAAATTGGATAGGTATATGGACAGGAAAGGAATGGAGGGTTATGGGCTGAGTGTGGGCCAGTGGGACTAGGTGAGTGCAAGCATTGGTATGGACTAGAAGGGCTGAGATGGCCTGTTTCTGTGCTGTAATTGTTATATGGTTATATCCTTCTGCCACGATCCTACCTATCTGTCTCTGCTCTTGTTCTTGCTGTGTGACCATAATGGAGGCCCTGGACTGCATCCATGTGATCAGTGAGTCTTTGCACAAGTTCCAATTGATTATTCCTCAATTCACAGAGCTCCCTCTGTTGACTGCGTGTCACAGAGAGCAACTCCTCCCATTGGTTTGTGTTGAATTTCTGCTGTTGCTCTCACTTTGGGGACTGGGTGGTCTCCCCATCTTCTTATTATTTCAACTTCGGAGAGATTCGTAGAGATATTTTTAATTTCCTATCTTTAACTGGAAGTTGATGACAGGGAGATTTTGAACGAAAGCTGCATGATGTGGAAGCAAGACTGCTGAATTCTTCATCGTGATCACTCTGTCCACACTTGACATCCTGACTGCCATACTGGTTTTAGCTGATACGGATGTCTACGGAAAAGTGGAGTTCTTGTGTTTCTCTTGCATAATCTCTCACATGGATGCTACTGCAAGTTTCTCAAGTTACATCAGGTAAACATCTAAGCCTCAGCATTCTCTTCCATGAAAGCAGCATGGTCATCTTCCCTATGTCAGGTCACTACAAAAACTCTTTCCACCAGGTTTCACTTTTCACGTACACATACTATTAGCTGTACTCCCTTTCCTGCAATCAGTAGTTCTGCCTTTAGGTGCAGCCCCTTGTGTTTGAATGTCACTATACAGCTCCCTTTTACTGGGATGTTCTCTCCAGTATAGCCTGTCACTTTTAACTTCACCATGGGCTCTGGTGTCAGGCTTGAATGGAATTACCGTCTCAGTCACAGTCCCTGGAACAATCCATTCTGTTTAACCAGCACCAGCAGTCTGTAGAGATCCACAACAACTTCCTCCATTTCCTCAGCACCTTTCTCGTGGTAGCCCCAGCTTTTTTTTTAGATTATGAGGACACTCAGTCCTCTTTTATTGTCATTTAGAAATGCACGCATGCATTAAGAAATGATACAATGTTCCTCCAGAGTGATATCACAAAATAAAAACAGGACAAACCAAGACTCACACTGACAAAACCACATAATTATAGCATATAGTTACAGCAGTGCAAAGCAATACCATAGTTCGGTAAACACAGACCATGGGCACAGTTTTTAAAAAGTCTCAAGTCCCGATCGACTCCAATAGTCCCAATATCAGGCAGCAAAAGGGAGAAACTCTCCCTGCCATAAACTTCCAGGCACTGACAACTAATGCCTCGGAAGTACCCGACGACAGCAGACTCCGAATACGTCCGAAAACTTTGAGCCTCCAACTAGCCCCTCCGATACAGCCTCCCGAGTGCCATCCTCTGCCGAGCGCCTTCGACCTCGCACCCGGCCGCCGAAACAAGCAAAGCCGAGGTCTCAGAGGCCTTCTCCTCCGGAGATTCCGGACCGCACAGTAGCAGCGGCAGTGAAACGGGCATTTCAGATGTTCCTCCAGATGTCCCTCCACGCTCTCACGTCTGCCTCCATCAAATCAGGATTGTGCACGGATCCCTACTTAACAAATAATAGATATCCATTCTCCAGAGAGGCCTCGCGCGCTGCGTCGCGCTGCCATTTTCTCCTCTTCTTTGCAGCTTTGCAGCACTTTGCAAAATGATTCTTCTTCCCACAATTACTGATGCATTTACAAAAGCTGATGCTACTTAGCTCAGCTAAGAATTGATCAATGATAACACCCTGATTCTGTTCACAGGAAAAGAACTCAAATGTGATGTTTTTAGTTGGAACAAAATATTCCTCAGATTTTATCATCATAATGTCCAATGTGAAGGCTGTATCATCAATTTGAAAGCTGTTATAGATGTCCAAAGCATCTTCACATTTAGAAAAATAGATCCCATCAATTTTTCAACAGCCCTCCCATTTTGCAAGCCACCAAATATACATATTGAATCGCTGTTTGATGCATTTCTAGTTATCAGTTCGATTGCCGGTAAACTGCATAGGTGCAAGAGGACTTAGCTTATCCGTGACAGGAATTTTCAGCCTCTCACCTGAATTTCCCTTGGTAAATTCGGGAACAACGTGCTGTCTTGTTTTGCTGGCCTGTTGTTCTCTCCATCACTACCATTTTCTCCTTAGTCACGCACGGTATTAATTTGCTTTCCCGTGTTTAGACCTCTCGCCAATTTCTGACACCACGTTATGTTTGCTCTTAGTAAAGTCAGACAGCGTGGGTAAACACTCAAACATTTTATTTACGGAACCACTTCACCTTAACACTGAGCGCATGCAACCAGCTCTCCAACGCCACTTCCGGTTCCAAATGAACTGCCCGCATTGCCCACTGGGAACTGAACTTCTTTATCATGTACACGTATAATAACACAACTGGCTGGTGGTGTAGCGGCATCAGCACTGGACTTCGGGGCAAGAGGTCCCAAGTTCGAATCCAGCCAGCTCTCCATCCGTGCCCTGGGTTGAGTGTCGAGCTAGCAACTTGACCTCGTTAAAAAATAACCTGGAGAGGGATGGCTCCACCAGGTTTCAGATGCCCAAGACATGCCGTACGATGAGCAATCACCAAAAGGATTGGTGCAAAAAGCTTGTTAATGACGGCACCCCGATGACTCCACAAGGAGGTTAGGGCACATGCACACACACACACACATAATAACACACTAACTGCCTAACTCAATTTTAATTGTAAGCAATGTTACCAGGGATTTTGATGCCACACTCATTCAAACACTGTAAGGTATCATGACTGTCACACTCACCTTACAACTGGAATACAATTAAACTTCTCATTTTTAAGGTAAAGGCAAATATGTGACCACATGAAAACCACAACTGCTGGCCAGAGGAAAGTAGCAGCACAAATTTTCCTGAATGATACAAGAATTAAAAGGGTCAGATTTAGTACACAAGCTAGGCATTGCTTTCAAATATACAGTGCCTATAAAAAGTATTTACTCTCCTTTGAAGCTTTCATGTTTTTTTTACAACATTGAATCACTGTGGATTTAATTTGGCATTTTTGACACAGATCAACAGAAAGAGACACTTAGTGTCAAAGTGAAAACAGATCTATACAAAGTGATCTAAATTAATTACAAATATAAAAGACAAAATAATTGATTGCAGAAGTATTGACCCCCAACCCCCTTTAATATGACAAACCAAAGCATCACTGGTGCAACTAATTGGTTTTAGAAATCACATAATTAGTTAAATGGAGATCTGTTTTTGGAGACCTCTGTGCAGTCAAGGTGTTTCAATTGATTGTAATAAAAACACACCTATATCTGTAAAGTCCAACTGCTGGAGAGTCAGTATCCTAGCAAAAACTACAATGAAGACGAAAGAACACTACAAGCAACTCCACAAAAAGGTTACTGAAAAGCACAAGTCAGGAGATGGATACAAGAAAATTCCAAAATCACTGAATATCCCTTGGAATCATCATCAAGAAATGGAAAGAATATAGCACAGTTATAAATCTGCCTAGAGCAGGCTGTCCTCAAAACTGAGTGACCGTGTGAGAAGGAGGCTAGTGAGGGAGGCCACCAAGAGCCCTATGACAACTCTGGAGTGGTTACATGCTTCAGTGGCTAAGGTGGGAGAGACAACACATATAACAACTGTCATCTTGGTGCTTCACCAGCCTCAGCTTTATGGGAGAGTGACAAAGAAAAAGCCACTTTGACAAACACTCACATGAAATCTTGGCTAGAGTTTTCCAAAGGCATGTGGGAGACCCTGAAGTCAGCTAGAAGAAGGCTTTATGGTCTGATGAAACCAATATTGAGCTTTTTGGCCATCCTACTAAAGTAAGCCAAACATCACACATCATCAAAAACACTCCATCCGTACTGTGAAGCATGGTGGGAGCTGCATCATGCTGTGGGGATGCTTCTCTGCAGCAGGCCCTTGAAGGCTTGTGAGGGTAGAGGGTAAAACGAAAGCACCAAAATACAGGGAAATCCTTGAGGAAAACTTGATGCAGTCTGCAAGAGAACTGTGATTGGGTGAAGATTTGTTTATCAGCAAGACAATGACCCCAAGCATAAAGCCAAAGCTATGCAGGAATGGTTTAAAAACAACAAAGTTAATGTCCTGGAGTGGCCAAGTCAAAGTCCAGACCTCAATCCAATTAAGAATTTGTGGCTGGACTTGAAAAAGGCTGTTTACTCACAATCCTCGTGCAATCTGACAGAGCTTGAGCAATTGTGTGAAGACAAATGGGGAAAAATTGTAGTGTCCAGATGTGCAAAACTGATAGAGACCTATCCACACAGACTCAAGATTGTAATTGCTGCCAAAGATGTATCTACTAAATACTGACTAGAAGGGAGTGAATACTTGTGTTTTGTATTTGTAATTAATTTAGATCACTTTTTAGTGATCTGTTTTCATTTTGACACATATTTTTCTGTTGATCAATGCCAAAAAATCCAAGTTAATCCACTGTGTTTCAATCTTGTAAAGCAATAAAACATGAAAACTTCCAAGGGGGTGAATACTTTTTTAGAGGTACAGTATGTTTCAAGCAATTCCTACTTGAATTTTTAGTCTTCTAACATAATTTTTATTACCTTTATGTATTTCTGGCAACCATTCACCTGAATAAAGCAAATTCTATTTCCTTTTTGCAAGACATTTATCAGAAATTAAATTAATTTATCTCATTTAGCCCTACCTCTGTCTATTAAGTTTTGCCATCAATTTTATCACTATGAATCATTTCTTTTATTTCTTGCCAACATTATTACAACATAATCTTGTTGCAACCACAACAAATGCTTGTTTTTACATCAGCCAGTGAATCAACATCTGACATTGCGATACTGGGACAGGTGGTAAAAGGTTCGATAGAAGAGATTCCCTTTAAAGACTAGCTTGAAGAGAATAGATAAGAATGGTGAAGGTTAAGGAAGGAATTCAAACCTTGGGACTTAGACAGCTGATTGCTAAGGTGTAGGGGATTAAAGCTGAGGAGAGGTTTGAGAATTGTTTTGAAACCTCCCCTCACTTTTTTCCACCATCTACAAGCCACAAGTGGGGAGTGTAATGGAATACTTCCTACTTGCCTTGGTTGCTTTAATTCTAGTAGCTTTCAAGAAGTTTGGCAGCATCAAGACCAAAGCACCCTGCCCCACAGCCCAGACATTCAACGGGTGTTTCAATTCAAGTCTATTCATCTTGGCCCTTTATCTGGATGCCTCCTCAAACATTGGTTGTGTGATTCTTTCTACAGATGCTGCCTGGCCCACTGAGTTCCTCCTGCACTTTATGTATTGTAATAAAATGTGTGGGCAGAGGTTTTGCTGTGTTTAGGACTGGAAGGTATTTGAAAACAAGTATGGTTATGCTAAAACTGAACTGTTGTGAGGCAAGGAGCCAATGATGGTCAGAAGACAGGAATACCGCAGATTTGGATGAGCTCTGAGGTCAGCATAAAAAAAGTACTATGGTCAAGATTATAAAAGATTAGGATAAACTGAGACAGGGAGAGAGACTGCCAATCTTACAAACATATAGTGTTAATCTTGGTGATGGAAAGGCTTCAAGTCCAAAACCTCAGCCCAAGATCAAAAATAATTGCAAATGAGGAATGGCCTTATTCAACCTTTCGTTGATATCAGTAGAGGGAGCGGAGTTCATTGTGATGTCAAGACCATGGTATTGTTCATCAAATATTGAAAGAGAAGAATTGTTTGTTAATCTAATACTGGATGTTAGAAAACAGTTTGACCCAAAGGTAAACTGGAGCAGTGGATATCCCAGTTGGGTTGGAAAGAGGAAGAGAGTTAAAGAAGGATATGTACAGGGGGTCTTGAAATTAAAGGGAACAAACAACTGTTTCCGTGGTCTTACATGTGATAAAAAGATTCAAAGCACATTTATTATCAAAGTGCATATGCAGTATATAACCCTGAGATTCACCACAAAACAAGCAAAAACTCAACCCCCCACACGCAAACAAAAACAAATCACACAAATGGCAACAAAAAATATGAATGAAAAACACGGAATATAAAACACAAAATTTAATTATCCTTATTTCCTACATCCTTCACATACATGAGGAGTAAAAACCTTTACGTTGCATCTCCGTCTAAATGTGCAATGTGCAATCATAGTAATTTATAATAATTTATAATAAATAGAACAGTCAATGCCACATAGAAATACACTCAAATCAGCGTGAGTTCATCAGTCTGATGGCCTGGTGGAAGAAGCTGTCCCGGAGCCTGTTTGTCCTGGCTTTGATGCTGTGGTTCCATTTCCCAGATGGTAGCAGCTGGAATAGATTGGGGTTAGTTGGGATGACTTGGGTCCCCAATGATTCTATTGGCCCTTTTTTCACACCTGTCTTTGTAAATGTCCTAAATAATGGGAAGTTCACATCTACAGATGCGCTGGGCTGTCCGCACTACTCTCTGCAGAATCCTGTAATGAAGGGAGGTATAGTTCCCATACCAGGCAGTGATGCAGCCAGTCCAGATGCTCTCAATTGTGCCCCTGTAGAAAGTTCTTAGGATCTGGGGGCCCATACCAAACTTCCTCAACCGTCTGAAGTGAAAGAGGGGCTGTTGTGCCTTTTTCACCACACAGCTGGTGTGTACAGACCACATGAGATCCTCGGTGATGTGGATGCCGAGGAACTTAAAGCTGTTAACCCTCTCAACCCCAGATCCATTGATGTCAATAGGGGTTAGCCCATCTCCATTCCTCCTGTAATCCACAATCAGCTCCTTTGTTTTTGTGACATTGAGGGAGAGATTGTTTTCTTGACACCACTGTGTCAGAGAGATGACTTCTTCCCTGTAAGCCACCTCATTATTGTTTGAGATAAAGCAAATCAATGTAATGTTGTTGGCAAATTTAATTAGCGGATTAGAGCTGTGGGTGGTGACACAGTCATGGATATACAGGGTATAAAGTAGAGGACTTAGTACACAGCCCTGAGGGGCTCCTGTGTTGAGAGTCAGAGAGGTGGAGGTGAGGGAGCCCACTCTTACCACCTGCCGGTGATCTGACAGGAAGTCCAGGATCCAGCTCCACAAGGCAGGGTCAAGGCTGAGGTCTCTGAGCTTTGTCGAGCCTTGATGGAATGTTGAATGGTGTTGAATGCTGAACTGTAATCCAAGAAGAGCATTCTCACATAAGCATCCTTCTTCCTCTAGATGTGTAAGGATAGTATGTAGAGCAGTGCCTATTGCATCATCTGTCAATTGGTTGTGTCAGTAGGTGAATTGTAGGGGGTCCATTTTGGGTGGTAGCATGTTGCAGGTGTCGTCCTTGACCAGCCCCTCAAAGCATTTGTATCATTGAGGTGAGTGCGACAGGATGCCAGTCGTTCAGGAATGTTACCTTGGTCTTTTTTGCTACAAGGACAATGGTGGATAACTTGAAGCAGGAGGGCACTTTACATTGGGAGAGGAAGACTCACTCTGGGACACCGTCCAGTCCTGCAGCCTACGACTGTCCACCCGTTGGAAGCATCTGTGTACCTCAGCCTCAAAGATGAGCAGGTTGCAGGTTGTAGCAGTGGCTTTCCTTAGAGGCTCAGAGTTAGCGGCATCGAACTGAGCATAAAAGCGATTGAGCTCATCTGGGAGAGAGGCCGCCATGTTGGCGGCACCACAATGTTTGGCTTTGACGTCTGCGATGGTATACAGCCCTCGCCACAAGTCACGTGTGAATCTATTCGCTGTGAATCTCGACTCAGTCTTGTCCTTGTATTGTTGTTTCGCAGTCCAGGCATATTCAGTTCAGCTCGGTGTTCGTTATCCGAAGACAGCCCCAATTCAAAATCTCTCATAACTTTGACATTAATAGCAACAAAAAATGAGCAACCAGAACATCATTACGTGAACTACAGAGTCCAATCCGCAAACCACATCAATTAAACCTTTCCCAAGGCTCAAAATACCTTTTGACAGCATCGAAGGAGAGAGAGAGAGACCATTCACACGTGGACACCTTCCTCCAGCACCAGCAAGCCAGAGGCTGGTAGACAGCACTTAGCTTCCACACTAGCCTCGCTGATTTCGATCTTCATCAGCCCTTTAATCTCTGATAAATGGAGTCAATCATGGGCTCGCGCCCTGTCTCCTAGCTTCTTGGCCTTAAGGGAGCACACTTCAGCCAAAGCCTCACGGAACCCTCTTGGGAACAGCAAAGCACCAGATCACTCAATAAACCCAAAAATCCACCACCAAAGTGTAGATCACAGGCTCCAACAGTAGCAGAGCCACATTTGAAAGAAAAAGATGTAAAAGCAGTGAAACAAGTAGTCTCGTGAAGAGGAATGGTGTGCAGTCAGTAGACATACCCCAGATTGGTACCAATGGCATAGGTAGAAAAAAGAACAAGGTCCACAGGTAGATTTTAAGAACACAGTGATGAGATTAATCCATGGATTAGTGCTTGTGCTGTGCTACAAAAATACAATAGAATTAAAAGGATGGTGCCGATGTCTGTGTGGTGCCAGAGAGAAAAGTATGGATCCCTGAGGCGCAGGGATTACTTTAGTTGAATATGTGATCATGTGGGTTTGTACTTCAACATAGCTGGGCTCAGAAATCCCCTGGGCACACCATTGCAGAGGGGGAAGGGGTTTAATCAGAGGCATTGGCAGCTAAGTGAAGATATAGAAAGGAGAAAAGTAGTAAAATAGAAGATTCTATTTTATACAGAAAGGATAAAAGTAGTAAAATTGATTCTTTCAATCAATGAGAGAATTTGAAAAGTACAGAAAATTAAAGTTAGAAAATAGAAAAAAATAGCAGTACTAAAATTCAAATACCTAAGATAAGAAGTGCAGAGAAAAAGGCAAGTGACTGAGGTCATTAATCATATGCGGAGGTATGATGTTATAGCTATGAAAATAGGGCTTCAAGAAATTCAAGACAGACAGTTTAAACCTTCTAGGTTTTCTGCTGAGGTGGAGAGATGTAATAAAATCAGGGTGTAGAAATATTATAGTATTGATTAGGTCAACAGTTAGACCTTTGAGAAGGGATGATGCTTTGGAAAAATAACCTGATGATGCTATATGGGTTGAACAGAAAATTGGAAAAGGGACAAACTGAGCTGTTGGGAATGGACAAGATAACAAATAGTGTGATGATGGCAGAAGAACATATTCATAACCAAAGTTCTGATGTGCAAAAGCATTTCAGTCATCATAAAAGGTAATCACAATTATCCCAACATTAACTAGAATGATCGCATTGTACAACACGGTGAAGAAGGTACTCAAGGCTAAATGTTAACAACTGTGTAGTAAGTCATGAGGCTGGGCAGGCGGAATGAGTATCTGTGGGAGAGCATTTCATTTTGATGGAGGTGATCAGAATTTGGATATATTTGTCATTATTATTCAAAAGGGTAACAATAATAGTTCTAAACTGAAGTGAGACTATTTTTATTTGACTGAGAAATGATTTAGCAAAAGCAAACAGAAATCAATAATATCAAGATAAATTGAACTCAGAGTTCAAAGGGTTCCAAATAAAAACAAGAGGAATGCAAACTTTGGAATCCCTCATATAGGAAGGTACACAGAGGGTAGGATAGAAGAGCAGAAGTGGGAGACTCATGTCAGGCAGTGAGAATTTAATACAACAGAAAGCCCAGGAGATTAAAATATGAACAGGATGACATTAAAAAAGGAAACTGGGAAAGTGAAGAGATGGCAGGATAAAATAATAACAAGAAGAAACAAGGAAAATCCAAGATAACATGCACGTGAAGCCCAAGAGGGTAGTTAATAAAGTGCAGGGTTTACAAGGACCAAAATGGTAACTTGTGCGTGGAGGCAGTGGGTGAGTTTAGATAGATGTTTTGCAATTTTCTTCGCAAAAGGGTCTGATAATTCCAATGCTGGCATTAGAATTGGTTTATTAGTATCACATGAGCCAAGGTACAGTCAAAAGTTTGTCTTGTACACTGTTCTCAGTGATCAAATTATTTTGCAGTACTTTGAAGTATAACACAGTGAAATAATAACAGAATGCAAAACAAAGTGAAAGAGGTATGGAAAAAGTGCATTGCAGTCAAATAATAAGGTATGAGATCATGACAAGGTAGATTAGATAGATAGATAGATAGATAGATAGATAGATAGATAGATAGATACTTTATTCATCCCCATGGGGAAATTCAACATTTTTTCCAATGTCCCATACACTTGTTGTAGCAAAAACTCATTACATACAATACTTAACTCAGTAATAATATGATATGCATCTAAAATCACTAACTCAAAAAGCATTAATAATAGCTTTAAAAAAAAGTTCTTAAGTCCTGGCAGTTGAATTGTAAAGCCTAATGGCATTGGGGAGTATTGACCTCTTCATCCTGTCTGAGGAGCATTGCATCGACAGTAACCTGTCGCTGAAACTGCTTCTCTGTCTCTGGATGGTGCTATATAGAGGATGTTCAGAGTTTTCCATAATTGACCGTAGCCTACTCAGCGCCCTTCGCTCAGCTACCGATGTTAAACTCTCCAGTACTTTGCCCACGACAGAGCCCGCCTTCCTTACCAGCTTATTAAGACGTGAGGCGTCCCTCTTCTTAATGCTTCCTCCCCAACACGCCACCACAAAGAAGAGGGCGCTCTCAACAACTGACCTATAGAACATCTTCAGCATCTCACTGCAGGCAGATTACAAGAACAAAGTTCATTTTATCATACTAAGCAACCGTTCAATAGTCTTATAACAGGGTGTAGAAGCTGTCCTTGAGCCCGCTAGTAGATGCACTCAGACCTTCGTATCTTCTACCTGACAAAAGAGAGAATGTCTAGGGTGGGTAGGCTCTTCTAATTATGCTGGCTTCTTTACTGAGACAGTGAGAGGTATAGATGGAGTCCTTGGTTTCCATGATGTGCTGAGCTGTGTCCACAACTCTCTGCATGTTTATGGCAGTCATGAGCAGTGCAGCTGCTATACCAAGTCATTATGCATCCAGATAGGATGCTTTCTATGATGCATCAATATAAGTGTGTAAGGGTTGACAGTGATATGCTGAAATTCTTTAACCCCCTGAGCAACTAGAGGCATTGGTGAGCTTACTTGGCCATGGCATCTATGTAGTTGGAGCAGGACAAGCTCACCTAGTATCTTGAAGCTCGCTCATCTTCAACACCATTAATGTAAACAGGAGTATGCACATCCACCAGCCCCCCGACCTCCATATCCCTGAAGCCAATGCCCAGTTCTTTGATTTTGCTGTGTAAGTGGAGTGAAAAGAACTTTTAGAAGTGGATGAATGTCATCTCCAAATGAAATATATCCCAAAGGTGGAAATTATGTCTATTTGTATTCCTCTCTGGCTACTGGAGTAATGTTAGTAAATTGGAAGATGGTACTATGGTGCTGTTGTTTAAAGAGGGAAATAGGGTTAAACTAAGTAATTACAGACCGATTAGTTTAATGTTGCTGGGTAAGTTATCGGAATCCATTCCATCAATTTTGAATGGATTAATTAAGAACAGCATGGATTTATTTTGGAATGATCATGTCTGAGTAACCAGATTGAATGTTTTAAGAAGATGATAAAGGTTTTTGCCTAGGACATGCATGACTGGTCATTGAAACCTATGAGATCCAAGACAGAGTGGCAAATTGGATCCCAAATTGGCTCCTTGGAAGAAGCAATTGTAATGGTTTATTGATGTTTCTGTGATTGAAAGGCTGTTACAAATGGAGTTCCACAAGACTGTGTAATTGGTTATGTGCTTTTGACAATGTACATTAATGCTTTAATCCTAAATGTAGAGGGTCTGATAAAGAAATCTGAAAATGATACAAAAATTGACTGTGCAGTTGACAGTGAGGAGGAAAGCATTAGGCTCCAAGGAGTGAAGGATGATGTGAACACATTGGGTGGAAAACTGTCAAATGGAATTACAAACGTAAATCCCAATAAGTGTGATGTAATGCATTTGGGGAAGTTGAATGGGCAAAAGGAACAGTAAGTAAGAAGTGTGCAGATGGCAT
Source organism: Hemitrygon akajei (assembly GCF_048418815.1). NCBI lineage: Eukaryota > Metazoa > Chordata > Chondrichthyes > Myliobatiformes > Dasyatidae > Hemitrygon > Hemitrygon akajei. Next base: position 127,172,301 of record NC_133126.1, on the reverse strand, counting down.
GGCAGCATAGTGTTTAGCACAATGCTTTACAGTTCTAGCCACCTGGGTTCAATTCCCACAGCTGCCTGTAAGGAGTTTGTACGTTCTCCCTGTGACTCTGTGGGTTTCCTCCGGGTGTTCTGATTTCCTCCCACAGTCCAAAGACCTACCTGTTGGTAGGTTAATTGGTCACTGGAAATTGTCCCGTGATTAGGCTAGGGTAAATTCGGGGGTTACTGGGCCTCATGGTATAAGGGTGGGAAGTGCTTACTCCACGCTGTATGTCAATAAAAAGAAGTTAATGTGTAGTGTTGGGGAACAGAAGGTTCACAGCCCTGACTTTTTAAAAGGTCATTTGGCTGATTTTTCAAAAAGGCAAACAGGTTGATTTCTTTCTTTTGCCAAGGCATAGAATATAAAATTAGGGAGGTTCTAGTGGATCTGTCAACGACATTAATTAGGCCCTAGTTTCAGCGCAGGGTAGAGTTCTGCTCACATCACCAGGAAAGATGCAACCCACTGGAGAGGATACAAAAAAAAATTAATAAGATGTGGCCGCAATTGGAAAATGTGATAAGATGATTTTTTGAAGCTGTGGAGACTGAGTGGAGAATTAATATAGCTGTGCAAAATTATGGAAGATATGGAAAGCTTCAATAAGGTGAATTTATTTTCCTTTCTAAAGGGTCAAACACAGCATAGGTTTAAGGCATATATGTCAAACTCAAGGCCCGCGGGCCAAATCCGGCCCGCGGTGGAATTATCTTTGGCCCGCGAGATAATATCTAATTACTATTAAAGCTGGCCCCAGTAATCGAAGCGCCTATGGCGTACGATATGGCTAATGCTGAGTTTATTCAGGTACCAGGTTTTCAGGGTTTTTAGTGTTTATTCGGCAGTCTTCTTCATAAAAAACGGAATTTGTAAAGTGAAACACTTTGTAGTTATAGCAGAGACTGAGACACATGAGAGCAGGCTGAAAAAATGGAGGCAACGAAAGCTGCGTTCGCACGCGTCCGACTGATCCGGCCCGCATCAAGCTGCATTTTGCTCAATCCGGCCCATGACCTAAAATGAGTTTGACACCCCTGGTTTAAGGTAATTGATAAAAGTTGAAGGTGAGGAAGATTCTTTTTACCCAGACAATGGGAGGAGTCTAGAACTCATTACCTGGGGGGCTGAAAGAGGCAGACGCAATTGCATTAAAGAAGATACTTGAAGAGCCATGACTTTCAGGGAAATGGGCCTAGTGCTAAAAGGCTGGGTTTATACAAAGCAGCTCCTCCTTAACTGGTGCAAAAGTGATGGATTAAGTAGCCTTATACACTGCAAATTTCATAGTGCTCTCTGACTCTGTAGCATCATGAGAGATGATTGTGAGTAGTCCTCAGTCTATGTGGGAACTGTTTCTCTGGAGAATGACTTCTCCAGGAAAGACATAAATAAAAAATAGGAGTGTCAGAGAGCCAGGGACTACAGTGCCACCATCACCACCCAGTGCTTTCTAGGGGAAAGGAAGCGAAGCTACTGCAGATAATGATTCAGCTACAGCTGGAGAAATAGATTAGAACGAGTACCACAAAGATGGGTGGTGGAGGAAGAACCCTACAGAAGAGTGGTGTGTCAACTAAGTTAAGGGCTTCAGGCAGATAAAAAATGATATTTCATCTTGAATAGTGACTTACTTGGTCAATTTTGACTGAGTTGGGAGCTGTTTCAATGCTGTGACAAGGGCAGAGAGCTGTTTGAGGACAAAACAATTTGTGTGGAAATCAGACATGGATTTGAAGTGACATTATATTGGAACTGGAATGGGTTTATTGTTGTCACATGTACCAAGATACAGAGAATAGCTTGTCTTGCATACTATTCCTACAGATCAAATCATTACACAGTGCATTGAGGTAAGACAATAACAGAATGCAAACTAAAATGTTACCTTGCAGTAAAAGCAAACAATAAGACGCTAGACCAGGTACCGGGCTTTTGGAATAGGAAGGTAGAACAGTCAATGATCGTAGCTCACATTAATATTAAGGACATGGGTAGAAAAAGGGATGAGTCAAAGTGAATTTGAGGAGCTGGTTGTAGAAGAAGGAACAGGAGCTCCATGTTTATAATCTCTGAATTATTTTCAGTGTCATACGTAAGTGAGTGTCAAAATAGAAAAACAGATCAGATGAATGTACGGCTGAAGGGATGGGGCATGATGGAGTGCTTTTGATCTTTTGTATCATTGGGAACGTTTCTGGGTTTGGGAGCTCCTAATCAAGCAAGGGTAGATTGAACTTGAAGTGGATCATATCCAATATGCTTGCTGGGAAGTTTGTTTCTGCTGTTGGGTACCTTTAAACTTAGCTAGCAAAGCGTACAGCACAGAATAGGTGTGAGGTGAGGATCAATCAAATAAAGAAGAAAAAAATGATGTCAGTCTGGCAGACAGAGCAGAAATAGGCAGAAGATATACAGGATGACTGAAAGGTGAAATTACATCCATTTTAATGAAAGAGTCCTGACTGGTAAGGCGCATGGGAATATGATATTGTCAATCACTGAGACATGATTGAATGAGCAGCAACTCAACGTTCCAGGGTAAAGAAGTTTCAGGTGTTATTGGTAGCGTAAAAGAGGAAGAAGTATGCATTAATTTTCAAGGAGCCCACTACAGAGTGCTGTAATGTGAGAGGATGACATGGATATCTTTCCAAATATGGCCATATAGGTAGAGCTTATAAATTTTTTAAAATGATCACTTTGTTGGGGTTCTTTGCTGGTATGGGTGAAATGTCAGTGAGCAAATGCCTCTGAATAGTAGCTATAACTATTTTGAAATTTAGCATGTTATTAAACTGGATATAGCTAGTCCAGAATGTAAGTGTCTGAACAGGGAGAAGATTAAATTCAGTTTCATTGAATGCAGCTGGGTTAGATACCTTCAGATGAATCTTTTAAAAGTGAGCGAGTAAAATTTTCAGATCAACGCATTAATCTGTGATGGGCAAGGACAGCAAATCCAAGGAATTATGGATGTTGAGACATAATGAAGGCTTGATAAAATTAAAAAATGTATGCAGTAGATAAAGACCAGTGATAATGGGGAGGCTTTTCAGGAATATAGAGTGTGTGTGCAAAGGCACTTAAAAAGAAATTAGGAAGCACAGAAGGGTCATAAAATGTTAACTGCAGAGAAGGTTAAGGAGAATTCTAAGAAAAATTTGAAGCACATTAATAGCAAGAAGGTAAACAGGAAAAGAATGGATCCATTAGGAACCAAAGCAGCAAACTGTGCTTGGAGCTAGACTCCGAGGACAAGGGCGTGTTCTTAAACAAAGAAGTTTCATCTGTGTTACCAACGAGAAAGACATTGTAGATGGCGATTTTACTTAAATGGTAAAACTGTAGAACCTATGACTTAACAGGAAGTGGTAAGTCTTCAATAACTTACTGGGCATAAAGGTGAACATGTAGATAGTAAAGAAGGCATGATTGATTCTTGCCTTTATCAGCCAGAGCATAGAATATAAAATCTCGGGGAATTCTTGGCACAATTTCACACAACATTGGTTAGGCACAACTGGAATATTGTGCACAGCTCGGGTCATCGTACTATAGGAAGGTTGTGGTTGCTCCGAAGAGGGTACAGAGGAGCTATGCCAGAATATTGCCTGAGATAGAATACTTCAGTTCTATGAAAACAGTGGATAAGCTGAGTTCGTTTTCCTTGAAGCAGAGCAGGCTGAAGGAGCGAGAAACTGACAGAGGTAATCAAAATTATGATGGCTATAGATGGATAGAATGTGAGTAACCTTTCTCATAAGAACATAAGAAATAGGAGCAGGAGTAGACCATCCAGCCCAACAAGCCTGCACCGTCATTCAACAAGATCATGGCTGATATGTCCATAAACTCAGCTCCATCTACCTGCGTTTTCCCCATAACCCTTAATTCCCCTACTATGTAAAAATCTATCTAACTGTATCTTAAATATATTTAGTGAAGAAGCCTCAACTGCTTCCCTGGGCAGAGAATTCCACAGATTCACCACTCTCTGGGAAAAACAGTTTCTCCTCATCTCTATCTTAAATCTTCTCCCCTAAATCTTGAGGCAATGTCCCCTAGTTCTAGTCTCACCTACCAATGGAAACAACTTTCCTACTTCTATCTTATCTATCCCTTTCAAAATTTTATATGTTTCTATAAAATCCCATCTCATTCTTCTGAATTCCAGAGAGTATAGCCCCAGGCAACTCAGTCTCTCCTCATAAGTTAACCCCTTCATCTCTGGAATCAACCTGGTGAACCTCCTCTGCACTGCTTCCAAATCCAGTATATCCTTCCTCAAGTATGGAGACCAGAACTGTACACAGTACTCCAGGTGTGGCCTCACCAGTATCCTGTCCAGTTGCAGCATGACCTCCCTGCTCTTGAACTCAATCCCTCTAGCAATGAAAGCCAACATTTCGTTTGCCTTCTTAATAACCTGCTGCACCTGCAAGCCAACGTTTTGCAATTCATGTACAAGCACTCCCAAGTCCCTCTGCACAAAGCATGCTGCAAAATTTCACCATTTAAATAATAATCTGCTGTTCTATTATCGCTTCCAAAGTGGATGATCTTGCATTTACCAACATTGTATTCCATCTGCCAGACCTTGGCCCACTCACTTAACCTATCTATATCCCTCTGCAGACTCTCCACATCCTCTGTACAATTTGCTTTTCCACTCAGTTTAGTGTCATTAGCAAATTTTTCTACACTACACTCAACCTCCTCTCCCAAATTATCAAAGTAAATGGTAAACAGAACCAACCCCTGTGGCATTCCATTCACCATTGACTGTCAACCAGAGAAACACCCATTTATACCAATTCTCTGCCTTCTATTTGTTAACCAATCCATTATCCATGCCAATACACTTCCTCTGACTCCATGCATCCGTATCTTATTTAAAAGTCTTTTGTGCAGCACCTTATTAAACGCCTTCTGGAAATCCAACTATATGACATCCACCTGTTCCCCTTTATCCACTGCACTCATTATGTCCTCAAAGAACTCCAGTAAGTTTGTCAAACAGGACCTGCCCTTTCTGAATCCATGCTGCATCTGTCTAATGGAACCATTCCTTTCTAAATGTTTCGCTATTTCTTCCTTAATGATAGCTTCAAGCATTTTCCCGACTACAGATGTTAAGCTAACTGGCCTATAGTTGCCTGTCTTTTGCCTACATCCTTTTTTAAAAAGTGGCGTGACAATTGCTGTCTTCCAATCCACCGGGACATGCCCAGAGTCTAGAGAATTTTGGTAAATGATTACCAACGCATCCACTATACCCTCCGCCAATTCCCTCAGCACCCTGGGATGCATCCCATCAGGACCACAATGGAGATGTCTAATATCAGAGGACATGGATTTGAGGGGCTCTGAGAAAGAATTTTTTTTTTACATAGGAGGTGGTTGCAACTTGGAGCACTCTGCCTTAGAAGTTGGTAGAGGCAACTATTCTCATAACATGCAACAAACTTCTGGATGAATACTTGCATCCTCAAGATGTAAAAGGCTACCAACTTTGATGGTTGACGTACATGATGGTTGACATAGGCGTGGTGTATTGTGGGATCTATTCCTGTGCTATGTGACTCTATGACTCTAGTTTTAAAATTAATCATACTAAAAAAGTCTGAAGAGACAAATGTAATGTGAGTATGCTGACAAAAGGTTTGAGTCCCACTCCCCAATACATGCAGGTGGTCAACATGGTAGAATATTAGTGGGTAAAATTGATTTTAGACAATCAACTGATTTAACAATGAACACATTGATTACATAAAGCATTCTTCCTACCAACATCTGCCATGACAGTCACACACCCCCACTCTCTGCCCACAGCTTAAATGGATTGAAAATTGTCAGGAGCACTTTCATTGACAGTAATTTCATCCTGATATTTGGAAAGCAATATAAATCACTTTGAGATTCATCTTCATGGTATATGATACCATTGAATGTCCTTGTTAAATTTACTACTTGTATTCCCTCCTGAGTTTATATTATCCTCAGCATAATTGGCTGAACTCCTCTATTAATTTGTAACCCACTAATTGCTGTTTGTTAGTTATTATTCTACATCTAACCAGTCTCAAAACCTTGATTAAATTGATGATTTATAATTATCCCAAAATACCCTTGATTTGCACATAAAGTATTTATAGCTATATTATTGTCAGATGTCCATGATTGTTTGATTTAATGTATTTTAATACAATATCTATTATTAGTTTGAAAATATCATTTAAAAATAACAAGACGTGCCAACTTGATAGTGTTCAGAATCACTCTTTTGGAAACTGTTTAATAAGGAAGGTTCTGTTATTTTAAAGCATAAGCTCAAATGAAGAATTATTGCTGCAGCAAAATGCAAAGCATAATAGTGCAACTCTTAATTAGACGGGGATGCTTTCCATGAATGCTCAGGTAACTGAAATTATTAATGAGCAATTACATTGTTAGTCAATAAACCAAAGTACAAAATGACAACAAAGAATGCTGGAAACTTACAACATAGAAACGAGCCTTTCAGCCCACAAAGTCCATGATGACCATGGTGCCTCTCTGCTCTAATTCCATTTGCCTACAGTAGGCCCATTTAATCCAACTCCTTTTCCAGCTAAGTACCTGTCAAAATGCTTTTTAAAAATTGTACTAGTATCTTCCTGCACTACTTCCTCTGACAGCTCAGTCCAGATACTCACAACCCTCTGTGTATAAAGTTGAACTCTCAGGTTTCCTTTAAAATTCTCTCTTCTCTTCTTAAACCTGTGCTTTTAGTTCTAGACTCCCCTGCCCTGGGGAGAAAGACTTTGACTATCTATCCTATCTATACCCCTCATAATTTTTATAAACCTCAGGAAGGTCACCTCTCAACCTCTTACAATCTAGTGAGCTATCCAACTTCAGCTCTTTATTCCAGGACTCTTTCTACTGTGCAGAGATTGTGCGTGAGGTATTTAATGAGTACTTTACTTCAGTATTTTCCAAGGAAAAGAATATGGAGGATCAGGAGATCCGTGATGAGTGTATAAATACATTAGGGTGTTTAGAGGTCAAGCAGGAGGAAGCGTTGAACCTCCTAATGAGCATTAAGGAGGCTAAATCCCCAGAGCCTGATGGGATTTACCCCAGGTTGAAGGAGGCAAGAGACAAGATTGTTAGACCCTTGAATAGCATATCTGTGTCCGCTCTAGCCACAGTCGAGCACCGGAGGACTGGCGAGTGGCTGATGTTCTATCTCTATTTAAGAAAAGAGCAAGGAAAAGTCCTGGGAACTATAGACTGCTGAATCTCACATCAGTTGTAGGGAAATTGCTGGAGAAAATTCTCAGGGATAGGATATATGAGTATTTGGAAACCCAAAGCCTAATTAGAGAGAGCCAGAATAGTTTTGTGCATGGCAGGTCATGTCTTACCAGTTTGGTTGAGTTTTTTGACAAGGTGATGAGAGAGACTGATAAGGGGAGGGTGTTTTATGCATGGATTTTAGTAAAGTGTTTGACAAAGTCCCTCATGGGAGGTTAATCCAGAAGATTAAGCTGCATGGGATCAGCAACAAATTGGCTGTTTGGATTTAGAACTGGCTTGCGTATAGAAGACAGAGCGTAGTGATTGAAGGGGTTTATCGAACTGGAGGTCTGTAATTGGTGGTGTTCCACAGGGATCTGTGCTGGGACCTCTGCTGTTTCTAATGTACATAAATGAGTTGGATGAAAATGCAGATGGGTGGGTTAGTAAATTAGTGGATGATACCAAAATTGGTGGAGTTCTGGATAGTGTAAAAGACTGGCAAAGAATACAGCATGATAGGGACCAGTTGCAGATATGGACAGAGAAATGGCAGATGGATTTTAACCCAGATAAATGTGAGGTGTTGCACCTCAGTAGGGAAAATACTAGGAGACTGTACACTGTCCTTAACAGTGTTGCTGAGCAGAGAGATCTTGGGATCCAAGTTCATAGCTCCTTGAAAGTGGTGCACAGGTTGAGAAGGCTTCTGGAATGCTTGCTTTTATGAGTCATGGCATTGAGTTCAAAAGTCAGGAAGTTATGTTGCAACTTCATAAAACTCTGGTTAGGCCACATCTGGAGTACTGTACTGTGGTCACCTCACTATAGGAAGAATGTTGTGGCTTTGGAGAGGGTGCTGAAGAAGTTTACCAGGATGCTGCCTGGTTTGGAGGGTCTGTGCTATCACGAGAGACTGGATAAACTTGGGTTGTTTTCTCTGGAGTGTCAGAGGCTGATAGAGGTTTACAAGATTATGAAAGGCGTAGATAGTGTGGTCAGAGAGTATCTGTTTCCTAGGGTTGAAATGTCTAATACCCGAAGGCACTCATTGAACGTAAGAGGGGGTAGGTTCAAGAGGGATGTGAAGGATAAGTAAAAACTCAGAGAGCTGTGGACGTCTGGGATGTTCTGCCTGGTATGGTGGTAGAGGCAAATACGTCAGAGGCTTTTAAGTGATGTTTGGATAAGCGCATGGATGTGAGGAAGATGGAGGGATATGGACATGGTGTAGGTCGGAGGGATTAGTGTTTGGCTGTTTTTGATTTGCTTTTTAGCTGGTTCAGCACAACATTGTGGGCTGAATGGCCTGGTCCTGTGCTGTACTGTTCTATAAACCTCCCACAGTGTGGTGACCAGAATAGTACACAATATTTTCAAATGCAGTCTAAGCAGTGTTTTGTACAGCCACAAAATCATGTCCAACTTTTTTGTTATTTGTCAATAGAGCCCCCGCTGCCCAATTACACTCTTGTGATCAACTAACATACTAACCCTGTGTCTTTGTAATGTGGGAGGAAACTGGAGCACCCAGAGGAAACCCACAGGGAGAACATACAAACTCCTTACAGACAGCAATGGAACTGAACCCAGTTTGCTGGCACTGTAAAGCATTTGCTAGCTGCTGTGTTACCATGCCATCCTTTCATACTCAGTGCTTTGATGAAGGCAACCATACCAAATGCATTTTTCATTACTTTATCCACCTGTGTCACCACTTTCAGGGAACAATGTACTTGCAACCCAGTATCTTCTCTATATCAATGTTCCTAAGGTCCATACCATTTACTTTACATGTTCAACCAGAATTTGATTTTCCAGGTGTATTCCCTCACACTTTTTCTCTTCCTTCTCCAGTGAGAAATCATAATATTTGTGGATATCATTGCCCTCAGCTTTGAATAAAGTAGCAGATAATTAGTTCTGGAAGTTAAGGCAAGCAGGAACTAATCTGAAGGCTTAAGCATCCTCGGTCACTGGTCAAGTATGAAATGAGAAAAGAACATCTCTTTCTATTTATGCATAATGCCCACATAGAAATTATCAGAAGTCCCCCTACACTTCTCATCCATTAATATGGGAATGTGATAGTGTTGTTGTTGCTGTTCAACTGGGAAAAATATAATCTACTACCATACAGAATGTACTGGTCTCCTGTTTGATACATCTGTGCTTTGCATGTTGACTCTAATGCAGAGATTTTGTGGGGGAGTCTGGAAATAAAAGAGACATAAAAGCTGAGATTTACTGTCACTGCCATTTTCTCTGCTGGTCTACTTGCAGCAGATGGCACAGTTCTGCAGCTGCATCCCTGACAAACCTAACCTGTCTTCTGACAGTGCCAAGTGGCTGTGTCTGAGCTTATCGTTGTAGTCGCTTGGTTAATGGTCCTGTCATCAAGCTTAAGGAGAGAGAAAAACACTGAGTGTCATCATAACTTTCAATTCATTTGGAACAGTCACTCATTGAGCTGGTTAAACAAAGACACTTCCTAAAAGTGCAGGCTTTTCTGATTGGCTTTATGTGGCCATTTTCAGTTGTCCAACTGAGAACAACATTCTGCATGGAACTTGCGAGATACAACTATTATTTTCATTTTGTCATCAGGCAGATAACAGGTTCTTGCATTTTTCACATCAAGGCAGTCAATAGCAAAAGCTGCTGATTTATTGGCTCTGCTCACCCTTTTATTGCTGACAAGACCATTTCCACTGATTAGAAACTCAGGCTTTTTGACAATCACTCATAAGCTGCATTGCATTGCACTTTGCATCCCACCGTATGTCTGAGTTAAAGAGAAGCCATAACATGCTGTGAGTGTAACAATGAAGCATTTTGTTAACACAATCACAACGTAAGCTCAGACATGTTTCATCCTGTCTTTTTATCCCCTAACCAAAACACTCTAAACATCAATCCAAGTTCATTATTTGTTCAGCATATTACATTGGTATCAGGTCCAAGTTAGACCTTCTACTAAATTCAATAAAATGCAAAGCTCTCTGTCATGAGAAGATAATTTCATTCTGAGTGTGCAAGTGGAAGTGTTGCTCATCTCAATTTCACAACTCTGTCACTGTATCTGCTTCTGAGTCACACAGGGAAACTGACTCTCGGGCGCACTACCACAATCTTGCCAATGCAAAGCTTGCTTCAGTTTAAAGTGACAGAGGACTACAACTTTCCTCTGATATATCAGTGGGATTTAGTGAGGATGAATTTCCTCCATTTGTAGTTAAGTTCATGTTGGTGGGTGAAAGAAGCAGAAATGCATTTGGACTGTCTAATCCAATTAGCAGTAATGTTGGTTATGTGTCCCGATCCACTGCTACAACTTCTGAAAAACATGGGCTAAGGTGACCCTTATCTTTACACTTGGGTGTTGGCCAGTATTTCAGTGAAGAGCCTGGTTATTTCAGTATTCCAAATGCATTTGCACAATACTTTTAAAACTCAAGGAATTTTCTTCCAGATATCAGCACTTTTCTTTGTGTCAACAGGCAGTTCTTTCAAAATTGACACATTCATACCCCCACCCTGTCTCAGTGGGACTCTCACCATCTGAGTCCTGTTCAGAAACAAAAGCTTCTGATTTTTCAGGAAAGGTATATAATCCTTCTGAGATCAGTGGTCCAAACCAAGGCTCCAATTCACTTCAATGAGAAAAGGTGCTGTAATGAGAAGATCCTCCAGCATTTTGTGTGTGTTTCTTGGATTTCCAGCATCTGCAGATTTTCTCTTGTGTAATGAGAAGAACTGGCTTTAATCCTTTGCCAAACCTCCACATGGCTGAGAGCTTTATTGTCTGCCCGACACTCTAGCTGGTTTGAGATAAGTGCCCCTGAAGCAACTATAATGAACAACTATGTCAGCTAATCCTTTTCAGTGATATGAAATAGGACCTGTAACTAGCATAAGTGGTGAACTGGTGCTCAACTGCTTCTACACTGGAAGAGAACACAACAGCCACCGACCCAACAACAACCCTCATCTTGTGATTCAAGGACGCTAATTTTATGGGTATTGCTTGATATTCTTACTCACATGGACATTTTCACATGTTGTGCAACATACCTTCCTTTACATGGGTGAGCAAAGCTAGTATCCAATGGGCAATACACAATGGCTGTGGTAGAGTAGTTGAAGCCCGGAAACCACTGGGGTCTTCCCTCATGAAGATTTGAGTCCTGCCAGTATAGGAACAGTTCAATATTTCCTTTGGGCAGCAGTATTGTAGCTGGAGTGCTGCTGCCTCAAAGCCCCAGGTTCAATCCAGCCCTACGAGCTACCTGCATGTATTTGCACGATTTTCCATAGAACATTGAACGGCAGAGTACAGTACAGGAACAGTCCCTTTGGCTCACAGTGCTGTGCCAAACCAAATAAATTAGTCATCAAATAGCCAAATAAACTAATCACTAATGCCTGCATAATGTCCATATCCCTCCATTGTCTTCACATTCATGGGCATATCTAAAAGTCCCTAAAGTGTCTGTGTGAAAATATGCTCCTCACATCTTCTTTAAAATTACCTCCTCATGCCCTCTGGAATTAGACATTTCAGCTCTGGGAAAAAGATACTGTCTGGTTATTCTATCTAGGCTTCTCATAATCTTATACCTCTCTCAGATACGAGGAAATCTACAGATGCTGGAAATTCAAGCAACACAAACAAAATGCTGGTGGAACACAGCAGGCCAGGCAGCATCTATAGGGAGAAGCGCTGTCAACGTCAGGATGAAAGGTCTCGGCCCGAAACGTCGACAGCGTTTCTCCCTATAGATGCTGCCTGGCCTGCTGCGTTCCACCAGCATTTTGTGTGTGTTACCTCTGTCAGATCTCTCCTCAACCTCCACCACTCCAGAGAAAACTACTCTAGTTTATCCAAACTCTTGTTATAGCACATGCCCTCTAATCCAGGCAGCATCCTGGTAAACCTCTCCTGTACCCTATCCAAAGCCTTGATATCCTTCCTATAATTGGATAACCAGAAATGCATGCAATACTCTAGATGCGGTCTAACTAAAGTATTATAAAGCGACAGTATTATAAAACTTTCTGGCTTTTGAACTCAAAGCCTTGACCAATAAAAGCAAGCGTGTCATATGCCTTCTTAACAATCCTATCAACCCTATCCACTGTCCATCAACATTTTTAAGGGTCTTGCCCTTAACAGTGTATGGCCTCTTTACATTTAACCTATCAAGGTGCAACACTCCACATTTGGCGGGGTTAAACTCCAGCTGCCATTTCTCCATCCATATCTACAATAGATCTATATCCTACTGTGTTCTTTGCCAGTCATCTCTGCTATCCACAACATCACCAATCCTCTTATCATCTGCAAACTTACTAACCCACTCATCTAGAGTACATTTTCATCGAAGTCATTTACGTATATACATCACAGACAGCAGAGGTCTCAGTAGAGATCCCTATGGAACACCACTAATCACATATCTCCAGCTAGAATAAGTCCCTTTGACCACCACTCTCTGCCTTCTATAGGCAAACCGGCTTGGAATCCAAATGACCAATTCACCATTGATCCCATGCATCTTAATCTTCTGGATGAGTCTCCCATGAGGGATCTTGTCAAACGCCTTACTAAAATCCATGTGAGCACCATCCACAGCTCTACCTTCATCAATCACCCTCATCACCTTATCAAAAACACTCAATCAAGTTAATAAAACATGACTTGCCCCAGACAAATCATACTGGGTCTCCATAATTAGGCCATAGTTTTCCAAATGCTCATAAATCCTATCCCTAGGAATTCTCTCCAGAACTTCTGTACCAATATAGTTTCCAGAATTATCCCTGGTTCTCTTGTTGAACAATGGAACAACATTATCTACTCACCATTCCTGGGGCTCGAGAGGACAGAAAGATATTGGTCAAGGCCCTTGCAATCTCTTCACTTGCCTCTGTCATTAAATTGGATTATATCACATCTGGTCCTGGGGACTTATCCACCTTAATGCTCTTTAATAGACCCGACACTACCTCTTCCTTCAAAATGCCCTAGTATTAATACAATCAGCAATGATCACCCTCTCAACCATGTCCTTCTCCTTGATAAATATTAATGTAAATTACTCATTATTAACTCATATGCGTACATCCTTTGCATCCAGGCAAATGTTCCCCCCTTTATCCTTGAGTTGTCCCACCTCTCCTTAGTTATGCTCTTGCTCTACTGATGTACTCTATGTATAGAATGCTTTAATCCTACTTGCCAAGGTCTTTTCCTGGCCACTTCTGGCCTTTCTAATTTCCTTCTTGAGTTCTTTTCTGTCTTCTTTATAATCCTCCAGGGATATGTTTGATCCTAGCTCCCTAAGCTTTGCATACATTTTCTTCTTCTTCTTGACTAAATTCATCATCTCCATTGGCATCCAACCTCTTACCTTGCCATCCTTGTCCTCCTTCTGTCTGGAACATACCTGCCCTGTACTCTGTGCAGTAGACTTTAAACACACTCCACATGCCAGATGTGAAAACATCTGTTTCAATTAACTCTCCCGAGTTCCTGCCTAATGCTCTTATAATTTGCTCTACTCCAGTTTCCACAAGGACTTTCCTACAAGTCCATGTTTATCTATAGCTACCTTAAAACTTGAAGAGTTGTGATCTCTTTTTTTCTTTTTCAAGGTGGTTGGGGTCCTGTCAGAGTCCATGATTTACAGGTGCAGCTCAAACTACGGTTCTTTGAGGGTGGTGGGTTCTCACTCTCAGAACTTGCCATGCGGCCTGGAAGACATGTACCTTCGGGGCGCGGCAAACTGATTCCTCACTGGTGTCAGCATCTGAAGCATCGCAAGAGATTGAAAATGGAGACGGTAGGCTGGCAGTGTATGCTGCTGTCGAAGGGAGGCCTCTACATCTGAACAAGCTCTCTGTCCCTCTCGCTCAATGATGAGTGAGAGTCTGCTGATCCTCAAGTCGGGGGAATTTGGACAAGTGACGTGGCAGATTGTAACATTGAAACAGCAAGCTGTTGGTCTCCCCTCTCGCTGTGGCCTGATTGATACCTCTCTCTCCCTTGCTACTGAGAGGAGAGAGACTGTCTGATATGTCCAAGTGTTGGGATGGACAGTAGTTTTTGGTGGACTGTAGATCATGGTCTCTGAGGGCTTTGCTACTGCTTGCATGGTGGGTGCTTGGCGTTGATGCTTTTGCTGGAGCAAGTGGAGGAAGGCAGAGGAGGTAGGGTTGATGTTTTTGTTGCTGTTGTGTGTGGGAGGGGGAGCTTTGAGGTTCCAATGTTTTCTGTCATTCATTCTTCAGGTTTTTTCTGTTTTGTGGATGTTGGTGAAGAGTAAGGGTTTCGTTTTGTATAATGTATACCTTCTCTGACATTAAATTGAACCATTGAACCATCCAAGGTTACACAGGCGCAGGCTCAAGTGGGTTGAGCGGTCCATGGACAATGATTTTGAGGCAGTACCTGTGGAAAGTAAGTGTGATCCTGAAGGACAGAAGCAGCTGGAGATGGAAAGTGACTGGATGGTTGCAATGGGTGATCCTGAATGGACCAATGAACCGGAGCAAGAGCTTGTGGGAGTTGGTGTGCAGGGTCAGATCTCGGGAGGACAGCCAGACACAGACCCCAGCCCGGAACAGTATGGCTGGTTAACACCAGCGGTTGGCCTGGCAGCTGTAGGCACAGTTGGCAGCTAGGAAGTCCATCGGTGCCCTCTTTTGAGCATTCCAGCAGAGGGAAACCAGAGCCCAGATGGACAACACCTCCTCCATGAGGAACAGTGGGGGTTGGGAGCCATGAAATACTTCTAAGGATGACATGCCCAAGGCAGAGAAGGTACGTGGATTGTGGGACAGCTTAGCCCAGTGCAGATACTTTTTCTATGTGAAAGGGTTAGAGGTGGCTAAGCATTGCAGAAACTTCTGTACTTGCTGATTGGTTCTTTCAGACTGATCATTGTCCTGCAGCTGATAGCCAGGGAACAAACTTACTGAGTTGCAGAGGAAGGAGAAGAAGGCTTGCAAAGGTGCGAGATAAATTGTTAGCCCTGGTCTGACATGGTATCTTGAATGAGTTTATGGAGGTGAACTACATGTGAGGTAACCAGGTCCACTGCTTCAGCAGCTGATGGAAACTCAGGTGTGGACCACCTCGGAGAACCAGTCCTCCATTGGCATGGTGACGACCCCATGATGACATCCAGGCAGGCAGTGACAAACTGACATACATACATCTGTGATCATGGTAGTCCAGCTGAACCTATGTCACAGAAAATTCAGAGTCTGTCGTGTGCCTGGATGTCTGGAGAGGGATGAGAAATAGGCCCACAGGAGTGCCTCAGAGCACACGGCTGCTAACGTGTACATTTAGGTGTCAGGTGTGTTGACCGGAGCAGGTTCATGGAGTTTCTCCAGGACAGAGATGATCAAAATAAGGACTGAGGAGATGGAATAATGGTCTGAGGGTCGATCTCCACTCCCAGATGCGGTGGGCATTTGATGTCTAGGTGATCAGATGCTCCACAGGAAGCGCACAAGTTGTTTCTCCACCAATGCTCATGCTGTTGGGACATATTGGAGGCATTCCAATGATGGTCCTGCAGCCTGAAATGTTTCTGGGAATGGAATGGCTGATGATATAGAGGGTTGTTGCATAAGACACTTGTCAACATGGATGGCCTTTCAAGGTTGGTGACATCTCCTGGGTAGACAGCTCATCTTTCAAAAGCTCTGAGAGGCCGTGATGGTAATGGGCCAGCAATGCTTCTGAACTCCAGCCGCACTCTGCCACGAGTGTCCTGAGTCATCCAGCACCGATTGTGAGCCTTGATGCAGGCAAAGTATCTGATCCTTTCCACTTCCCAAATGGTTAAAAACCGGCACACCTCAGTGGTGCAATCCTCATATCTGTTGCATATAGGGGTCTTATTATCCCAGTCAGCAGCCCAGCCCAGAGCTCGCAGAGTTTAGAGAAATAACGAAGGCAGTCTTGCATGTAAGTATGAAGGAAGTATGACAGCACCTCTGCTTCCTTACAAGTTTGCGAAGAGAGAAACCAGAGGGGATAATTTTATTCACCTTCACTTGTCCCTTACCTGAAATGTTCCCACAACGTATGGATTTACTTTCAAGGACTCACAAGGACTCATCATCTAATGTTCTCGATATTTATTGCTTTTTTTTTCTCAGCTCAAGCTGTTTAAAACCTGAGGTATGGACATAACCAAGCACATTCATTTTTCAATTGCTAGGAACTTTTGAGCTATTCCAGTAGGGTTTTGATAGTGGCTTTCTGAATACTTACATAAATATTGCTGTGTAGCCCTATTTGTTTAATGCAGTTGTGTAGTGACATTGGGATGATACCAGTTGTAGATATTACTATTGGGACAATGTATACCCTGTTCATGTTCCATAGTCTTTCAATTCAGCATATTTCTGGTGCTTTGGTTTTGTTATGTTATGAGTGGTTGGAATAGATATATCAATTAATTAAGTTAATCTTGCTTGTTTATCCTGTAATATTATCATGGATTGTCCTATCTGTAATGATGGATCAGTTGCAAACTAGTTTGTAGGATTATTATTACTATTGTTGCATTTTTTAGTTTTTTCTCAGCTCAAGCTAGTAAAACCCGAGGTACGGGCATAGCCAAACACACTCATTTCTCAACTGCTGGGAACTTTCGGACTATTCTAGTGGCGTTTAATACTGTGGCTTTCTGAAGATTTATGTGGATATTACTGTGTAGCCCTGATTGTTTAATGCTATTGTGTAGTGACTTTGGGATGATACCAGCTGTAGGTATTACTATCGGGACAATGTATACCCTGTTCATGTTCAAAAGTCTTTCAATTTCCTCTTTTATTTCAGTATATTTCTGGTGTTTTTCACTTAATGGTTTTGGTATGTTCTGTACATTTTGAATGGCTCTATCTACTGTATTTAGTAAGCTGTTGTTGCTTGTTTATCCCCTAATTTATATACGTTAAGAACTTCTATTAACCATGACTGTAGGACAGTCAAATGCTTTTTGGATGTCAATATAGCAACATGAAAGATTTCAGTTTTTCTGCTAGGTTTCACTTAGAATTACAAAATCTATTATCAGTTTTTCTTTACATCCTTTCATACCCCTATGGCAACTTTTCAGCTCTTCTGTAAGTACATTGTGTTATCTAAGTGAGTGGTGACTAGTTGAGAGATGCATGTGTTACAATTTTATATATAGTTTGTAAACAAGTAATAGGATGATATTTTGAGGGGTCTTTGTGATTTCGCTTTAGGTAAGAGGCATGTTTCACCTTCTGTCAAAAACTCAGGCACTTTTTCAGGATTCATAAGAAAATTGTTAATATGCATTAATAGATATGGATGAAGGGAAACATTTTTACACTAATAATTATGAATATTAGCACTGCCAGTATTTTACCAATTGTGGGTATTTTTATAACCTCTTTCAGCATATCCGTTGTAACTTCTGGTGTTTGCATGTCTTCAATTGTGTGTGTGTGTTCTTTTTCCACCCTAATCCAGCTTGTTTCTTGATTGTGCATCATCATGTTTGACCGGATATTAGACCAAGAGTTCATTAACTCTGCATTTGTAGGTAATTCTGTGCTAAGGTTGGTAACATTTCGGTGCATCAAATTTAGTTTTGATGTCTTGTATAAACCTTTTCATTGTTTTTTGAACTGATAATTTTGTTCTCTTTGCCTGGTGCATTTCATGTATTTAGTCTGGTTTTGTATGCACCAAGCCTTTGTTTTAGTGTATCTATAAATTCTACAATACTTGTGTTAGGCTGATCATATTCTGTATGGACCTCATACTTCTTGAGTATTTCATTAGCTTTTCTCTTAACTTCCTTGCTTGGGTTATTCATTTTATACTCCATTAGATGGGCTATTTCTGCTCTTAAGGTTTCAATTTTGTTTCTTAACCTCTTCTGCCATTTTGGTGTCCTCATTTCATTACTCAGTTTTGCGTTTCTATTAATGAGTGCCTCTATTTAGAGTCATTGCACTCCATTGTTGTTAATATTGCACTGTATTATTGTGTGTAGTGCTTCAAATGTTTCAAGTTTTCCTAAATGTTGTGCTAATATAATATTGTTGAGAGTATTAACAATTTTTGCAAATTTGTATGACATATTTTGTTTTGGTATGTAAGGTCTTTTTGCTGGGTCAATGCCCATATATTCTGATAGCGTAGTGTTAAATATTTGGATTCTTTTGTCTGTGAGCTTAGCTTTGTCATCAGCATTCTGTGAAGGCTCTTCATCTGTATTGTTGCTGTTAATGTCTGATTGTGAAGCAGTTGAAATAATTGTATTTTCATCAGTGCTTCAGTGGGTTGCAACTTCATTATTTTCTTGCATGGTATTATCTTGGTGTTTAGGTTGGTCTCTTTCTATTTCTTATACAACTTCATGTTTTATTTGGTTTAACATGCCTATAGGGATTGTTATTTTTTACTGTAATTACAGTGATCTGTATTCATTGTGCATTTACTCGTACAAAGGGATACTGTGCTATAAACTGTTGATAAAGTTTGTTCCTGTATGCTATCACTTAAGTTCTGTTACTTGATATTATACACACATTACGAATGTGTTTACTTCTAATGACCATTTCATGTGTGACTTTCTTCTCATCACTGCTTGAGTGGTCTCAAATGTAAGTGGACTGCTCCCCAGAGAAACACCTGCGGCAGTCGCAGCTTATAATTTTGGTGGGCAACTTTGAACACCGGCTGTACCTTTTTCAGGTTTCCTGGTGCCTGCTCGCCTATTCACAGTGGACCACTAGCAGTTTGCTTGCTGTCATGTCCAGCGCCAGCTTCAAGCATTGGCCGTATCACTCTATTCCATAGACATCTCTCCATTTCTAAAGCGAAAGGGTGTTGCTTTTTATACCTAAAGCCAGGTTTCAGCTGTATCCAGAGCAACACCCAATATGGATACAAATGTGCCTGGATTTGTTTCTTGACCAGGGTAGGGGCGGGAGTGGGGGAAGCATGGCTGATTTTATAGCAATAAATGTCCTCTCCCTGCACCATATGTTCCAGAATCCCAGACCATCCCGCAGAGCCCAAGACCAAGCCCCAGCTCCTCACCTGTCCTCCGAGGCCATTTGGCTGAGCAGTTCACCATCCAGCGAGCTCTCCAAACGCTGCCCCCTGTTGTCGGTGGCCAGAGCTGTCATCACATCCCATCCACCCTAGTGCTGCTGCTGTTGTTGTTGGCTGTCCCTGGTGTTGCTATTGCTATCTGGTGTTCTGGTGTTGTTATTGTTATTATTATTATTAATATTAATTCTTTTTTTTCTTTCATTTTTTATTTGCACATTCTGTTGTCTTTTACACACTGGTTGTCCGCCCTGTCGGTGCAGTCTTTCATTGATCCTATAATGTTTTTTGGATTTATTGAGTATGCCCACAAGAAGAAAAATCTCAGGGTTGTATATGGTGATATATATGTACTTCAATAATAAATTTTACTTTGAACTTTGGCTTAGTCCGTAAGATACAGAGATGGCTGGAGCTCGAAGTGTAAGATGCATTCGGACAAGAAGTTGGGGCTCTGGGTTGGGGATCCGTCGAAGCATACGGGAACTGGAATCCGAGGCTCTGAGGAAAGAGGTTTACCGGTGTGGGGCTGATGTACTGAGATGGAGAATTGGTTGAGAATGGCTGCTTCTGGATTGTGTGCTCATTTCAATGGATGTGTTCCTTTAAACGAATATACTCTGCTGGGTCAATCGCGAGTTCACTCATCCAGTCAGGAAATAAAGAGGAAGCTTGAGCCAAGAGCAGAGCAGTGGAAATGATTTAGCAGTAAACAATACTTTACTAATAAGCTGCAAAATAGCAAGCCATGAGCGACGACAAAACGACTGAGAACATAATCTAAGTACCATGGGTGACAAGATAACTGAAGGCTAGGAGCAACTGGTTGCAGCTGGCTTATTTGATGGGTGAACAAAGACCACAGAGGAGAACTGGGTTTCAATAGGCTCCAGGTGACGAGTTGGATATGAGTGGCAGGTGACTCATTCCCATATGCACTTCCGTTTTACAGAGTATGCTACCATAT
This sequence comes from Hemitrygon akajei, assembly GCF_048418815.1. Taxonomy (NCBI): domain Eukaryota; kingdom Metazoa; phylum Chordata; class Chondrichthyes; order Myliobatiformes; family Dasyatidae; genus Hemitrygon; species Hemitrygon akajei. The sequence goes on along the minus strand of NC_133126.1, from coordinate 127,151,902 downwards.
GCTGTGGTCCTCTTCTACAACCTTCAAGTCACAAAAATATTATTGACTGTAACTCTTTGCTCCTTACCACTAAGTCAATTTTGAATACATCTTGTTCCATTACCTTGGTTTTCAAGATTTTCATAAGATCCATGTGCACTTCAACAACATGTTAAACTTGTTAACATACAGTATCTTGTTAACTCTTTAGAAAAAAATCACATTAGTCAAGCACAAATTTCTGTCAACAGACTTATACTAACAGGCCTTGATTAATTTGCAACTCTCTAACAATGGTTAATGCTGTTCCTCAGAAGAATGTTTTTGAATAATTTTCCCATTGAAATGTTGAATTAAAATTCCATTTAGTCTATTGTTTCCTCTTTAAATATCAGTACCACATTAATGGCCTTTCTTTCCCCAGCACTTACAGGTAACCAAGAAGAATTAGAAACCAGTGGTCAGTATTTTCTCTGTTTTGCCCCTGACTTCTTTTATTAGTCTTGCATACACTTCTTTACGTCTTTGTGACTTAACTATGACCAAATATAATTAACTCCTTAAATTGTCTGTCTCATTATATTAACCCTAGGCCCAATTTTTATATTTCTCCTCTTACATTGGGTGATACCCCCTCTTTTTGAAGATATTTGCAAACTATTCATTAAGAGCCATACAAAAATGTCTTGCCTCCACAAATGTTCTTATCCTGTAACAGGCCTTAACATTTCTTTCTTATTGTATAATTTCTTACTCACATTGTTTATTTATGAAGTAACGTTGTATTTTCTTACGGTGTTATTTGTTCTAGGTCATGGCTTCTTCAAGCTACTCGTCGCTGCCGCTCACCCCTTTACTGCTGAGGTTAGTCGATTCCAGGGAACTCATGGATCTAATGTTAAAATCAAAATAATACTGAAACTTTGGACAGGTGATCAATATAATGTTTAATAATAGATAACTCTTGCTTCCTGAACAGAGTAGGGGTGGACTACTTAATGCATGCAGTGAAAAGGTCACTTTTCTGGATGCAACCACACAAATCCATCTTCAACCCACTCTCAACTGGAGTAATATACTTCTCCATGTCAAAACTGTCTCTTGATCACTGTATATTTCCAAATCAAAGCAAAAGCAGGAAGTAGCGATTAAAGCAGATGGTGTGAACTATGAAATAAAGGTAGCAACTGAAACTGAAACCTGTGTGGTCTTTCTCCTTGTTTTTTAACTGGAGAATGTAACTACAGGTAAAACTTCCAAAGGAGGCTGAGTGAGTAGAAAGTGGGTGACAACTGGTTGTGGGCAAGCTCAAGAAAGAATTTATAAAAATTGCATTGGCAGTAGCCAAAAAGGCTATTGCAGTTACTTGGAAATCAGATACATATTTAAGTATAGATCGTTGGAAGAAAGAAATTTATGGCTGTATTCCACTTGAAAAAATTACTTATAATTTAAGAGATAAATATGAAACATTTTTGAAAATTTGGCGCCCTTATTTGCAAAAGATAGGATTAAATATATAGGTGCTCCGAAGATGAAATAATTGGTTATTTGGGGAAAGAAATAAGTATATATACTAAAGTTATTATGAACTCCATGGAGCATGTGGAGATCTTCCAATATCCAGGCATTCTTTCTTTTTTCTTTCTTTCTTTCTTTCTTTCTTCTTTTTTCTATAGGGATGTTAGGGGGGAGGGGTTAAGGGGAGGGGGGATGGGTAATATACATTTTTTTCATACACTTTTATTCTGTAATTACTTGAAAACACAATTAAAAAATCTTTAAAAAAAAGAAAGATAATCCTGATGAAAAATAGAAGAACTGGATACTAGAGAGAGGGGGCCTGATTGGAATCAGAAACCATCAAAGTAGCTGAAAAGACTCAAAAAAATAACATGTGAGGCCTTGAGGAGACCATGCTGTGGATGACTTGAAGTGGGTTAGTTAAATTGGGCCCTCTGACACCATTGGAGCACAGGGCAACCTGTAATGTCTACTTCAGGGTCAAAGTAGAAGTAGGCTGGGGAGAGAGGGTTCAGGGACAATGAAACAAGGAGAAGGCAGCTTTATGACATTGGTAATTTATTTTTTTCATCAATGTTCTCCCCTTTGAGTCATTTCTTGATATGACTGGAAGGTCAATGCAATATCTGAGCATTTAGATCTATTTACCCAGAAAACCCAAAACATAAAATAGAATAATTGTAGAAAAGACAAACTGATGTGAACTAACTCATTTCAAGAGGCATGGTAAGCAACAACTCATTGCACATCAGTCTGAATTGCAAACACATTGCCACTATGGCATTAGGTAGTCTTTCAACATAGGTGGTCTATGAGGCAGATAGTCTGTTGTTATATTTTACAGTGTGATTTTAATTGCACTGTGACTGAATTTTCTAGGGTGATTTTGATTATCATGTGCTTGCTTAAAGCTGTAGATGCTGTAACCAAGTAAAGAGCTTATAATGTTCCCACAGCCACAAAATTACTGCCATTATCATATCTCCATGTAAACCTCCCATACAGATACCACAGTACTGTCTTTTCACTTTTGTTTTATTGTCTGAATATGCTGGCTGGTGGCCTCTTTCAAAATGCTGCTTAAAACATACTTGTATTTGAAAGAGCATTTTCAAGGCTAAAAGGAAATGTCTGAAGAAGTCATGTTTATTGTAGCCATCTTTCACCAAGCATAATAGACCTTCAAAAAGTCATTGCGTCCATGTTCATTGATAGATGCTTCACACTGGGCATGCAAAAGGCTGTTAGTGTGGACAACCCACAGAGGTCTGCACTCATGACAGGTCATGATATCAATGAGTACACAATGTTAATTTATTCCCAGTGCATTCACGAACAAGGTAGTTGAACAAATAGAACGAATAATGTGTTCCCTCTTAAAGCAAACATGTGTTATCAGAAAGGAGTGACCATGCACCCGACATCCACCAGCCATCACCCATGACCAGTCTCCAACTGACCTGCACTCTTAATGCATTCAGTGATTTTCAGGCTAGTTCACTTGATTATTGCTAGATTTTTTATAAGTATTAGGTGCACTCGATAATTTTCTGGAGGAGGTGTAATAAGACACTTTTTTGACTTCAGTGCATCTGCATACATCAGCTCCATCCTCACGTGGTCACCTTAGTCAGCATCCCCTCTATACAATGTGACTGGGTGAATAAGCAAAGACAATGCTGAGCAGGACAAGCTGCTGAATGAAGTCGAGCTTCAAATATCGTCCATTCCTACCCAGGGTGCTCAGGGAGATGTTCTTTGAGGAGCAATATGAGAGATGTCGGCACTTCATTCAACAGATCTTGACAGAAATATGCCAACTGCTATAGCCTTGGGACAGAACAGGCACAATTTGTGCAGTAAACATGAAGGAATCTGTATCAATGAACAAAAAGCATCATGCTCCTTCCAGTTTAGTGATGGCAATATTTGAACAGATTGCAGCTTGCCTTCTACTGAGAGGTGACTGGCTTTCTCTCTATTGAGAGAGCTCGTTATATTGCTGCTTCTTGTGTCCAGGATAATGACCAAAGGAAGCAGAAAGAGTGCAGGCCCGCAAAATAATTCTCACAAAATAGATATGTATAACATATATGAAGCCATGCACATACCTGAAAATATTTGCCTTTCAGTGTTAAGGAAACACTTCTGTGTCCTTCCGTAAACCAATAAAATTAACTTCCTGCACACACCCTTGTCCTTGCTGGAGAGCAGCAACCAGTGTGTGCACCCATCCTAATTGAATTCCTTGCTTCCCCGCTGTGCAGGTTGGAATTCCATTCACCTTGCATTGTGTTTGCCACATGCGAGCAGTGAACTGAGGGGGTTCACTGCTAATCAGCTTTGGTGCCAATCAGTCATTCTACTAGCATATGAGCCTCCACAGAAAAATTGATGAGCCACTCAGTTGACAAGATCGTGCGTTACGCTCAAGTGCCGAGAGAGAAAGAGACACTGAAGCCAAACAACAGTTCACTGACTTATAACAGGAACTGAAATAAAAACAATAAACAGTAGTCTTCCTTCCTGGAACCAAGACAACAGTAAACAGGGAGCGTTGACTTCGCTCTGATTTTGGTCAAGTCTCGACAAGAGTGGAACGAGAGGAAGGAAGTGAGATATGAATTGGTTGGAATGTGCATACTTGCAAGTGTGATTGCCAAACCTATTCTGCGGACCGCCTGTGAGGCCACACAGACACCACAGCAAAGTCTACCCTCCCCAGGTGCAGTGCCCGAGCGCCAGTGTCTGCCTGAGGTCCCAGGACGGCATGGGCCGAAACCCAAGAATGTTCCTCAGGGCCATACCCCTCCCAAACCACAAGATACTGCACCCTGCCCCGCACTCAGCAAGATGCAGGAGGTGCTGCACAGAATCCACCAAGTGAGGAGGAGGAGGAGGAGGAGGGGGTGAGTGACTGGAGCCAGGGGGAAGGTAATCACCAGCCTGAGCTGAGAAACATGAAACACTAGGTGAATCTTTATTGATGATGGTTGGTGCAACCTGTACGAGATCTTGTTGATGGCTTTCTCCACTATGAGTGCTCCCACATAGCGTGGGGCCAGGTTGGGACTCTTAACTTTCAAGGCAAGATCCCTGCACACCAGCCAGACTTCCTCCCCGGCGCTCAGCAAAGAAGCTCTGGCTCATCTCCAGATGCGACTGCAGAGTTGGGTCAACTGTTCTGTAAAAAGTGTAATCAATCTGTTGGTCAGGGAAGAGTAGTGGCTGGAATCCCATCTGGCATTCAAAAGGAGATATGCCAGTGGAGGACGACTGGAGGATATTGTGGACAATCTCTGTGCAAGCCAACTGGGAGCTCCAGAATATGGACTTGGAAGAGACAAGGCCGTGCATGGTTGTCTCCAGCTCCTGATTCACTCACTCAGTCTGGCCATTAGGTTCGGGGTGGAAATCAGATGAGAGGCTGACGGTGGCTCCCACAAGAAAACAGAAGGCCTTCCAAAAATGGGATGTGAGCTGTGGCCCTCAATCAGACACTATGTCCTGAGGGAAGTCATGTAGCCTGAACTTGTACTGAACCATGAGGATGGCAGTTGCACAGGCCGACAGTAACATGGGGAGAGCAGTGAAGTGGAAAATCAGCCCACAAACACCAAACAGTAGTGTTTACATCAGTTGGGGACAGACCAGTGATGAACAGAGAGATGGGACTAGGGATGGTGAAGCACAGACAGCAGACAGAGCAGACCTGGCTTGATGATGTCTGTTCTGGGCACAAGAGGAACAGGCAGAGATGAAGTTATGGACATCCTGGGGCAAAGAGGGCCACTATCATCATCTCTTGATAAATCCCAGGGTCCGTTGAATTCCTGGATGCCCAAACAGATGGGAGGAGTGACCCCATTCCAACACTCTGGGGCTCACTCTGGCAGGGCCAAACAGCTGGTTGGGTGTTCCCCTACCTGGGCCTGTTCTGTGGCCCTTACCTCCGCCCCTATTTTGCAAGTCACCAGAGAAGAAGAGAGCCAAAGCAAGCTTGATGGGATTTGAGTCTCTTAGCATCCTGAACGTAGGAGAGATTCTGGTGATTTGTCCATACCAAAAAGGGGTGCTCTGCCCCCTCCAGCCAGTGTCAACATGCTTCCAGGCCCTCCTGGACAACCAGAAGCTCATGGTTCCCAACATTGTTGCTATACTCAGCAGAAGTCAAGTGATGAGAAAGTAAAACACAAAGGCGCAGCCAGTCATCCGCAGAAGTATAGCTCCAATGCTGGCATCTTGCCATCCACCTCAACAATGAATGGACTGGGTGGATCTGAGTGTTCCAGCACCAGGGCACTGGTGAAGTGTCGCTTTAGTTCCGAGAATTCTTCCCTGCTTCACTTGTCCAAAGGAATCCTGCAGAAGTCTACTTGGTGAGTGGATTTTATGAGTGGTGCGATGGAACTGAAGATTCTTATGAAGTGGCAATTTAAGTTTGCAAACCCAGTGAAACACCACAAGTGTTTGACCGTAGGTGGTTTAGGCCACTCTGTGACTGCCAGAACCTTACATGGGTCCATTTGAACCCTGGAAGGTGTGAGGATATAGCCCAAATGCAGGGATGGAGCTTGCCATCCTTCTTGCTTACAAAAAGAAGCCTGCCCCTGCTGATGAGGTTGATGGACAGACTAACCCTAAGGCAATGTACTCTTCAGGATGAGAGAGGGAGAAGAGTCGGCCCTGGGAGGACTAATACTGTGCAAGTACTGGGTATGGTTGGTGTTCAGCAGGGGAGGGGTAGACATCTTTTTACTGAAGGCCTCAAGAATGCCAGACAGGTCCACCCTAGTAGTTGACACAGGAGGGAATTTGTGGACAAGGATTTTATCTGGACCCAGACAGACATGGTGGTCTCCACTCTTGGAGTACCTTTAAGGACCAGTCAATCCGTGGGTTGTGTTGAGTTAACCATGGACCAGCGGCAGTTCAGATGAATCAATGGGATAGAAGAAAAGCCATTTCCTATAGTTGCCTTCTACCACGTTGGAGGGGCTCTGTGGAAATGTGGATCTTCCCGGTGCCTACCAACCAGGGCTTTGATATTGATATTTTCTCCCAATTGTTGAGTTGGAACTCTCAATGGTTGAGCCAAAGATATATCAATGAGGCTCCCGTCTGCCACAGAATCAATAAATGCCTGAAGCTCGAGGTTCCACGGCAAAGAAGCTGGGAACATTACACAATTAGGGGAAGATGCTTGCAAGGAGAACAGACCCATCAGAGCTTCCCTTCCCGCTGTGGCGTATCCTCTTTCACTGAACGTTTGTGACATGAAGACTAGAAATGTCCTGGATTGCCACAATAAAGGCAGGAACCTGTTCTCCCGTGCTGATCTTGTTCCTCCTGAGATAGGTGCATATGCCCCACCTGCATAAGCTCCTCCGTGGACTATGTGCTCAGTGGTGTGGGAGAGGATACAGACAAAGGGTGATCTAAGGAGTATGTAGCTCTCTTTCTCTGCCCCATCCAGTTACCCGGTTGTCAGTTCCAATGGCCAGATTAATCAGGTCATCCAGCTTTCCTGCTCATCATGCACTTTGATCTCATGCTGGACCCCTGCACTCAGTCCCTGCTGGAAGGCAGTGATGAGGGTTTCTCATTCTACCCCGCCTCTACCGCAAGTGTGCATAACTTTACTGCCCTGACCCTCACTGTCCCTCTACCTTGCAGCAGGTCCAGGAGTCGGTGGGCATCCTCTTGAAGATTAAAAATCCCTTGAACTCAACAACAACTCACCCAAATGACTGGACCGTGGGGAACCTTGCTCATTAAACAGGCTGAGTGGATGTCCATCTAAGGGATTCACCGTCTATACCAGTTTACGTGCATCATCACTGAGCAGACCAGGGTGGGCTTGGACAAGCAGTTCACACTGGGTAATAACGTTCCTGCAGCCTGGTAGAGGAAAGCTTGGTTCTGGTCCAAGTGTGATTAAGGGAATCAGGGCATTAGTGGGCAAAGTTGCTGAGGCTGTTGAAGAGAAGTACCTGGTACATGCTGGGGGGTCAGACTGACATGGATTGCAGCAGTAAGAGCGCTAATGGCTATCTCCTGATTCTGCCTGTCTGTAGTAAGCTGCCTGACCACGCCTGTGAGAGCAGTCATTGTCGCAACCCTGCGATGTTACTGAACTATCACTGCAGGGGCTGACACTGTTCTTCCAACTGCAACCGGGCTTGCTGCTCTGAAAGTGGCTGTCACACTGCATTAGAAATCTCAGCCAACACAACTTCTCCCGATTCTGGTTTCCATGAACTTCGGCCTTGTCGCTCTGAGAGTATCTGTCGAACTACCACAGTCACTTCTCCCAACGCAGCTTCAACTGACTGTAACTCCTCTCCTATTTGGCCAATGAATCTCAGGGCCAAGGTCAGCTGTTCTCTCTCTGCTGTGTCCAATTTCTGTGGTCGAGACTTGCTGACAAGAATGTGCGATATGGCTCAAGTGTTGAGAGAGAGGGAGGGACGCTGAAGCCGATCAACAGTTCACTGCCCTTTAACAGGAACAGTGCAAGAATAAATGAAAAAAAGGAGGTTAACTAGAATTTTCAAACAAAAGCTAACGCTGATACAGCAAGTCAGCAGTAGTAGCTTAATACTAAATAAATACTGCTCCTTAACAGCATCAGTCTAAATGGTAGCGTTCTTTCCCAGAAGCAGGGTAACAGTAAGCAGGGAGCGTTTGTAATGTTTGTAATTGTAATGTTTTATAATTCCAAAACATTAAACTAATTAAAAGAAAGACACAGGAGTGGGAATGTCAGTCTAACTTTGTTTTTTACTTTAAGTGAGGCACAAACATATCTCATAGTAGCGTCATAGCGTATATAGCTCACTTATTTTTGCATATAACCTATATGAATTATTTAAGCACAAAAATGCTGAATTAAACAATATATTTACAATATTACTCAAATACTACTGAAATATTAAATACACAACACTCCTCCCTGCTTAGCTATAAACTCCAACTCAATATAGATTACACCTCAAGTATATACATATTGTACTCTACAATACAACTACTACACAGACATCCACACCATAGTATTTTTTTAATTGTTTCCATCAGGCCTAAAGATTTAATCGCTGTGCAAAGTTTCTTACTCCTGTGGAATAATGTCTTTCCTGACGAGAGCTATCATCCTGCTTGGCAGGTGAGACTTGTCGTTGTGAAACAATCAATCTCAGCTTCTCAGGTCTCCTCTGTAATGATTGCAGGAGTTGACTCTAGGACTGCAGGTAGTGGTCCTGACAGCTCTGGACACCTTTCTTCTCCCTTTCTCAGCTTTTTTCTCTGGATCTACTTCAATCCTCCTCTTTCTTTTCCTTTATATTTCAGACATGTGCACCTTGATCATGGGTAGGGGCATTTAGTTCATTGGGGTATTCTCTTACTAATTTCCATTGCTCCCTTTATGATCTGGCCTCTCCTCTTGGTTTTCTCATCCGCAACGTCCTCTGATGAATCCTCTGTTTTCATATCTCTATTGGCTCCTTTATTTTTCACCTTCCATTCATCCATCTGGGCTTTGGTCTTTGCATCTACTTTTACAATCAGCTTTTTGTCACCCACTTGATATTTCTGCATTAACCTTGATGCGCATAGAATAAATTCTGGTTCTTCATACTCACAGAAGCTAAATGCTTGCAACTTTCCTGAAACTCCTTGAACTCTCTTCCAGCTTAATACCAAGCCACATTTTGCAAGTAACTGCCTGATTAACATATCAGAAGCTCTCTCAAATACAGTATGTTGCCTATAAAAACTTTTGTAGTTGGACCGCTGATTCCTCTGAACAAAGTGGTCTTCCTTGGTCCAATCTACCTTCCAACCAGAGGCACAGAGGTTGGCACCTCATGGTGAACAGCATGGAGACAGTTGTGGCATCATCTAGTACCTTTCTTAATTCACTTTCTGTTGACTCTATTACAAGGGATGGGCCATGAAAATGGTGGATGGATCTCCAATCAAGTTGTAGTTGTTTCAGCCACTCATGCCTCCACAATGCTGGACCTTCGATTTTTACCACATACAAGACCAAGGTGGCTTGTTGATTGTTGTATTTCACTGTTACAAATATCATTCCCACAGGAATTGCCTTTTCTCCAGTATAGGTTCTTAGTTTGACATCTGCAGGCTTCAGTTTAGTGTTTTTGAAATGCCATTCGAATTCATTTTGTGTAATGACTGAAACAGCCAAGCCAGTGTCCAATTCCACTTTAATTAATTTGCCATTCACTTCTGGTGTAAGCCAGATTCCTTGTCAATCGTTAGTTTTCACAATGTAAATCTCAAGGCTGTTCAGTCCTATGTCACTCTTATCATTATCAGATTTTTTATCAACAGCATGCAAATTAGTGCTCTTTTTGAAACTGCAACTTGACACTTTAGCTTTCTCACTTTCCTGTGTCGTCCATTTATTTTTATCTGCCCGACATGCTCTTTGTATGTGTCCTGCTCTGTTGCATTTTTTTGCAAGTTTCACCTTTCAAACTGCATTGGTTTGGTGTGTGTGAGCCCCTGTCTCAATGGTAACACAATTTGTAAGGCCAGGCAGGCCTCCATCTAGAAGCTGCAAGTTTGTTCACACTCACTTACCTTCCTGATTGCAACTCAATTGTGTCTCTGTGTGCCATTTCCATTGATACAACAATTTCAACTACTCTTTTAAATGTAAGTTGTGCTTCAGCTAGGAGCCATTTTTAAATGCTTTCTTGTAAAATTCCACAAACTGAACAATCTCTCAGTGCATCATTAAGCCCATTACCAAACTGACAAAGCTCAGAAAATCTCTTCAATTCAGCCACATACACTGAAATGAACTCCCCTTCCTTTTGATTCTGCTTATGAATTGGGGAGCTTCCGGTTTAAGATGACTCTACCGAAGACATGTGACTGCTTACTGGTGGTTCAAAAGCAAAAGAATTATTAGTAACACTTTTTTGAAGTAAATTGTGGTAAACTATCAATGCAAACAATGAAGAGGCAAGTGAGGGCAAAGCGAGATGTGTCCCGCTGGTGCTCTGCAAAATCAATGCACTTGGAGTCGGAGCCGTGCTGGTTGGAGTGGACAATTTGGAGGGAAGATGACAGGACAGAGGAGTTCTGATGCCCGTCCAACTTACCTGGGTGTGAAGGTGGATCACTCCATGTGCCGAGCCGATTCAGTGAATCTGCTTCTTTGGCAGAGAAATCCAGGTCCAAAGCAATTAGCAAACAATGTGTTTGCCACAGTGAAACATGGGTCCTAATACAAGGTACAATACACTGGTTGGACAATCTAAAAGCCGGCCCATATAAACTAGAAAGGCAGGGTGTTAAGAGTTGGGCGAGGCTGAATTGCTCGAAGTGCCAAGCCGACTTGGATAGTTTGAGGATGGCTTATCTAGCAGCAAAATCCAGGCCCAGAGTGATTTGCCCCAGAGGGGCTTGGTACCTTGTGAGGTTTGGACAATTTAAATGCTGACCCAAATAGTCTGGGGGCTTCTCTCTCCGCGACACTAAAGCTGTGAGACCTCTCCTAACTGCTGTGCATCTTGTCTGCAAACCTTGCAGTGACTTGTCCCACTAATATGATGAAATGAATACCAGGCTTTGGGCCTACTCCAGGCTGCTCCGGGGATTTAGATTGAAGGACACAATTTGGTTCGGAATGCCGTTGATGTTTCTCACTCCTATTGTTTGCATGATTTGTTTCCTTTTCACTTTCTGGAGGGTTGGACTTAATTTTTTTGTTGGGTTCTTTCGGGTTCCTTGCTTAGTGGCTGCCAAACAAATCTCAAGGTTGGATAACTTATACATTCATTGATAATAATGCTTATTGATTCCGACTTTAACTAAAGCATTCTGCAATAAACAATAGTTTCAGTTCTAAATGTTCCTGCATTACTCTCACAATAATGTCTGGCTTGATTAGAACAATTAAACTTCCAAGCAAACTGTATGCCATTTAGTCCAATTGACTCAGCAAAACTGGTACTCATTTCTCATTAGCTATCCCATTTACTTTAAGATGCTGTTCAATCCATTCAGAATACAAAATCCAGTTATCTATTATGGAATCGCATGTGTCAATCTTTCAGATCTAGATTGCTATTTCTGCTCTTTTTTCACCATTATTATCACCCAGTACTCACTGCTTATAAACCAGTGAATTCTTTTGTTTTTTGATTTTTTTTAAATTGAATCATGTCTTTTGCATGAAGTACCATTTACATGAAAGGGTCTGAAATTCTATTGCCATTGATATTGGATAGAATCTGCCTAAATTACAGAGTCAAGAGAGAGGTGTTGGCCAGAATTGATTGGAAGAGAACAGTGGCAGGGATGACCGCAGAGCAGCAATGGCTGGAATTTCTGGAAGCAATTCGGAAGCCACAGGATAAATACAATGCAAAGAGGAAGAAGTATTCTAAAGGAAAGATAGCACAACCAATGACAACATAAAAGGAAAAGAGAGGGCATATATTAGAGTGAAAATTAGTGGGAAGCTAGAGGATTGGGAAGCTTTTAAAAAACAACAGAAGGCCACTAAAAAAGTCATTAAGAGAGTAAAGATGGAATACGAAAACAAGCTTGCCAATAATATTAAGGAGGATACCAGAAGTTTTTTCAGATACATAAAATGTAAAAGAGAGGCAAGAGTGGATATCAGACTGTTGGGAATCGATGCTGAAGAGGTAGCAATAGGGGACCTTGAAATAGTCGACAAAATGAATAAGTATTTTGCATTAGTCTTCACTGTGGAAGACATTAGCAGGTGGAAGTTCCAGATGTCAGGGTTCATGAAGTGTGTGAAATTTCCATAACTAGAGAGAAGGTTCTTGGAAAATTGAAAGGTCTGAAGGTAGATAGGTCACCTAGAGCAGATGGTGTACACCCTAGAATTCTGAAAGGGGTGGCTGAAGAGATCGAGGAGGCATTAGTAAGGATCTTACAGAAATCACTAAATTTGGGACTGGTTCTGGAAGATTGGAAAATTGCAAAATGTCACTCCACCTTTCAAGAAGGGAGAGAGGCAGAAGAAAGGAAACAATAGGCCAATTAGTCTGACCTCAGTGGTTGGAAAGATGTTGGAGTCAATTATTAAGGATGAGGTCTCGGTACTTGGAGGCAAATGATAAAATGGGCCATAATCAGCATGGTTTCCTCAAGGGAAAATCTTGCCTGACAGATCTGTTGGAATTCTTTGAAGAAATAACAAGCAGGATTGGAGAATTGGTTAATGTTATGTACTTGGATTTTCAGATGGCCTTTGACAAGGTGCCACACATGAGGCTGCTTAACAAGCTATGAGCCTATGGTATTACAGAAAAGATTCTAGCATGGATAAAGCAGTGGTTGGTTGGCAGGAGGCAAAGTGTGGGAATAAAGGAGGCCTTTCCTGATTGGCTGCTGGTGACTAGTGGTGTTCCAGAGGGGACTGTGTTGGGACCGATTCTTTTTACATTATTTGTCAATGATTTGGATGATGGAATTGATGGCTTTGTTGCAAAGCTTGCATATGGTATTAAGATAAGTAAAGGGTCAGTTAGTTTTGAGGAAGTAGAGAGGCTACTGAAGGACTTAGACATATTAGAAGAATGGGCAAAGAAATGGCAGATGAAATACAATGTCAGGAAGCATATGGTCATGCACTTTGACCGAAGTGAAAGTGTTGACTATTTTCTAAATGGAGAAAAACTTCAAAAATCTGAGGTGCAAAGAGACTTGGGAGTCCTTGTGCAGGATTCCTTAAAGGCTAATTTGCAGGTTGAGCCTGTGGTGAGGAAGGCAAATGCAATGTTAGCATTCATTTCAAAAAGACTAGAATATAAAAACAAGGATGTAATGTCGAAACTTTATAAAGCACTGGTGAGGCTTCACTTGGAGTATTGTGAGCAGGTTTGGGCCCCTTATCTTAGAAAGGTAAGGTGAATCTGAGGAATTATTTGCCACAGGCAGCTGTGGAGGCCAAGTCTTTATGTATATTTAAGGCAGGGGTTGATAGATTCTTGACTGATCAGGGCATAAAGAGATACAGGGAGAAGGCAGGAGGTTGGGTCTGAGAGGAATATTGGATCAGCCATGATGGAATGGGTGGGCCAAATAGCCTAATTCTGCCCCTATATCTTATGGACTTATGGTCTAGATAGCAATAGATCTTGAGGCAGCACCCATCAGATGGCTTTGTTTGCAGGTGTGCGAATAGACCTGCCTACTATTTCCCTGCTGAAGAGGATGGCTCTAAGCTAAATACAAAGGCTATTTTGTGTCCCAAAACTGAATACCAGACTCTGTACGCTCCTTGACGTTGCAGTCAATCTTTCTAAGCATACCTTTGAATATTTGGGTGTGCTTGCCTATGGAGTAAACTAGTAATCAGAGAGAGCAATGCCCTCCATCTGCAGGAATTGTCTGAATCCATGCTGACACGTGTGTTACTCTTTCTTTCTTCCCTCGATGCACATCACTCATGCCCCATGATTCAATTTACATTTACATTGCCTGAAGAGTTTGTATCTGAGCTGATGTCCCTTCATCATCCCCTTCTTAGCCTTACTGCTGTCAGGCCAGACGTATTTTTCATTCTTGTCCCTTCCATTTGGTTCATGCTAGAGTGCCAATTGTTGTTACATACATATCAGGAGAGAAAATCACTTTATACTGCAGAGTATGTCAGAGTGGGTGTAAGAGTTGAGTGTGTTATAACAATTTTAGTGAATTAAGGAGTTTCCATGGCAACATAGGCATTATATTCCTTTCAAGTAAGGAATATGAGACAAAACTCCTTGTTTCCTGGTTTCGGACGATCTAGTTTATTGTCTTTTTTTAAATTTCCTGACAGATGTTGTTAGCTTACACTGACCTTGAGGAAGTTTTCCCTCCTATCTTTGGTGGGATTGTTGCGTGACCGTCTCTCTCTACTCTGTAGTTTCTGGTGCCAAGTTGTATGGGTCCTAATGCCCTTCCCTTGGACAACATTGGTGGCATGGAGAGGGGAGGCTTGCAGCATGGGCAACTGTCGGCCTTCCATACAACCTTGCCCAGGCCTCAGTCATCGTCGAAAATCGATGGACAGCCGAAGAAGACTCAGTAGTTTCCACGCTATTCTGCTCTTTGACCACATTCTTACCACAACTCTCCACAACAACCACATATCTTTTCAGCCAGTGGTTCTTTCTCACTGCCTCTCCTCTCTCCTTTATATCTGCAAGATTTCCTTTACACTTTGTCCTGATGCAAGGTTTCAACCCAACATATCGGCAATTCCTCTCCTCCCACAGATCCTACTTGACCTTCCAGCAGATAGTTTGTTGCTCTTAATAGTAGTTCATTTTGCACGAGGGAAGTTGTCCATTTTGTTTATTGTGTCTTACCATATTTCCCCATGAACCCTTGACCCTGCTTATTCTTCGCACTTCCTTTTGGCAGGAGATCTATTAGAACATAGAACAGTGCAGCACAGAGCAGGTCCTTCAGCTCATGATGTTGTGCTGACATTTTAACCTACTCCAAAATCAAACTAACCTTTCCCTCCCACATACACCTCAATTTTGCTTCAGCATATAGGAGGGAGATTGAAAATCTAGCTGAGTGGTGTCATAACAAAAACCTCTCACTCAATGTCAGCAAGACAAAGGGACTGATTGTAGACTTCAGGAGAGGGAAAACAGAGGTCCAGGAGCCAGTCCTCATCAGAGGATCAGAGGTAGAGAGGGTTAGCAACATTAAGTTCCTGTGAGTTATTATTTCAGAGGATCTGTCCTGGACCCAGCACATCCAGTAAGTATGACAGCACCTCTACTTTCTCAGGAATCTGCGGAGATTTGGCATGTCATCAAAAACCTTGACAAACTTCTATAGTTGTGTATTAATTGGCTGCATCACACCACAAGATCCCTCTGTTCATTCCCACTGCTAAGAATCTGCCATTAACCCTGTACTCTGCCTTCAAGTCCAACTTTCTAAGGTGTATCACTTCACACTTTTCTGGATTGAACTCCATCTGCCTTGGTCAATGGATCTCCTCCATCTTAGAATCCTGCAGGACTGTTCTTTAAGGTAGTGGATTTCAGATCATAACATTGAAAACAATAATTTCACATGTTTTTTTTGCTAGTTATATTAAATCAGTATCATTTGCTTACTGAACTTCTAAAACCTAGCTGAGTGATGTCATAACAACAACCTTTCACAATGTCAGCAAGACCAAGGAACTGATTGTAGACTTCAGGAGAGGGAAACCAGAGGCCCATAACCAGTATTCATCAGAGGATCAGAGGTAGAGAGGGTCGGTAACTTTAAATTCCTGGGTGTCACTATCTCACCCTGGACCCATTATATAAATATAATTGCAAAAAAAGCACAACACCACCTCTACTTTCTCAGGATTCTGTAGAGATTTGGCATGTCATCAAAAACCTTGTCAAACTTCTTTTGATGTGTGGTGGAAAGCGTACTGACTGGCTGCATTACAGCCTGGTATGGGAACACCAATGCCTCTGAGTGGATTCGGCCCAGTACATCATGGGTAAAGACCTCCCCCCATTGAGCACATTTACATGAAGCATTGCCATAGAAAAGCAGCATCTGTCATCAAAGATCCTCACCACCCAAGCCATGCTCTTTTTTCACTGCTACCATCAGGTAGAAAGTACCAGATCCTCAGGACTCGCACTACCAGGTTCAAGAACAGTTACTACCCCTCAACCATCAGGCTCTTGAACAAAAGGGGATAACTACACTCACTTGTGCATCCATTCAAATGTTTCAACAATCAATTTTCTTACTTTAAGGACTCCTTATCTTGTCATTTTATGCTATTATTTATTTATATTTGCATTTGCACACTTTGTTGTTCATCGATGATTTGCTAAATATGCCGAACGGAAAAAGAATCTCGGGTTGTATGTGGTGACTGGTATGTACGCTGACAGTAAATTTTACTTTGAACTTTGAACTTTAATCCACAAACTATTTCTTCTTCTCTACTCTACCAAAGCCCTTCTTAAATATTATCATCTCTATGAAAGTACTTCTGAATCTACTCTGATTTTACTTCACAGTTCTATGATCAAGCTTTTCAGCCCCTGGAATTACTTTCCATGTTTTTTTTTGCAGCTACATAACAAAAACTTCCTTTTTGAAATCAAATATTCAAAGCTTGGTGTAACAGCCAGAGTATATTTATCAATAGAAACCACCCTTCATTTGCTTTCTGCAGTTAATATACTTACTGTCGCTGAATGATGATTTATGCAGATTTAACACTAGTTCTTTGCATTTTAACATTTTCATTTATTAATTAAAAATCATTAATATTATCTCTCTCCTTCAATATAGATAGATTATAGGTCTACATCTGGTTCCTGATATTGGACTACATCACCTGGATTTGCAATGTTGTGTTGTGGAAGTTCTATGCTATTGGAAGTGTTATCTTTAGAGCAAAAGATTAAACGATAGAAAGGTTCCATGCCCTATTTGAACAAAAGCAGGGCAGTTCTTTCAGTTGGGGTTTGCCAGTTGTTGCCACAACCAACAATTCTGATTAAGAATTTGATCATTATTCATTGCTGTTTGTGAGATCTTGCCTTTGAGTCATGGAGCAACAAAACAGTCCCTTCAGCCCAATGTATCCATGGCGACTAATTGCCTTCCTGAATGTTTCCCATTTGCCTGCATTTGCCCCAAATCCCTCTAATTCTTTCCCATCAATGAACTTGCCCAATTGTCCCAAATGCCCATGATGTGTGCCAAACTAATTAATCTAGTAATTAAATACATAATGAACCTAATCCTTTTACCTGCATATCTCTCCATTCTAAGCATATTCATGGGCCTATGTAAGGGATTCTTAAGCACTTCTCTCATGTTTGCCTATATTACAACCCCTAGCAACGCATTCCAGGCACCCACCACTCTTGATGTAAAATCAAAAGTCCCACACATCCCCTTTGAGCTTACCCCCTCTCAACTTAAATGCATGCCAACTACTCTGCTTTCTCTATGCCCCTCATAATTTTGTAAAAGTGTATCAGGTCTCCTGTCAGCCTCCAATGTTCCAGAGAAAGCAACTCAGGCATGTCTAAGCTCTCCTTATAGCTCATGCCCAGTCAGCATCCTGGTAAACCTCTTCTGCATTCTTTATAAAGTCTCCACAACTTTCCTATAATGGGGCAATCAGAAATTAATCCAGATGTAACCTATGCTGAGCTGTATTAAAGCTAGAACATAAGTTCTTGAATCTTAAATTTACTCCCTCTACTAATAAAGGCAGGATGCCATTACCACCCTAACAACCTGTGCTTAGTGAACTATGGGCACAGTCATCCTGTACGTCAACATTCTTAAGGGTATAAAAATTCTAATTGTAACCAGAAGTTTTAGGCTTGGAATGTTTTGAAGGATCAGGAGTAAAATATCTGAGTCTCAAAGGTCATCAATACAAGAATTTCTGAGGTGCAAGAAATCTTGAGCAATGCACGCAAAATGCTGGAGGATCTCAGCAGGTCAGGCAACATCTACGGAAGGGAATAAGCAGATCACATTTCAGGCCAAGGCCCTTTATCAGGGTGATTTTAAAATGCAGAACCAAAAAGGTGATACTTTCCGGATTGTTACCCGAGCAGCATGCAAATTGGCACCGGGTTAATGAGATCAGAGAGTTGTGCAAGTCTCAAAGATTAGCTGTGAAGAAGTAGGGTTGAATTCATGAGACATTGGCACCAGTTTTGGGAATGAGTGAGCTGTTCCAAAAGATCAGGCTTCACCTGAACCACGCTGGGACCAGGGTGCTGGTGAATTGCAAAACTAGATCTTTAACAGATCTTTAAATGAAATAGTAGGGGAGGGGTTCAACAGCATGGATAAAGCAAAGAGAAAGAGAGTGAAGAAGAGGTTACTGAGGTCGACAGAATAAAGAACAAGACTAGAAGTTTAGAACGGAAAAATAATTTAACTCAGGCAACATGGTGACATATTGAAACATGCAGAATATAAAATAAGGTAAATGATGTAACATTGTTAGAAAATGGCATTTATGAAACTTTGGGCATCACAGAGTTGTGGTTGAGAAGACCACTGCAGGGACCTTAACATCCAAAGATACATATTGTATCCAATGAATGGGCAAGTGGGCAGAGGGCGAGGGTGGGTGGCTTTGTTGATAAAAATGAAATTAAGTTCATAGAAAGAAATAACATACGAACATAAGGTGTAGAATCCTTGTGGACAGAGTTCGGAATCTGCAAGGGTAAGAAGACTCTGATGGGAGTTATTTGCAGACCTCTGAACAGTACCAGGATGTGCGGTACAAATTACAATGTGAGATAGAAAAGGTATGTAAAATGGGCAATATTATGATGGATGGTCACAGGAGATTTCAATATGCAGGACAATCAGGTCGTTGCTGGATCCCAAGAGAAGGAATGTGTAGATTGCCTATGAGATGGCTTTTTAGAGCAGCTTGCAGTTGAGCCCACTAGGGAAAAGAGCAATTCTGGATTGGATGTTGTGTAAAGGCAGCTGAAAAAAAACAATAGGAAGAAAAAAGATGAAATATGTAGGTAAGCTAGTCAATAGTATAAAAGGATACCAAAAGGTTTTTTAAACATATTAAAATAAACTGTTTTAAATATTTCTGGTCAAGATGGCACCTGTGTACAATGCTCTTTTGGTTGACATCTTCTGGATAGATCATAAAACCATACATTTCACCTCTTTTATGTTTTTGATATTTGTTTTTCATCTTGAATGTGATTCTGGGACTGTTGAAGCCTGTGATTTGCAGTTTGGAGAACATTTGGGTGTTTCAGCACTCAGCAGTCTCCGAGATAATTCCAGGAGGCAGAAGCTGCGTGCAGGAACCTCGTGGTGAGAATGCTGATGGGTGGAGGGGCATGAGTCCATGTTCTGCTCTATTTCACCAATTAAAGCTTCCATTGTTCACAGATTAAAGTGACGAGGGAGATTGAAACATCGAGGCGAATGCGGAAGGTGAGCACCGGCTGCCTGCCTTTTTATCAAGGGGGAATTACTCTGCTGTTGGAGAGGGGAGAATGCTTTTGATCACTGGTGAGATCTCTCTGTTACGGAGAGGGGAAACTACCTTTTTATCACTGAGGGATTACTCTGCTACCAGAGAGGGGAGACTGCCTTTTGATTGCTGGGGGATCACTCTGCTTCCAGAGAGGGATAAGTCTGCATTTGCTCAGAGAATGTTACCCAGGTTTTCTGTGTTTTGGATATTGACTTGGACTATAGACCGCTTTTCAGTCTTACAGTTTTTTTAAATTATGTTTTTCATCCAATCTTTCTGATTTTTTTGTGTGCAGGTGTGGGGGATTTGGGGGCTGGTGTGCCTGTTCTATTGTTCGTTTTTTCACGGGGGGAGGAGAGATTTGGGAATTGATGATTGTGCTGCCATTTTTTTCTTTCTTGGTTTCATGGCTATCTGGAGAAGAATAATTTCGTAGTTCTACACTTTGATAATAAATGAGCATTTGAACCTTGCAACCTTAAAGTGTAAAGGAAAAGCAAGAGTAGACATTGGACTGCTGGAAGCTGTCACTAGAGAGGTAGTAATGGGGGGGACATGAAATGGCAGACAAACTGAATAAGTATTTTGTGTCAATCTTCACTGTGGAAGACACCAGAAGAAGTTCATGGGTCAGGTGGGCAGAAGTGAGTGCAGTCACTATTACTATGGGAAGCTGAAAAGTCAGAAAGAGTTAAGTCACTGATGTAATACACCCGAAGGCTCTGAAAGAAGTAACTGAAGAGATTGTAGAGGCATTAGTAGTGATCTTTCAAGAAACAATAGATTGTGCAATCATCTTGGAGGACTGAAAAAATCACAAATGTCATTCCACTCTTTAAGAAGGGAGGGAGGCAAAAGAAAGAAATTATAGGCCAGTTAGCCCAACTTCAGTGGTTGGCAAGATGTTAGAGTCTGTGATCGAGGATGAGGTTTTGGTGTGTTTGTAAGCATTGGGTGATGTCAGCATGCTTTCCTTTGCAGAAATCTTGTCTGACAATCTGTTGGAATTTTTTGAGGAAATAACAAGCAGGATAAACAAAGGAGAGGCAGTGGATGTTCTTTACTTGGATTTTTGGAAGGCCTTTGACAGGGTGAGCTGCTAAATATGGTAACTGCCCACAGTATTACAGGAAAGATACCAACATGCAAATCATAAACACAAAAGATTCTGCAAATGCTGGAAATCCAGAGGAACGCACACAAAATGCTGGAGGATCTCAGCAGGTCAGGCAACATATCTGGAAATGACCAATCGATCAACATTTCAGGCTGAGACCCTCTTCCAGACTGGAAAGGAAGATGCCAGAATTAATACGTGGGAGGTGAGGAAGGAGGTGATAGGTGAAACCAGGTAGGGGAGGGAGACAATGGGCTGGAGAACAAGGAATCTGATAGGAGAGAAGAGTGGACCATAGGAAAAGGGGAAGAAGGAGGGCTCCAAGAGTAGGTGATAGGCAGGTGACGAGAAGAGGTAAGAGAGAAAGAGAGAAGAAAGGGGAAAAGAAGAAGAGAGAAGGAGGAGGGACTTTTTTTAATGGAAGGAAAAATCAATGTTCATGCCACCAGATTGGAGGCTACCTAGAGGGAATATGAAGTGTCACTCTTCCACTCTGAGAATGGCCTCATCGTGTCAAAAGAGGAGGCCATGGTCTGACATGTCAGAACAGTAATGGGGATAGAATTGAAATGGTCAGCCACTGGGAAATTCAATGGATTTTAGCGGATGCAGTGGGGATGCTTAACAAACTGTCCCCTCAGTTTACATCTAGTCTCACCATTGTCGAGGGGGCCACATCAGGAGCACTGGATACAGAAGACAACCCAAACAGATTTGCAGCTGAAGTTGCCTCACCTGGAATGAATGTTTGCGGCCCTGAATGGAGATGAGAGAGGAGGTAAATGGGCAAGTGTAGCAAATCTGTCACTTCCAGGGAGATGTATCAGGAGGGCGGTTGTAGGGCGGGACAAATGGACAAGAAAATCACGGAGGCAGCAATCCCTGGGAAAGCAGAGAGTTCGGGGGAGGTAATAATGCATTTGGTGGTGGTGGTAGGGTTCTGTTGAAGATGGAGAATGATGTGTTGGATGTGGAGGTTCATGGGGTGGTTGGTGAGGACAAGAGGAAGTCTGTCCCTGTTAAAGCGACAGGAAGATAGGGTGAGCGTGGATGTCTGGGAAATGGAGGAGATGCAGGTGAGGAAGGGAAACCTGCATTGATGATGGAGGAAGGGAAACCCTGTTCTTTGAAGAGGAGAAAATCACTGAGGTCCTGGAAAAAAAGACAGGCCAGCTGGCAGAAGGCAAAAACTGGGAGTAAAGGTGGCCTTTTCTGGTTGGCTGCTGGTGACTCAGGGTTTCTGCATGAGTTGCTGTTGCTTCTGCTACTTTTCACATTATATGTTAATGATATGGATGATGAAAATGTTGGCTTTGTGTCCAAGTTTGCCAATGATTCAAAGATAAGTGGTGGAGTAAGTAATGATGAGGAAGCAAAGTGCCTGCAGAAGCATTTGGACAGGTTAGGAAAATGGACCAAGAAGTTGCAGATGGAATAAAGTGCAGGAAAACATATAGTCATGAACCTTAGGAGGAGGAATAAAGGTACAGCCTGTTTCCTAAATGGGGAGCAAATTCATAAATCAAAGGTGCAAAGGGACTTGGAAGTCCTAGTGAAGAATTCCCTGAAGGATAACTTGTAGGTTGAGTTGATAGTGAGGAAGGTAATTGCAATGTTATCACTCATTTTGAGAGAACGGAAATATAAAAGCAAGGCTGAGGTTTTGTAAAACATTGATCAGGCCACATTTAATGTAGTGTGAGCAGTTTTGGGCCCCAGATCAAAGGAAGGATGTGTTGGCATTGAAGAGGGTCCAGAGGACATTTACATGAATGGTCCTGGGAATGAAAGGATTAACATATGAGGGTAGTTTGATGGCTCTGGACCTGGCCTAACTGGAAGTTCAAAGAATGAGTGTGGATTTCATTGAAACCTATTGCATATTAAAAGGCCTTGATAAAGTGGATGTGGAGAGGATGATTTCAGCAGTGGGGAAGTCTAGGGCCAGAGGGCACATTGTCCCAATAAATGGACGTTTATTTAAACAGAGATGAGGAGAAATTTGTTTAGGTGGAGGGTGATGAATCTGTGGAATTCATTGCCAAAGATGGCCAAGTCACAGGGTATATTTAAAACATAGGTTGATATGTGTTTGATTAATAAATACATCAAAGTTTGCGGGAAGTAGGCAGGAGAATAGGGTTGATTGGTAAAATAAATCAGCTATGATTGAATGGTGGAGAAGATGCGATGAGCCAAATGGACTAATCTAACTTCTATATCTTATGGCGTTATGCTCTCATCTTGGTGTCCTGATGAAGTGTCTTGGCTCAAAAAGTCAATTGCTTATTCCCCTCCATAGATAATGCCTGACTTGCTGAATTTCTCTAAGGGAATTGTTGTTCCATGATTGCATTTCTGGGATTGGCAGAATACACCCCCTTCATGCCATGTGGGATCATTTGTGTTTTAGGCTAGCAGACAGCCTAGTGTCTATGCTTTAGTGAATTTATGCCTGTACATCCTAAAACAATGCTTTGCACACAAACTCACAGGTTTCTTCTACCTAAGAATTGTGATCACTGTAGTAAACAGAATTTATTACACAGATTAATTGGAAGTTTTGTAGATGGTAGGTTTTGTTTTATTTGTTTGAGCCTTTTTCTCTCTCACTTTAAATCTTGTGGTGATAAATCATCACCTCCAGTGACACGGATTTCAACGTGCAGGTGGCATTGCTAGTGGCATCACCCGCCCCCTCAACAATGACAAAAGAATGAGATCATATACATTTTATGTTCCTCTTTCTCATCTCATGAAAGGTCATGGAATGTCTGAGTCCTCTGGTTTACAGAGAATGTAATTATAGGCAGTGATATGGGGTCAGGATGGAGGGAAGGACTGAACATCCTCCCCAGTGACATCACATATTTGCTGCAAATCTTTAGTACCCTGTAGTGGTGTACAGCTCCAAATGGCCTTTTGCTTTATGTGTAACTCCACAGAAGGCTAGGGAGATCAATGTGCACACACTCCCATTGATCTCTGCTGCCAAGCAAAGGTATTTGGACGTCTGACAAAGACAACCCCATATTGTATATTGAGACCTGCTACAGATAGCCAAACTATCAGGGATTGTATTGCTATGCTATTTGGAATTGAACAGGCACAACATACCGCAGCTACTGTCTGTCTTATCTGCCTATTTGTGAGGATCAATAATACTTTTCAATGTCAAAAGTACTCCTGCTTGACTTTCTAATCACATTGTGATCATCTGTATTGTGTTATTTTCTTTCTATACAAGATTTCAGGTTTGACTACTGATCATGAGCTGAATTTTCAAGTTATTTTCATGCCACCTGACTGATGCTAATTAACAAGAGCAGTGACTTTGAATGGTGAGGATTGAACTTCCACCTGGCTCTCCTATGTTAATAAATTCTCCCTCCTAAGCACACCAGAACAGAAAGGGCAAATGTTTTCGGGACCTGCCATGACAATGTACCTGCTCACAATAGCATTTGTTATACATTGTTCACCATTTGTACACTGAAAAAAAATCTAAGGCCTTCTTATTGGGTCTGGTTTGTGTGTATGTGTGCATTCTTGGCAGTCTTGGAGTAGGTGAATCATTGATGCTTAAAGGCATACAATACTCATTTAGATCAGCATATCAACGTTGGAATTAGGAGCAGGAGTAAGCCATTCAGCAGCTTGAGCCGGCATAGCCTTCTAGTGAGGTCACTGTTGATCTCAGTGGCACATTACCGTCATAGTTTTTTACCTCTTTGTTTATTCAAAATCTATCTATCTTTGTCTTAAAAATGTCCAAACTTCAAAGTGTATTTACTATCAAAGTATGTCTACATTAAACAACCTGAGATACGGCTCCTTACAGGCAGCCACAAAACAAAGAAACCCAAAAGAACCCATTAAGAAAAAGGCCGTCAAGCACCCAAAGTGCAGAAAGAACAGAAAACAAATCATGCAAACAATAAACAAACAATAAGCAAATAGCTTTCTGAACTGAAGTTCACAAAGGGAGTCCGTCCATAGACCATTAGTTCACTGCAGAGCCAAGTCAGTGTGCTGATGCTACCTGGTCCCTCATCTTGGGCCCAACATCCTGACCCTTTCAACCTTCTCAAGACTCTTCTTTAAACATTTGACAAACCCCATAAGAGAAAGCAATCTCTTCACCTTTCCCTCAAGATCCAAAATGTTCCATCCAATTCCCTCCCATTCTAAACTCCAGCAAATACTGAGATCTGGACTGCCCTTCCAAAACACATACACTGAATTGCATAGCTAATCTACAACAGCACTTTGAATGTAGGTGCACCATTATCCACCCTGAGCACAGGGGTTTTTAATCATCCCATAAAAACAATTCAATGCATGTAGACCATGAAGAAAGTTTTTTTTCTCTGGCGGGGTTATTTTCACACACTTCAATATTATCAGCTAATTTTTTTAAGTCGGTAACTGTTTTATTCTGCTCCTTATTAACTTCTCTGAGGCACGTGGAACATAATTAAGAAAAATGAACAAACTGCAGCCAATGAATCCGGCATATTCATTGGAAGCTAAGTACAGAGTGTGCTGAAATGCTTCATTTACATAGACACAAATTACAGAGACATAATTCCAACATCATTCTAAATGTCCAGCAACTCAGAGAACATTTTTTTATATATAATAGTTCCAGAAAACACTTTGACATCCTTAGGTTACCAACAGAACTATTTGGACGTCTGCCTTTCTTTTTAGTACTGCCAGTTGAAAACAAAGTTTTCCAGCCCACATTATTTAAAACATGCAATACTTACTCTTTAATCTGTGTCTAATTGTGGTGGAAATGAGTGAGTGGCAATTGCAACTGAACTCTACCTTAGCATTTATCAGTCAGTTCCGCTATAAAGTAATACCTCTGATACTATGTGCCATGGCCTTTTATATTCTTAATGATCCCAGAGACACCAGACAGATTAAAGACTTAGTCTCTGCTTGGAGCTGAAATTGCTCACCTCAAACTGGGAATAGTGTAAGTTAACATCAACAAGGCTTTCACCAAGGGGGAATGAAAAATCGTTTTCAAGAATACAAAAGAACAGAAGCAGGAGTAGCTCATTCAGCCCCTCGTTCCTATCCTGCCGTTCAATAAGAGAATGGCAGATATTTTTTATCTCAGTGTCACTTTTTGCACTAATCCTTATCCCTTGATTCCTGTGGTATCTTAAAATGGGCAATTACTGCCTAATCGGAGAACGTGCTGACAACAACGGATTGAGTTAAAGCTTGCCTGTGCTCATAAACAAGGCTTGCAGGAAGACATAAGCTATGAGAAGGAAGCAGAAACAAGAGATCTAATTAAATTATGTTTAATATCTATCCATAAATGTTTCCTAGGATTTTGATTATTAGTTTACAACAAGTTCGGTACAACAGCCTCTATAGAAGAGTAGTCACATGTGTGAAAGCATCAAAAGTCTCTTCAGTCAATCCAAATGTAATATTATCACTGAAAACAAAGGGCATAAGCCAAGGCCTCACATTTATTTCAGAGCAACAGTTGTGTTTGGAGGGTCTGACATGCGCGTGCGCGCACACACACACACACGCACTTGTCACAAATTGCAATAAACAAATGGACTGCTTTTTTAATGGCACTAAAGCAACGTTGTGAAAGTCACATCGAGTGAAGAGTTCAACTGAAAAGTTCACAAAACAGCGATATGGTTTTGATGTGATGTGGCTGGTTTCAGTGTTATGTTTCCTGCTGCTGCATTGGAAATTCTCGCACTTCCCAGCATACAGCAGAGCAGAGCAGTCTTTCTGCCAGCCCTTAGTGCCACGTGGTAGTGCTGAAATAAATGAATACATACTATAATGATGAGATGGGGGCTGCTGCAAAGGTGTGAAAGGGATCCGGAGAAGCTGTTGGTGAACAGTGCCCACAGGAAGACCGTCAGTGTGTGATGTGGTCACAGAGGCACTCAACGGCTACACCTGAAAGCTGCTGGGAAGAGAGTTCTTCAAGGACAGAAGAGCCTATGAATGCTTCTACCTTGGGGTATCCTGCAGTTCAAGGAAATGCCCATGTCCACTCTGCCCGCTCTTGTGGTCTGATGGAAAAGTGAATGAAATCTGTGCTATAACGGAGACTGGCTGACCTTTATGCAGGAGGAGTAGCCAACCATGCAATATGTCAAAGATCAGCAGATGCAGCCTGGAATGAACCTGAGGCCAGGAAGCTAAGAGTGACAGTGACTCTGGCCGACACGGTGAATTGCAAAGAGTTCAGTCATTGTGCTTAGACAATCTATGTGAATGTCTTCACCGGCATGACCTTGGTGTACGTGACTGGCTGCAGAAGTTTTGATGGCAAGCATGAGAATGGAATACGACCTCGAGAATACGAATGTGAGAACTTGAAAGTCAAGTGAAGACAGGGCTGGCGGATGAGGGGGGGCTCTGCAGCAGTAATGGCAAGCGATGATTGGTTCATTGCTTTGAGATGATGCTAATGTATTGTTCCACCTACTACAGCATTTTTTATTAGTGGAGTGGGTGTATAAGTAGAGTGGTCAGTGGGCTCAGAAGTTTAGTGGGGCCTCGTACATGGGCTGGATCAGAAATGGGGCCACATTTTATATCAGTGGGCTGGGTGTATAAGCAGAGTGGCCAGTGGGTTCGGGAACCTTACCAGAGCCTCACTGATGGGCTGGATCGCGAACGGGGCCACGGATCAGGCAGAACAAGAGGTATGCTGCAGTGAGGTGGGGGGGCCACGTACATCTACACAAGTATTTCGATGCTTGTGCTTTTCCGTCCACATAAACGAAGTTTTAAACAGATAAGAAGGATTTGTATCTTTCTGCCTTACAAGCCAGCTCCATGAACCTGCTAACATAACATTTGGCATAGTCAGCATTATCTGGCATATGCAGCAGAAAGCTAAACTGTTTAGGATTATGAGTAAGAAGAAAGACCTCCCCCATGCCCACCCCCCCCCCATGCAAAGAATGCCAAGCATCAGGGAAACCAATAATTCTGTGGGTTTGGCAGCCTGGCCAATTTTCTGGTGGACCATGGTGCACCAGTGGATTGGACGAACAAGCTGGACCACCAAGGGGTAAAGATGGGACACCATCTCATGCCCATAGTAAGGGTTTAGAGTTCCCGGAGAAGAAGGGGATCAAAAGAGAGTCTTTTGGCTACTGGTGGCCATCATGAAACAACAACATGAGACAATCTCTTGGAAAGAGGAAGAAGCAACGAATCTTAAACAATCCAAGGGGAAGGGGTTGGAGGAGAAACCCGAAACCATGACCAACTTGATAGTGACTAAAGTCTACTCCTCTCAGAAATTGGTGAACGGTACAGACAGAAGCTGGGGGAAACCATTAGCAGTGTGGTTGTTAATGGTACAAGATCAAGGAGGAAGTGGAGTGATCTTACCTGACCGGGAAAAGGGGTCCTTGGAGGATCGTCATGAAACCATGGGGTGGACACCGTTCTACGGGGAATGGAAGGCAGAAATTGTGGAAAATGTAGAAAGGTAAAGGATAAAATGTTTGCTACCTGAACACTTCATACAGCCAGTCTGTCCACCCTGGGAGCTAAGGTCACTGAACATAGCAAGACAAAATAAAGATGCAAGTGAAGGATTCTAGGGCAATTTTTACAATCAGACATTTATTTTACTAATTGTCAAGTATTATTGGTCTTTAACACGTGGATTTAATTGTTCTTCACACCTGAACCGTGTATTATAATTGTACTTAAATATGCAAATAATGGGATTCAGAAGAGTACAAAGTTTCTATTGGATCAATATTTGTATACAACTGGTCAATTTCTGTATAAAATGCCATTTATTTGTTCCAACTTCAGAACAGAGTGGTTTCAGGGGCCAAACGGTTCTCCTTGTGCACAAATAAAGTGCGGCTGAGGAACAAGTGCAAGTTGTCAGAGTCCACTCAGTCAGCAACAAGAGTTAGTGAAGTTCCCATCAAGATGACTTTGTTATACGAGATAATGAAATTGTGCCCTGGTAGCTGATGAGTCCTAAATCCTAGGCAGTTTATATTTGAGCAAAGGATTGAGTCTACTGTTGGAACGTAAATTTCCTGTTATGTGGGGTAGTCAAGGTACGCCATACATTAGTCGTTGTAGGCTACTGAGAAACAGGGGTTAATGCAGGAAAGCTGTGGCAGTAACACAGGGTGGGTGGCTAGGTTTTGGCCCAACAAATGCACCTGCGTGCCAGGCCCGCAAAGGGTGTGTGATTTCCGATGCGTGGATGAATGTGGATGTGCGAATGGTAGTGTGAGACTGCCCTTCCCCGCCCGCACCCCCCCCCCCCCCGAAGCAGCTCTGGTAGGGTGCATGATTCAGCATTGTGTACCAGAGTTAAGTTTGTTGAGAAGTAAATGGAAACTGTACGATGGTATGTGTTTACTCACTGGAGAAATGAGAGTCCTTCAGGAAAAGCAAGAGAGAGAAAGAGAGTAATCCAGGATAATAGTGTCTACCTCAGTGTTTAAAAAGAAACAACTGGTACCAGAGGATGAATGAGATGTTGATTTAAATGTACCTTGAACTAATCTAATAGAAGCTTTAAGAAAAATTTTCCCTCGCATTGTAGATTGGCATAAGACACACAGTGCCACACAAAAGACAGGGGATGATGTTAACGAAAGTATATGTACTGTATTTCAGAGGAATTCCAGATTAACCCTTGAGGCGGGAACATCTATCTTAATAAATGTTTTTGTAATTGGGTTGCAACCTAGGTTAGGGGAAATGTATACTGATACTTGTAAGGGATGACAAGTGTTAAGTAGAATTGTGAGTGCTTTGCAATATTGTCAGAACTAGTTAAACCACAAAGGGTTGCCTAGGGAGATGGGGACAGAATATTGTACATACTGTTTTTTTAAAAAAAGTTACAATAGCTGTCCTAAATGATCTGAATGTTATTTTAACTTGTAATAATGTTTGATATTTAACAAAAATGTCAGTGACCAGGTTTTGGCTTATCACTTTGCTTACAATTTCACTGTAAACTTAGTTTAACATTACCTGCTTTATATACATTCATCTCAAAGACTCACTTGTAACTGATACTCATTTTGTTTTGAACAGAATAGTTTACCATTTAGATAATGCTATTCTAAATGTATGGTTTTTACAGTTTTTTGATTCACGTCAACAAACATGGAGATGGGGTGGTGGGTACGGTAGGGGTGAAAGAGAGGGATATCCATGAGGGGTGTGTTTTGCTAGTGGATAGCCTGGCCACTGGGTTCAAAGATAGCATTAGTGCCAGGGCAACTTTGATAATAGTTAGCTTCTGCCCCCATTACCACCAGCACCTCAGACAATGCACTTTGCTTTAAACAACCCTTTCCCAAACTATACTGAAAAACTCATACAATTACAATTCTGCCTACTATAAAAATTGCCGAACCTATTATTCCCCTAACTGTAAGCAACAATTAGATTTTCTGGTTGATACTGGAATCACCTTTCCCAAAGCTTATGCTTCTAATTGGCCATGATTACCCCTAAGTAATGAATCAATTAAGGTGTTGTGAAACTTGCAGGGCAGCCAGTCACTTTACCATTTCTGGTAAAGTCAATTATCAAGTCAGTTATGAAAGCGAACATCAAGTCCTCAATCCTCAGCAATAATGAAATGCAAACTTGCTCAAATACAAGAGACTATGGGTGAAAGGAGGTAGCAATATGGGGCAAATAATGTCTGCTGAATCCTTTTGAACTGCAGTTAGATCTTACAAAAACTCTTCCATGCTGCTTCGGTATGTGAGCCATTTGCTTCTATTTCCCAATCCCTAAAATGTCTGCACAGGACCCTTGGACTAAGGCACACTGTGTACATGGACATAAACAGAAATTAGTGGGATGCACCAAGGTTCTTGATTATGGCAGGAAAGGTGGTGAAGAACTATATGATCTGCCAGACATAATCCCAAGACAACACCACCGGTATCTGCCACCACTGGCTTCTCCCCTTGGAGGCCGTGTGTACATCTTCAAACATACTCTAAGCAATTGCCTAAATATTTTAAGTAAGCACTTGTTTAGTATGTCTGTTTTCTCAATGGTTAGAAGACTATCCAACTCATAGAAATTATGCTATAACTGTTCCTAACCTTTCATATAGAGAACTTACTTCTAGATTTGAAATCCCTGAGAAGATTTCAAGTGATCAAATCCATAGACATTTTGCTTTTATGCTTAGTAGTTTTGCAAGTTGCTTGTAATATGGTGGGGCATCTGTGTGGCTTGCATTAAAACCTATAGGCCGGATGCAATGGGGTTACAATATTTGAGGGGTGGAATATATTGTAAAGAGTTCATCTTTGTGCGTGTCAAATGTCTTCACAACTGTAGCCTTGGGCATACATGCCTAACTGCAGAAGCTTCGATGGTGACCGTGAGAATATGACTGTGAGAGCATGAAAACCACATGAACACGTAAAGAGTGTTTGCAAGTGATGACTGGTTCAGTAGTTTGGGCTCCACGTACTGCAGCATTTTATATCAGTAGAGTGAGTGTAAAAGTAGAGTGGTCAGTGGGCTTGGGGAAAGGTTACCAGAGCTTACCATCAGGCTGGGTCGCGAACGGCACTGCAAATCAGGCAGAATGGGAGGTGTGCTGCTGTGGGTAGGGGTGGGGGGCACGCACATCTCAATAAGTATTTTAATGCTTGCTCTTTTCCGCCCTAATAAAGTTTTGAAAGACATAAGGAGAATTATTGTCTTTCCACCTTACCAGCCAATTTGTAAACCGTTCAACATAACCCGTAGACAAAAGCATGTATGAGAGGTTACATTCGAGGCTGCAGGAACTCACGGAGGATGCAGATTTACTCTTGGTTTGTAAATAGCATGGTTTCAGCTAGAGTAGAGTGAGTGAAGCCGGATGTTCTGCAAGTAAATAACGATGGCTGGTTTTCAAATGAGAGATGGTAAAATTCTCATAGTAGACAATCCTGGACTTGGCACTTATTTTGACACTGTTTGGGGGAGTTTTACACTGGAAAATCAGTTTCGGGCAAATGGAAATCCCTCCAAAATTTTAAAAGACATATTTTACAGTAAAAATGTGAGTAAAATTGCTCTACAACAGATTTAGCCAATCTTTAATTATGCACAAATGTATTTTTGGTGTTTTCAAAAGAATTTCTTGGTCCAGTCATATGTGCCAGTCAGGGCTTTGCTAAAACTGGCAGAGTTGTTTTGTTTGACCAGTCTGTGTTGATAATGTTGTGCTCTGCAGCTCTTCAGCTAGCACAGTGCAGTTGAATGTCACTGCAATTATATTTTGCTTTCAAAATATCTGTGGGGATCTGTTTTGACTTGAATGCTTCTGGCCTCATGAATGGCTTAGTAAGCAATCCCTTTGTAGTAGAACGTGACTGGGAGAACTAGCAAAGGGCAATTTGCTAATGTAGAACAATCTACTCAAAGAGGAAAGAGGAGGAGGGTGAGAAAAACAAGGTTTTCACAGGCAGTTCTCCTAAATGAACCTCAGTAACAACCTAGCAAACCTTGCTGACTGTTGGATTCCAATGGCAAAGCTTGGTCTTCTAGATTCACTATACAGCTCTAAACCCACATCTCTCCAATTCCCCCATCAGTCATTAGTTGCTATTTCTGGTGCAGTTTTGTTAGTATTGCCATCTAATTGATTATGAGATTAACAATTTTTAACTTTTATAATAATTTATTGAAACATTATTATTTTGAAATATGTTTTGAAAGTCAGAGAGACATAAAAGCTTTGAGCTGTAAAAGCCGTGGGAGGGTTTTTCCAGCTGTCAATGCTTTCAGCATTTTCATTTGGGACCTCCTTACTGTGTCAGTAGATGCGTTGCAATTGCTAAAGGCAACCTGCTGTCACCCGGAAAGTTTGGGTCAGTGGTGATCCACGTCCGAGTCAGAGGGGTAAGTACAAGTGTGGAAGTGCAGGAGACAGATCCAGGCAGGAGAACGGAACCGGCAAGATCTGGTCCAGTGTGTAAGATATCTGCACTTAAATAAGAATATTCTTACTGAAACTTATCAGATGCAGCAACAACAACTTAAGAACAAGAGCTGGGTAAGGACCACCTTGCTGATTGTTGTCAGGGTGATGATAGCAATGAAATTTTAGATGTTCAATTCCTTCCAGATTGTGCACGGTCTTGTAATTTTTTTGTGTACTGTTGTTTAAGAAATGTTACTCACTTTACCTTTGAGAGAGCTGTGCTCTTCTGATTTTCCCCTTCCAGAGACATAATAATGGGTGTGCTCCCATCATCTCCGTTCAATCCTGACCTCTGCTGCTCTCTGTCTCAAATCTGCACAGTCTCTTTGTGAACACATAACTTTCCACCAGATGCTCTGATTTCCTCCTACATCCCAAAAAACAAGTGAGGGATGGGATGTAGGATTGCTTTAAGAGCCAACAAAGAACCGATGATCCAAATGGCTAGTGGTGTTGTGTCACAGCTCTCAATATCAGGATGTCAAAAGACCTGATTGTGGGCTTCAGGAAAGGTAAGATGAGGCAATGTGAACCAATCCTCATAGAGGGATCAGAAGCGGAGAGAGTGAGCAATTTCAAGTTCTTGGGTGTCAAGATCTCTGAGGATCTAACCTGCTCCCAACATATCAATGCAGCTATAAAGAAGGCAAGGCAGTGGCTATATTTCATTAGCAGTTTGAAGACATTAGGTTTGTCACCTAAAACACCTGAAAACTTCTATAGGTATACCATGTAGAGCACTCTGATAAGCTGCATCACTGTCTGGTATGTGGGAGGGGGGGCACTGCAAAGGACTGAAAGAAGCTACAGAAAGTTGTAAAATTAGTCAGCTCCAATCTTGGGTACTAGCTTTCATGGTATCCAAGACATCTTCAAGGAGTGGTACCTCAGAAGGGTGATGTCCATTATTAAGGACCCCCATCACATAAGACACATCCTCTTCTCATTGTCACCATCAGGAAGGAGGTACGGAAGCCTGAAGGCACTCAATCAGTGATTCAGGAACAGCTTCTTTCCCTCTGCCATCCAATTCCTCAATGGACATTGAACCCATGAACACTACCTCACTTTTTTATTTTTGCACTGTTCTATCTATTTCATACACACATATACAGAATACTTATTTACTTTTTCTTTCCATATTATCACATATTGCTGCTGCTAAGTTAACAAATTTCTCGATTCTAATTCTGATTCCTTCAACTACATTGGAAAATAAATGAGGACTGTGATGTGAAGTGCAGCTGTATGAGACAGGGTAGAGAAGAGGATGATCCAGACTGGCCACGAGGAACCTACACTCACTGGCCATTTTTTTCAGATTCCTACTGTGTCCATTTTGCTCATATTAGCAAGTGGTGCAGATTTTTAGCACGCCCTTGAATCCATTCCTTTGCCTCCCTGGCAATCTCTTTCCGTGACAGAGCTCAGAATAGTCAAGTCTAATCGAGAATACTACCATATGCACAAGTACGGCAAGGTACAGGCAAAATAAGAAGCTTGTTTGCAGTGGAATCACAGGCACATACATAGATTCAGGCAACAACACACTAAGCATATTATACACCCAGTGAACACTTTATTCAGTTCCGTCTGTTCCTAATAAAGTGGCCACAGAATGTATGGTCATGGTCTTCTGCAGCTCTAGCCCGTCCGCTTCCTGGTTCGACAGGTTGATTGTTCAGAGATACTCTTCTGCGTGCCAGTGTTGTATTTACTTTCTCCTGCCCGTTATGCCCGCTGTCATTTAGGGCAGCAATGCCGGTCCTCCAGCGCTCTCTCTCTTTCTCCTCTTGGTCTTGGTAGGGTTCAGTGCTTCCTTCATTATGCCAATAACTTCCTCTTAGTTTTCACTCCTGTCAGCCATGCAAGTTCTGGCTAAAGACTCAGGAACACCAACACACACAGATGTAGAAGGATTCCTCATTCCTGTTTGACCAGTCAGGGTCGTAAGCCCTGGGCTGAACCCCCAAAGTTGGAGTACTGGTGGACAACTCTTAGTCTACCCTTTGACCTGTTTGGCATTGGTGATCTTACCAAGAGTCAAAGCATAAAGCCCTGACTCCAGCCAGCAAGGTGGACCTGTGTTCTAGTACATGGTTATTTGAGTTACTGTCACCGTTCTGTCAGCTTGGACCAGTCTCACCATTCTGCTCTGACCTCTGACTTCAACAAAGTGTTTTCATGCACAAAACTACTGCTCACTGGATGACTTTTGTGTTTTTGCACCATCCCCTGTAAGCTCTAGAGTTTGGTGTATGTGAAAACCCCAAGAGATCAATAGTTTCTGAGATACTCAAACCACCGCATCTAGCACCAACTGTCACTCCTCAGTCAACATTCCTTAGATCACATTTCTTTCACATTCTGATGTTTGGGCTGAACAATGCTGAATTCTTGTCCCTGTCTGCATACTTTTATGCATTCAGTTGCTGCTGTGTGATTGGCTGATTAGATATTTGCATGAATGAGCTGGTATAGAAGAGGAGCTAAACAAAACATGGCCAGTGGGTGTATATGAACACGATCATAGTAACCGCATCCTGTCATTGACCATCACAGCAACGACTTGACTATAATGCATAAAAATGCAACTACAAAGTAAATATTGTAAAGACATGAAAATGAAACCGTCTCTTTATTTATTAATTTATTGATTTATTATTTATTGAGGTACAGCATGGAATAGGCCTTCAAGAAATACCGCCCAACAATCGTCCAATTTAATCCTAGCCTACTCATGGGACAAATTAAAATGCTCAATTAACCTACCAGCCGATACTTTTTTGGACTGTGTGAGGAAACACGTGGCCCACAGGGAGAACATACAAACTACTTACAGACAGCAGTGGGAATTGAACCCGGATCACCTGCACTGTAAAGCATAGTGCCAACCACTACACTACCGGGCCTTACTCATGAGCATTCACTTCCTGCCTGTTTTCCATGTCCTTTTTGCTTCCTGGATCTCCTGTGGAATGATGGGAGGGAGCAATGTAGGTGTAGTTCTGACTGCACTCTCAGTGTATGAGAACAGTTAATAGTTATAACAATGGCAGAGTGCAGGGATGA
The DNA here is from genome assembly GCF_048418815.1 of Hemitrygon akajei. NCBI lineage: Eukaryota > Metazoa > Chordata > Chondrichthyes > Myliobatiformes > Dasyatidae > Hemitrygon > Hemitrygon akajei. The sequence continues at coordinate 127,116,175 of NC_133126.1, read as the reverse complement.
GTGGATGTCTCCGCTTTTCCTTTGGGAGAACAGCAGCTTAAGGTCCACACGAAGAGGTCCTGCTGTACTGAGGCATAGAGATAAGAAGGCAGAATGAAAGCCACTTCCAAATTTTTGCATTTAACTAGCCAGATGCTGGAAAATAGTGTCCAATATTGTACATTCCGTAATTCATCATTGCCGTCCCTGTCATTATTGAACCCAAAACTCAGCTTGTAGAAAGCACTGAAAATTTAGTTGGAGATGGAGCTGTGAGTCAGAGTGGTGAATAGACAAATCAATGAATCAACTGGTTTCTTCTTGTCCTTGACTGTCTCTCTCATCTTGTCTTAGTAACACTCAATAGATATTTCTTTTCCATTTGATCAAGGCTTGTCATAATTATACTCCATTGGCATAATTTGTTTTTCTTCGAAAGTGGAGCCAGGCTGCCTTGAACTCCAGGTTGGACACGTAGTCATGGTTATTTATTTAGTGCAGACAGACAAAGTGTCTCAGGCTCCAGGATATTTCTGAGTATTTTACATCTTTGAATAATTGATAATCATTTTGTGTCTTTCAAAAGCTTCCAAGATTTTACACAACTGCCTGTCAATGTCTTATTCTAAATGGTGTTTTAAAGAAGCACTGGAGGATTCAATGAACCTGTGATTGTTTTTTTTGTTTCAAGGTAGTTCTTTTCTTTCTTTCCAATATCTCCCCATCCTGAAGACACCAAACATTGCTTGCAACATGGACAAATGGCACCAGACCTCTTCTGATCTTTCGCCCTATTCACATTGAAATTATCACTGGCAACTAATAGGCTATTCAATATTGGATACCTCAGAGCAAGGGCAGTCCATCTCTCATGCGGAACAGTGCCCCACAGATCGATTGACCAGACCTCAGTCCTTACCTTGGGAGCTGTTAGCGTGGGGTCCACACAGTATCTCAGTGTCCATGTGGAATTCCTCAAGTGTTCTATTGTGATCCCACGTTAAAAGTCATGATAGCAGGTAAACTGGCTACTGTGAATTTGCCCTCGTGTATTTGGGCCACAAAGCTAAAAAAGACAAAGTAGATTATAAGGAAATAAGTAGGGCAATGGGAATGCCCAAGGGTTGGCTTTAACTTGAGGGGCTTAATTGCACTTCAATAGCACTTGAACAAAGTGTTTTTCATAAAATGGGAACAGGTTTGATGTAGTGATGGAGGGTGTTTGCAGATGGAGGAAGAAAGCTATCTGGTTGCCTTTTTTATTATCCCAACAGTCTGAAGATTACATTAATATCCCAAGCTGAAATTAGCTGGGTCAGCACACATTGGAGACTGACCGCGACTCAGTAAAATAACATTCTCAGCCTTCAAGCACAAGCTTAAGCTAATCTTCAGATATCCACCAAGGAAATAAATGATACCATAAATGCTGTCAGGAAATGTTTCTGCAGTGTTTTATGCTCTTCTATGGAGAAGCTGTTGTTTTTTTAAAATACAGGTTTACTGCTGCAAAGCTCCTGTGGCCAGAGTTTCACAGCATCAGTGGTAATGGTGGCAAGTAGGTCACAGCCATTCAGAGTAAATCACCCTTCAAACAGTATCCTGCATCAATGTGCAGAATTAACAAGTGAACAGGATTTTAATGTTTATTTTTCATTTTCATTTTTTGATCTCAGTATCTGAAGCTGACTTGCGGGTGCCTTCAGAAGGGTGAATCCATGGAAGGCATCGGACTGGGCGGGGTACTTGGCCAAGTACTAAAGACCTGTGCGGACCAGCTCACTGAGATCAGTTATACCGGTGCCCAAGACGAGAGCAGTGATCTGTCTCAATGACTATCGCCCAGTTGCACTTACATCCACAGTGATGAAGTGTTGGGAGGCTGGTGATGAAACATATTAACTCCTTCCTGAGAAGTAACTTGGATCCACTCTAATTTGCCTACTGGAGCTACAGGTTCAGAGCAGATGCCGTCTTATTGACTCTTCATTCAATCCTGGAACATCTAGACAACAAAGGTACATACATCAGGATACTCTTTATCGACTACAGCTCAGCATTTAATGCCATCATTCCCTGAAAATTAATAAATTAGCTCTAAGATGTTGGCCTTAATACCTCCTTATCCATTGGATCCTGGATTTCCTCTCTGGATTGGCAACAACATCTCAGTGATATTCATCAATACAGGTACACCACATGGCTGTGAGCTTAGCCCCCGCTATATTTGTTTTACACCTATGATTGTGTGGCCTTCAATATCAAGTTTGCTGATGAACCTACTGTTGTGGGCTTAATCAAAGGTGGTGATGAATCAGCATACAAGAGGGAGGTTGAAAATCTGGTTGAGTGATGTCATAACAAAACCCTCTCACTCAATGTCAGCAAGTCCAAGAAATTGATTGTAGACTTCAGGAGAGGGAAAACAGAGGTCCAGGAGCCAGTCCTCATCGGAGGATCAGAGGTAGAAAGGGTTAGCAACATTAAATTCTGGGGTGTTACGATTTCAGTGGATCTGTCCTGGACCCAGCACATACAGGAAGTGCAGTTGTGATGAAAGCATGACACCTCTACCTCCTTAGGAGATTCAGCAAAACTTCGACGAACTTCTATAGTTGTGTAGTGTAGAGTGTATTAACTGGCTGCATCACACCACAAGATCCCTCTGTTCATTCTCACTGCTAAGAATCTGCCATTAACCTTGTACTCTGCCTTCAAATCCAACTTTCTAAGGTGTATCACTTCACACTTTTCTGGATTGAACTCCACCTGCTTTGATCAATGGATCTTCTCCATCTTCGAATCCTGCAGCACTGAAGGAAGTCTTCCAGCCATTATGCTTGACATTGCTTTGAAAAAATTAGCCCAATTAATCCCACTGTTCCCCTTTTGCTCCTTCATTTTTATTTCCATTTCATTTTAAAATCTTTTTTATTACCTATTATTTTTATTTCCTTTCCAAGTATGTTTGCAAGTTGCTTCTGAAAAGTACTATTAGAGCTGCTCCCACTGTTCTTTAAGGTACGGTAGTGGATTTCAGATCATAACATTAAAAACGATCATTTCACGTGATTTTTTTGCTAGTTATATTAAATCAGTGTCATTTGCTTACTGAACTTCTAAAACCTAGCTGAGTGATATCATAACAACAACCTTTCACAATGTCAGCAAGACCAAGGAACTGATTGTAGACTTCAGGAGGGGGAAACAAAGGCCCATAAGCCAGTATTCATCAGAGGATCAGAGGTGAAGACCGTCAGTAACTTTAAATTCCTGGGTGTCACTATCTCAGAGAACCTGTCCAAGACACATCATATAAATGTAGTTGCGAAGAAAGCATGATAGAGCCTTTACTTCCTTAGGAGTCTGCAGAGATTCGGCATGATATCAAAAACCTTGACAAACTTCTATAGATGTGTAATGTGAAGTGTATTGACTGGCTGCATTGTGGCCTGGTCTGGGAACACCAATGCCTTTGAGTGGAAAATTCTACAAAAGGTAATGGATTCAGCCCAGTACATCACAGATAAAGCCCTCCCAACAATTGAGCACATCTACATAAAACGCTGTCATAAGAAAGCAGCATCCATCATCAGAGATCGTCACCACCTAGGCCTTTTCTCACTGCTGCCATCAGGTGCAAAGAACAAGAACCTCAGGACTCACACTACCAGGTTCAAAACCAGATACTCTCCCTCACCCATCAGGCTCTTGAACAAAGGGGGATAACTTCACTCACTTGCCCATCTGTTCAAGTGTTCCGACAACCAATGATCTCACTTTAAGGACTATTTATCTCCTTATCTCATGTTCCCATTATTTATTATTATTTATTTCTATTTGCATTTGCACAGTTTGTTGTCTTCTGCTCTCTGGTTGATCTTTCATTGATCATGTTATAGTTACTATCTATAGATTTGCTGAGTATACCCACAGGAAAATGAATCTCAGGATCGTATATGGTGACATATATGTGCTCTGACAATAAATTAACTTTGAACTCTCCAAATGCAGGTTCTGGAATGGGGTCCATTGAAAAAAAGGTGAGATTTAGAGTGTGACGAGGACAGGGTTAAACCCCTGTTTGACGACGATGGGAGCTAACCAGATGGGTTTGGAATGGAGCTGTAGTTGGGCTGGTGCAGATGGATTGCACTCTTGGGCAATGAGGCTCAAGTGGAGGATTGGAATGTAGGGCTGACCCTGTATCCTAATGAGGGGTAATTGATGTCCGCATGCACATCACTACTGTCTCTTTCAACCAGTGAAAGGGGTCTGAAGGATGCTTTCATTCCAGCCGTATGCTCAAGAGTTGGAGGCAGCATCAAAGTTGATACTTTATACTTCTGGTTAAGATGGTGCTACCGAATATGTGCAACAGCTCTGGTAGTCAAAAAGCTAAGAAATCTGACTGAAAACATCACTAAAGATACATTTTCTGGGGTAAATTGTGTTAAATTAGCACCACAAACAATGAAGGGGCGAACAATGGTGAGGCGAGTTCGGGAGATGAGCCAAGATAGTGCATTGTAGAATCATTGCAGATGGAGTTCCGAAGCCCCTGGAGTGAGGATGGATCACTGTGGACACGGAATGGAGGAGTCAGGGCCCGGGCAGAGAATTTCCGATGCTTGTTCAACTGGCCCGGATGAGAGGTTGGATCACTGTGGACACGGAATGGAGGAGTCAGGGCCCGGGCAGAGAATTTCCGATGCTTGTTCAACTGGCCCGGATGAGAGGTTGGATCACTGTGGACACTGAGCTGATCTAAAGAGCTTGAGAGTGGCTTCAGCTGGGTGACACAATCTGGGCCCGGGGCTAGTCACTTGGTGGTGTGGTCTGGTCCCAGAGCCTTTTCCAGTAGCCAGATCCTAGTGCGAGCTATCTTATGCTGTTTCAACAATTTAAACCCCAGTCCAGATCGAAGACGAGAGCCGATCTCACTCACTCGCTGTGATCTTCAGTCCTCTCTCTAGGGTGAGAAGTCTCTCACTGTTCCATTGTTGGGCCAATTTAAGCACTGGCCCAGATAGACTGAAAAGACAGGGTGTCAGTTGGACAAGAGCCAATTTTGTTCACTCTCTCTCCATGGCACTGAATCTATGAAGACTGCCCAGGCTGCTGTGTTCTACGGCCATTAATATGATGAACAGATAAGTGAGTCTTTGGGCCTACTCCAGGGTTCACATCTGAGGATTCATTTTTAGTTCAGAATGCTGTTGTTCGTTTCAATTGTTTGTAAGATTTTAATTTTTTTTTCTTTCTCTTGCACATTGAGTCTTGGTCTTTTATCTTTATTTTCATTATTTGTTTCTTTAATTGGGTTCTTTCAGGTTTCTTGCTTTGTGGCTACCTGTGAGCAATCAAATCTCAAGGTTGTATAATTTATACATTCTTTGATAATAAATGAATCTTGAATCTTAAATCTAATTAGCTGAGAAGAAAGTTCGGAAGAGAGCTGATCTGACTATGGCAGCTGCACCAGTAATGGCTAGATAGAATGGATTCATTCACAATAGGTTTGTCTTTTACCTTTATTTTAATCAGTAGCTCCTGCTGCTTTTTGCTCTTTATTATGTTCCTGGCCTCATAAAATTTGATTGTCCAGGGATAAGCAAAGAGTTTGGCCTCAATGACCAGTTGCTGCAACATTTTCACTTCAATCTAATCTTCTGATTAGCCACATATCAGCAACATTTTTGTTTAAACTTTATCTTTTCCAACCAAGATGTTTTCGAGTGACTCTCTAACCTTCTTGTTACTTACCAGTTGCAATTGCCTACTCATTTCTCATCACCCTTACTCCCCAAAATCTATCTGAAGAGCTGTCTGTCTTGACCTAGAAAATATTCAATGCTTCATCCTCAATAGCTCTCAGAACTCTGGAATTCTAAAGGTTCATGGTGCTCTGAGAGAATAAGTTCTTCTTCATTTCATCTTAAATTGCCTACCCCTTATTCAGAAAGAATGATTCCAAGTTATGGATCCCTCTCTCAGTATCTACTTTATCTAAACCCCCCAATAAGGTGATTTGTCAATGAGATCACTATTCAGTCTACTAATTTTCAATGAGTAGAGGCTCAATATGTTTACTTTTTCCTCATAAAACAGCACTTCATCCCATGAATCAATCTAGAGAACCTTCCCTAAACTGTGTGCAATGTAAAGTTAACCCTCCTTAAATAATGAGACAAAAACTGCATGCAGCATTCTAGGTATGGTCTACACGCACCTTGTACGGCTGTTGTAATACTTCCCTAGTTTACTATCTATAAAACATCAACCTGTTACAACCTGCTGCAGGGTCTAGGTGCACACATAGGTGGGCTGTACAACATGTTCTACAATCGTGCTCGTGAGAATGCAGGTTCCACCTAATTAGTGTACCATTGTGATGGTATTTAGCTCCCTTCTTTTCATTCTAGTCTTGTTGAGACTTGACCATAAGCACAGCACACTCCCTGCCTACCCTCATCGTTGTCCAGGGAAGAAGACTACCATTTCCATTGATGCTGTCAAGGAGTGGTCTTCATTTGGTATTAATTATTGTTTCCAGCCACAGTGCTGGCATTAATTTTCAGTTTGAGAGTTCTAGTTAACAGCCCTGTTGGCCCAGCACTTCTTATCATTCTTTTCCTTTAAAGTCTGCAAAAATTTTCATTTAAGGCCCACTTCAGTGTCTCCCTCTCTCTGCACTTAGGCCATATTCGAAGGTTTTGACACAATGTTCCATTTCCTTCCTGATTAGTTGGGGTGTCCCAAGCAGGGGTCTTCCCTCCCCCCACCTTTTAAATCTACTCCTCAGCATTTTTCACCAGTCCTGCTGAAGGGCCTCGGCCCAAAACGTGGACTGTACCTTGTTCCATAAATGCTGCCTGGGCTGCTGAGTTCCTCCAACATTGTTTTGTGTGTTGTTTTCAAATAAGTTTTCTTGTCAGTTACTATGTTGTCTGTATTTGTTCAATGTCAATTTGTGGATATGTGTTGTCCTTGGATTGTTTATCTTTTGTGTCTAATTGTTGTCTTTGCACTCACTATGCTTTTTCACTTTGTCTTGCAGGGATCATGAGGATTGTTAAATGTTCCCCGTTTTTATCAGTTGTATTCAATTGAGATAATCTAATTAGCACAGTAATGTCAATGTCTGGAATTCCTAAGTGCTCCATGGTGTATTTTGGGGGGGGGGGGTCATGCCAACCCCTCTTTGTTGGGTCATTGTGGTTCCTTGTCAGGTGAAATTCAGTGGAAGTTCTTCTGTGTATAATAAGTGATTTCTATTCATCAAGATTCAGCTTTGTTTGCCTGAGTTCGTGTTAGTTTTCCTGGTTAATTTTTGTAATAAACCTTTAATTTTAATTAAATTGCCGAAGTCTCCTTGATTCCTGCACTTGAGTTCAAAAATGGTCTTCACATGCTGTACCTGCACAGTAACTTTCTGCATATCATGTGCAAGTCCTGCCTGGTTTACAACATGGCTCTGTTCCTGCAAATGTCCATAACCTAAACAGTTTGCAAGTCAGAAATGAGACAGTGAACCAAGTTCCTACATGGCAGAAGATGGCTGCAGCCAACAACTCCATCACACCTGTCTCTCAAATACTCACACATATGTACAAGCTGTACATAAATCGGGTATTCATAACCTGGGGATAACCTGTATAAGGATACCCACCTCCCTCTATTTTCTGTCTCCTTTTTAAAGTACATATATACTGCTTTTCTGGTCCTTCTTCCAAATGGATGGCCTCAGATTTCCTGACAATGTACCTCAGCACAATTGTTCCTGAATCCTGTCATGGTGAGCTCTGGCAAAGACTGAACCCAGGTGCAGATGGATGGCAGACTCTCATGCAGAGACAGAAACAAGAGGTTATACATTGGAATTCCCATAGAACATTGGTAGCATGGCAGAGCAACACTGTGAGACAAATCATTCTCCACCCGAGGACCCTGTGATCAGCACCAAATTGGATCCACATTAAATAATCATAGTATGTGGAAAACCCATGCCAGTCACAAGTCACAAGTCATTGTTTCACAAGATAAAGCAGAGAGCACAAGGGTTAACGACTCTAACAATTGGTAAGTACAGGTGCTGGAGAAACCTAGAAGCCCAAAGCTCTACAGCCTCTTCTTCTTAATCACACTTAAATAGATTGCAAATATTGGAGGCTCAGCACTGATCCCGATGACTCCCAACTAGTCACAGTTATTAACTTGAAAAGAGAACACAACTGGGTTTTCTGTGGTTGGGTCAGTCAGGTCATCAGCTGGCATGTGTGGCAGACACGTTACTTGCCACTTATCAGGCCAGGCTGGAACATTGTCAATATCTCGTTGTTTGTTGGCATGGACTGACACATTATTTGAGGAGTTAAGAACGGAATTGCATATTGTGTACGTATCTGCTAATACAGAGGATTCTGGTTAGTTGGTCCATCAGTTAATCAGGGTAGCCACTTATTTGGGACAACTCTTGAAGAACAAAAACTAATCAAGAAAAAATAGCCTGGATTTGCTTTATTTATTTGAGAAATTATGCTGTTTAATTGGGATAGGAAACTATTGCCAAACAGGTTCTATCTAGCATCTGTTGCATGTATTTGTATAGCAGTTAGACACTACTCCATGAAGTGAAGTGAAGTGAAGTCTTTACATGGGGTCAGTTGTGTGTGTTTGTGCTGAAAAAGCAGTGATTTTTGGTGAGATATAAGCAGCAAGACAATTTGGAACTGTTTTGCTCACTGTGGTTTCAAGCATTCAGGCTTGGAGATGCCATAAATGGCCAGGAGTGAAAATGAAATGGCTTCACCACTTCAAAAAGTTAGGAACTACAAAGAATTTGAAGGTATCTACAATCATTTTGAATGTTGCAATGAAAATGAAGATTTGGAGGATGCAATTGTTGATAGAATTGTATGAAGGCAGTCCATTACCTGCACTGATTTTGTTCATTGCATTCACTAGATGAATTCCTCCATTGATAACAATTAGGATTAATACACTTGATAGTACTATTAGTAGATTCTAATATGTTTGGTGTTTTATTTAAGCACAGAATTTGTTACTCAGTTTGTCTTCTTTATACCTTCTTAACTATTTTCATGAAACTTTGGCTAATCCGGACAGCCTCTTACTTGGGCTAAAATATACTGATCTTGATCTGTATTACTGACTCTCAGCTTGTGACAAAAAAAGGATGGGCAATGAATGAACTGAAAAATATTGTTCCAGAAAACAGTTTGAGACCTCAGGAAATGATATCTTGGGACTGAGCTGGCTCATTAACAACTACAACGACTGGTAACGGAGAGATTTCCCCTTGACTCAGAAGTATGTGTCGGCCTCCATTAGTCTCGATAGGCCATGGATTTGCACCTTGGAAAGTTTCCAGGACACAAGCCTGGGCAAGGTTTTTTTATGGAAGACCCAAGCTGCAAATCTCCCCTCTCCACGCCACCGATGTTGTCCAAGGGAAGGGCATTAAGACCCATACACGAGGAAATCTGCAGATGCCGGAAATTCAAACAACACAACACAAAATGATGGTGGAACACAGCAGGCCAGGCAGCATCTATAAGGAGAAGCACTGTCGACGTTTCGGGCCGAGACACTTCGTCAGGACTAACTGAAAGGAAAGATAGTAAGAGATTTGAAAGTAGTGGGGGGAGGGGGAATTGCAAAATTATAGGAGAAGACCAGAGGGGGTGGGATGAAGCTAAGAGCTGGAAAAGTGATTGGCGAAAGTGATACAGAGCTGGAGAAGGGAAAGGATCATGGGACGGGAGGCCTCGGGAGAAAGAAAGGGGGGGGAAGCACCAGAGGGAGATGGAGAACAGGCAAACAAATAAATATGTCAGGGATGGGGTAAGAAGGGGAAGAGGGGCAATAATGGAAGTTAGAGAAGTCAATGTTCATGCCATCAGGTTGGAGGCTACCCAGCCGGTATATAAGGTGTTGTTCCTCCAACCTGAGTTTGGATTCATTTTGACAGTAGAGGAGGCCATGGATAGACATATCAGAATAGGAATGGGATGTGGAATTAAAATGTGTGGCCACTGGGAGATCCTGATTTCTCTGGCAGACAGAGCGTAGGTGTTCAGAGAAACGGTCTCCCAGTCTGCGTCTCTCAATAATTTCTCCTTTGGCTCCTCCCACTTCCTCCAAACGAAGGGTGTAGCCATGGGCACCCGTATGGGTCCCAATTATGCCTGCCTTTTTGTTGGCTTTGTGGAACAGTCCATGTTCCAAGTCTATACAGGTATCCATCCCCCTCTTTTCCGTCGCTACATCGACGACTGCATTGGCGCTGCCTCCTGCACGCATACTGAGCTCGTTGACTTCATTAACTTTGCCTCCAACTTTCACCCTGCCCTCAAATTTACCTGGTCCATTTCCGACACCTCCCTCCCCTTTCTTGATCTTTCTGTCTCCATCTCTGGAGACGGCCTATCTACTGATATTTACTATAAGCCTACAGACTCTCATAGCTACCTGGACTATTCCTCTTCCCACCCTGTCTCTTCCAAAATGCTATCCCCTTCTCACAATTCCTCTGTCTCCACCACATCTGCTCTCAGGATGAGGCTTTTCATTCCAGGACGAAGGAGATGTCTTCCTTTTTTAAACAAAGGGGCTTCCCTTCTTCCACCATCAACTCTGCTCTCAAATGCAACTCTCCCACTTCCCACACATCTGCCCTCACCCCATCCGCCCGCCACCCTACTCGGGATAGGGTTCCCCTTGTCCTCACCTACCACCCCACCAGCCTCCAGGTCCAACGTATAATTCTCCATAACTTCCGCCACCTCCAACGGGATCCCATTACCAAGCACATCTTTCCCTCCACCCCCTTTCTGCTTTCCGCAGGGATCGCTCCCTACGCGACTCCCTTGTCCACTCATCCCCCCCATCCCTTCCCACTGATCTCCCTCCTGGCACTTATCCTTGTAAACGGAACAAGTGCTACACCTGCCCTTACACTTCCTCCCTCACCACCATTCAGGGCCCCAGACAGTCCTTCCAGGTGAGGCGACACTTCACCTGTGAGTCAGCTGGTGTGGTATACTGCGCCCGGTGCTCCCGGTGTGGCCTTTTATATATTGATGAGCCCCGACGCAGACTGGGAGACCGTTTCGCTGAACACCTACTCTCAGTCCGCCAGAAAAAGCAGAATCTCCCAGTGGCCACACATTTTAATTCCACGTCTCATTCCCATTCTGATATGTCTACCCATGGCCTCCTCTATTGTCAAAATGAATCCAAACTCAGGTTGGAGGAACAACAACTTATATACCAGCTGGGTAGCCTCCAACCTGATGGCATGAACATTGACTTCTCTAACTTCCGTTAATGCCCCTCCTCCCCTTCTTACCCCATCCCTGACATATTTAGTTGTTTGCCTGTTCTCCATCTCCCTCTGGAGCTTCCCCCCCCCCCCCCCCACTTTCTTTCTCCCGAGGCCTCCCGTCCCATGATCCTTTCCCTTCTCCAGCTCGGTATCACTTTCGCCAATCACCTTTCCAGCTCTTGGCTTCATCCCAACCCCTCTGGTCTTCTCCTATCATTTCACATTTTCCCCTCCCCCCACTACTTTCAAATCTCTTACTATCTTTCCTTTCAGTTAGTCCTGACGAAGGGTCTCGGCCCAAAACGTCGACAGTGCTTCTCCTTACAGACGCTGCCTGGCCTGCTGTGTTCCACCAGTATTTTGTGTTGTGTTGTTAGGATCGGTGTCGTCGCAGAGCACTGTGTGGTTAAGTGCCTTGCTCAGGGACACACACGCAGCCTCAGCCAGGGCTCGACCTAGCGACCTTCAGATCACTAGATGAACGCCTTAACCACTTGGCCACTCGCCAACACCAGATGTGTATAGAATAATGAGAGGCATAGATGGAGTGGACAGCCAGCATCTTTATCCCAGTGCAGCAATGGCCAATAACAAAGAATATCTGTTTAAGGTGAGTGTAGGAAAGTTGATGGGGGGATGAAAGAGATAGGGGTTTTATGTAGTACCTGGAATGCACTGCTGAGAGTTGTGGTAGAAACTGTTACTATAAGGACATTAAAAAAACACATAGATGTAAGTAAAATGGAATAGGATTATGTAGGTCAGCACAACATAGCAGAGCAAAAGGGCCATGCTGTGCTGTGCTGTATTGTTTTAAATTCACCTTGACTTAAATTTTACTAACATTTTCTGATGTTGCATGTTTTGGAGGACATTAACCTTAATCACAACTCTGGGATTCAGCACTTTGTGTTGTTAGCCGGCTGGTGACTCTGATGAGGTCTGGAAGTATACGCTTCCCAGTTGCTATCTCGACCGTGTATCTGTCAGATCCGTATAAGGTTAAGTATAACTACTCAGTCATACCAATTCAGAAACGGAACTTGCTGATCATGCACGTTCAGCATAGGAGGTGGATTTAGCAGAGAAGCTTTCTGATCAGTGTATTTTCTGCACTTTTATTTATAAAGACTCCAGAGGAGCTTTGTGGTTACTCTTGAGCGTTGAAAGTGTGATCATAGAATCCCACAGCATGTAAAAGTCCTTCAGCCTGCCGAGTCTGTATCAACCATCAGACACCCATTTGCACCAGCCCTGCACAAATCCCGTTTTATATTTCCACACTCCCATCAACAGCAGCCCCCCACCCCAGATTCTACAACTCACCTGCACATGGCACCAATTAACAGTCACCAGTTAACCTACTGACCAGCATGTCTCTGGGTTGTGGGAGGGAAACAGAACACCAGGGGGAAATCTGTGTCAATGAGTCACAGAGACAGACAGCACCATTGGCCTATCCCGTCCATGCTGACCAACGTGCCTTCCTGAGCTTGTCTCATTTGCCTGCCCAGCTCTCTAAACCCTTCCCAAATATGAACCTGTCCAAATGCCCTTTAATAACATTGTAATTGAATCTGTCTCAACCACTTCCTCAGTCGTCTTGTTCCATATATCCAGCTCCCTCTGCAGAAATACTTGATCCCTCTTAAATCTTTCCTCACTCACCTAAACCTCTGCTCTCTAGTTTTAAACTTTCCTACCCTGGGAAAAAGATCAGTAAACAACCACCTTTATGATTCTATCAATGTCTATCAACCACCTGTCAGTTTCCTTTCCACCAGAGGAAAGAGTCCAGCCTTCCTCACTCAGGCGACATTGTTGTGAGTGTTTTCTGCCCCCTCTCTAGTTTAATTACTGTACATCATTGCTACAGAATGGCAACCAGAACTGCACACAATATTCTTCCTGTGTGGCAACTGTCAGGGAATTGTGTACCTGTACCCTGGATCTCTCTGTTCTACAACACTCCCAGAGGCTTGCCCTGGTCTGGGTTAACTGCCCAAAATGCACCAGCTTGCACTTATCTGAGTTACATTCCATCTGCTATTCTTTGCCCACTTTCCCAGATGATCCAGATGCTCTTCTAACCTTAGGCAACCTTCTTTACTGTCCACCACACCTCCAACCTTGGTGTTGTCTGCAAGCTTGCCAGGGGATTAATAGAATGAGAGGGAGAACCTTCAAGCTGCTCACAGTGAGGGTCGGGATCAGCTTCCATTGCTGTAGGAGGGTGCTGTCCTCAATCATCACTGATTATCAATGTTATCTCGCAATGATATTGTCCATTTTGTGTTGATGACCAAATAATCTGCTTTTTACTGATGTTGATTTGGGAATAAATACTGACTGAGACTACAAAATCCTCACAATTCCTAAAACAGTTACCACACACAGAGGCAGTGGGAGCCTGGGAGATGGGAGTCGGGTTTAGTGATCCCATTGGACATTGCCTCTGGACATTGAAATTAAAGTCGGTGAAAGGGTCTAGACCCGAATGTTTATTTCCCTTCATTCGTGCTGTCTGTCCTTCTGAGTCCCTCCAGCAAATGCCAGGTTGAGAAGGTCATAGAAAAGAGTGCAGTGATAGTGACCCTCAGAGTGAAATTCGCTCCACTCACTGCCACTCAATATTCTGACTGATGCTTTGGAAATCGGGGAGAACAACAAGGCGGCTGAAATTCAGACTGGGTGAGTGACTGTCCTCAAGTTCACAACATATCAAATAATATAGGTGACATAAATGCAGAATATTACCTCAAGTACGTTAAGTTGAGCAAGAGGGCATGAGATTAAAATGCAGAAAATGCATTTAAACCAGATATTTTGGATTATACTTACTTGACAACAGAACAGTTTAAACATGAATTATGTGCCAATGAGATGAGATGATAAGCATCCATAAAGTAATTGTTGAAACCTAACGTTTGGGCAGGGAGAAGTAAAATAGGAATGAATGAAAGAAGTTGCGAGTTCGGATGAATGTTCGGTGCTGAATGGGCTAAGTACTTTCGATTAAATGAGTTCCTTATTGTTTGGGAGACGAACCCTGCCGGTGCCAGTGCTGCCCTCACTGGGACGACTAGGTACTGCAGCAACACAAGACAGCCAATCAGCTTTTTCCTTTTCTCAACATAAATTATTTGTGTCACTGACATTTATTCGCCAAAACTCTCCAAGTGGGCGATAAATCAAACAAAAAAAAAGATTGCTTCAATTCAACGCGGACTAATTAGCGGGGAACTGCTAGTGATTATAATATAAATGCTAATTGTATGTATTTGAAATGCAAAATGTATCACATTTTGCATCGTTTATGAATCATCTGTGACAGTATCGATGGTGGGCTGCAGGATGGTGGGTTGCAATATATTACAGTATTGTAATTTATAATATTTTATGTATGGCAATGTACTGCCACTGCAAAACAACAAACTTCATGACATATGTCAGTGATAATAAAACTGATTCTGATATGTTAGAAGCTGAGCAGCAATGCCAGAAAAATATGGAAGGCTTACTTCCATTGTGTCCTAGGAAATTCAGTCTATTCAAAATAGAGGAAAAATGTTTTGAAAAGTTAGCACCTTAATCCTATTCCACCTTCAATTAGTTGATTTCCTCTTGAGGTCTACACATTTCAGCTTTGGACCCAACTCTCTCCAGACTCTAACCTAACAAAACCACCAATCTCAGTCTCCAAGATAGCAATTTGATCCATTAACTGCAGCCTTTATTTATTTATTTTAAAATAAGTAAATAAATTTTGTGTATAATCATTGTAGAATTTTCCATCATTACCTTGTAAAGGAGGTGATTGCAATTTCTAATCCAAAGACAAAATTGCTGAAATTGCAGTCGGTTCGATTGGAAAATAATACAGGAGCTCTTTTCCTAAGATGGATCGGAAGGTGAAGAAGGAAGCTGTCCCTGCCAAGACTGAAGCTAAATCTAAAGCCTTGAAGGCTAAGAAGGCTGTTTTGAAAGGTGTTCACAGTCACAGGCGGAATTAGGGTAACACCTACCTTCTGGAGACCAAAGACACTCAGATTGAGAAGGCAGCCCAAGTATCACAGAAAGAGTGCTCCCAGGAGGGACAAGTTGGACCATTATGCTATTATTAAATTCCCTCTCACCACTGAGTCTGCTATGAAGAAGATTGAGGACAACAATACCTTGGTTTTCATTGTTGATATAAAAGCCAACAAGCACCAAATCAAACAGGCTGTTAAGAAACTGTATGATATTGATGTAGCCAAAGTCAACACACTTATCAGGCCTGATGGTGAAAAGAAAGCCTATGTACGCCTGGCCCCAGACTATGATGCATTGGATGTCGCTAATAAGATTGGCATCATCTGATCTGTTTACAAGAAGACCTTTATAAATATTGCAATAAAAAATTTAAAGAGAAAAGAAAATAACACAGGCACATAATGCACCCCACCATTTGTGTCTCAATAGGCTGCATGATCCTGGAGGTGCATCTTATTTGTTTTATATCCATATTTTCACTTTTGCTAGAACAATTTAGAATCCTTGACCTTTAAGTTGTATTACTGACCCTCTTCCTCTGCTGTGACGACAAATGCACAGAACGCTGATGTGATGGTGGGATTGCCAGACTGGAGCAAGAAGAGCGAAGTCTGGTGTACACTTCCACACTCTTGGCTGCAAAGATGACCATGTGGCATCTTTCTGCTGCAGCCAATATTTATTAGCATGTGGAATGAGCCAACTCCAGTGGAATGTATAAAATGTGTGTGCTATCTACAACTTTCTTAAAATAAATTCCATAGTCTTGCTTGGATTGGATCAGCCCTTCCAGAGTGAATAGTGCTGAAAATCATTTGGGAAAGTGTATTTGCCTATGGAGAGGATAAATCAGTGGGGGTTCACAATACCACAACCATCTCTGCTGGATTAAAGAATTTGAATGGCAATGGATTTATTTGGCATTATGGAAAACAAATGGAAACAGATCTCCTGTGGGCAATATTTGCACTAAAACCATAAATGAATTCAAGAGGAACATCCTTATAACATTAATCATCAAAAACAACCAAGGAGACCCAACCTTTATTTAGGATGTCATGACATATAGTGACAGGAAGCAACCTTCTCTGCAGACGGTGAATGCCAGGACAATAGTTGAAATTAATGCTATAAATGATTTCTCTAGCCACATTTTTCATAGCTAATAAAGTAGCCCCTCCATTACCATTATTACTTCATACATATTTAGGCCTCGCTCTTCAATGTGTTCGATCACCATGGAATGAAATATTAAAATCATAAGATCCTGTAGCTTAGTTCATGTTAACAGTATCATGTGTAATAAGAATATAGTTTCAAAACTTGCTCCAGTCCAGAGGCTGAAGCACAAATTCCTGACATTGTGGTACAGTTCTACGGGAATGCTGTCACAGTCTTTCCACTGAAATGCTAAACCAAGACTTTGTCCACCACCTTAGGTGGAAATGAATGATCTTATCCCACTGAATCAAGGTGGTGTAAGATATTTGTCTTGCTGAGTAGTTTTGCTTAAATGCTCTAGATGTACGTGTGAATTTGTGGGATCTGATTGTGAAAATTGTCCACTATCTTTCCTACATTAGTCATGATTAGACTTTAAAATAGTACTTTATTGTCTAGCGTCTATTGTAATAGTGCATCCTGAGGTGAATGACGTGCGTACTGATCAAGCCTTACTTAAATAGAGCAGACCCAGCTGGATAAGAAGTTAGATAGCCTATCTCATTCAGCGAAGAGACTCCCCTGCAGTGAAGCATTTTTGGACACACCAGGGTCAGAAGAGCCTCGATAGAACTGTGTTTCTTTGAGTAGAGTTCAAACCAGCGACAGAGATGCGAGAGCACAAAACAGTGTTGCAAGGAGAACACCAAGTGCAAGCCGAGGAGCTGGAGCACGGTTGACAGGATAGGGAAAACTAAATTTTGAAGTAAAATATGGACAAAATTATGCCTTCTTCTCCCTTTGCATCTGCAGCTTTGGTAAAGGGTGCAACAGTGAGCCAGCTTCATGTCCCATGATGCCACAGCATGACTCAACTCAAACATTTTTCCATTGTGTTTTCCGTTTCTCTTCATCTGGAAGTTTTAACTCATTCATCTATTTCCACCACTGCTCACTACCCTCTGGTATCTCACAAATTGCTGTTTATGATCTTCTGCTCATTATCTTATTACTATTTGTGGATTCTCGCTCTGCTTAAAGCATCTCTACATAACAAAGTGCTTTGCAATTGAAGTAACCTTGTTAGTTTTAAAGCACTTTGGGCTGTTTTTCTGAATAAGAGAGGAAGCAATGAAAATGTTCTTTTGTACAGTGAAGAAATGAAAGCTGTTTGATCATGGTGGCATCAGAAGCAAGGGTAAAAGTACCTGTCCTCATCTAATAATAGGCTTGCATATTTTCCCAGCCACTATGCTAGATCAGAATCAGTTTTAGTATTACCAGCATATGTCATGAGATTTGTTGACTTTGTGGCAGCTGTACAATGCAATACAAAATAATAGAGAGAAAAAACTGTGAATTACAGGAAGTATATATATTAAATAGTTAAATTAAATAAATAGTGCAAATTTTGAAATTAAAAGAAGTTGTGAGGTAGTGTTCGTGGGTTCAATGTCCATTCAGAAATCGGATGGCAGAGGGGAAGAAGCTGTTCCTGAATCGCTGAGTGTGTACCTTCATGCTTCTGTACCTCCTGCCTGATGGTATCTTGGTGTTGGGGGTTAATAATCAATGCCGCCTTCTTGAGGCACCCTTCGCTCCTTTGAATGACTTTGTTTATTTTTTTTCTTTCTCAAAAATATTTGTATCTTTTTTCTGGAAATGTATTCCTTAGGTGGCACAGGTAAAAACAAAATCACTCACGGCAGATGGAAGTAAAATAGCCAGTTTTCTCAATTGTCACCAAGTGAATCTGGTGGATAAGCATTTATGCTCAATATGCACTGTAGACTGGGCTTCTTGCCTGGGTAGGATCTGCCACATCCTGGGGACTTTATCATGTGATCTCCAAATGGCTTCCATTTCCCCATCTCCAATATTTTCATAATCAATTTAAACCCCAATAGATAAATAATTAAATAGTTTAGAAAAATATTAACAGTTCTATTACTTACTATGGGTTGCTCACACTACAGTGTCCAGAAAATTGTGCTTTCCTTGAGACTTTTGGACATTCTTGGAAGGTTAGTGATTTTGGACATGGGTCAAATCTGGTCAGAAGAGCACATTCTTACCCCAGGCAACATATTTGTTCACTAATTTCTTCAGTACAGATCTTCAAATACCAGGCTCCTAAAATGGGATTGCCCTTTCTTTTTTGCGAATTTGCTTTGTAAGGTTGCAAAATTACTTGATGCCTTTTTGCGCTCGGCTGGAACTGTTTTCTTCCCACCCTATCTGTCCTGTCAGCTGATTTCCTGTAATCCTCACTGAAAAAATTGCAAAGCAGCACTGCAAACAACATGTACAGATCAGTGGGGAGAAAACATATTAACCTTGTTGCATATTAAATGAAAAAAAAGTCTACTGAAGACCAAAAAGGATTACACGTTGATTCTGAAAAGTGACATATTATTTCATGCACTTTGTAACCGCCTGGTAGCACAAAGGAAATAGCTAACACTTACACTTAGTTTTCCTTCTCTGACTTCTCAATTGAACACATTTCTCCTCCTTTCTTTGTATACATTTCTTTAATTACATGGTGTTCATTTCTTCACAACCAGACTAGATTGACTGCCGGTTCCACGTCCTGCAGGTCGGTGGGGTTTCAGCACTCGATATCTCCACATTGCAAGTAACATAGGCACAGCCACATTACAGTCTCCTGCTGCTGAATTCTCCTTCGTTAAGACAAATTTTGGGTCTTTATGTTATGTTCATTAATTTTAAAAGGCAGCTGTTACTGTAATGTGACTGTGCAGAGGTTGTGTTGAGATAAACTACCTTCTCTGGTCTCCAGTCCTGATGAACTACTCTGAATCCTCATTTCTGTTGAGTTTGAGAACTGTGAAGAGTAACGGCATGGGAAATCTGATCCAGCAGATCGGCCTTAGTATTTGTGGAATGGGGAACACTTGCAAAAATCTATGTTTAATTCACCATGAAGTCACCAGGCACCAGTGGACTTTGTCAGCAACGGAAGTGCAGACATGATCTCTTCTTTATGCTGATCAAGTTCAGGGAAATACTCCAGGAATTATACTGTTTTCCCATTGAATATACTGTATCTCTGATCCTGGATGAACCCACTCTGATGTGGTAAAAAAGCAGCGCTGCTCCTAATCTAACATGATTACTATTCCTGAACCTTCAAATATTAGCCTAGTTTACTAATATGTATTTAACATGTTGCAATGCATAAACAACTGGGTAATAATTAATCAAGTTTATTCGATCAATTACCTTGAACCCACTGTTCCAACAGCTGTAATCACCTTCTGTACCACATGGATTACATCACTTCAAAGGTGCACCAATGCCTTTTCAGCTCTTCAGCAATGAGTTGCCTGCATATAAAGGATGAATATTTAAAATGTAAGTTTGAAACCAATTTGCAAAGATATAGAGAAAGGGCTGGGTGGAATAGAAGTACAGTCGGCCCTCATCCGTGGGGGATTGGTTCCAAGACCCCCCGCGGATACCAAAAAACACGGATGCTCAAGTCCCTTATTTAACCTGTCTCAGTGCGGTGGTCTTTAGGACCCAGCAGAACCCCAGACTTTATTTAACATGGTCAGTGCGGTGGATATTAGGATTGGCGGTGCAGCTCTGAATGTTCTGTTCATGAAAATAATCACGATCACGATTGAAAATAAGGTGGAAGTAATAGAGCGATCAGAAAAAGGTGAAATGCCATCGGTCATTGGAAAAGCGTTAGGCTACAGTCGGTCAACGATCGGAACAATTTTAATGGAGCATGTGAAAGGCCCTGCCCCACTGAAAGCTACAATTATTACTAAGCAACGCAGTGGTTTAATTATTGAAATATATAGGTTTCTTAAGTGTTTTATATGCATAGAAAGGTAAAATATGTACTATATACTAAGAAAAACATTTGACTAACTGACGCTAAATACAGTAGTACCGGATGTACCTGTTCTGACTTCAAATCCGACTTAAAGATGGACTCAGGAATGGAACTCATTCATAACCCGGAGACTGCCTTACTTTTAACTCATTTCTAGATTACTTATAATACCTAATATAATGTAAATGCTATGTAAATGGTTGGTATACTGTATTGTTCAGGGAATAATGACAAGAAAACATAGTCTGTACATGCTCAAACAACGAGTGCTGGAGAGAGAACTTCTGGGTTTTCCCGATCTGCGGTTGGTTGAATCCGCGCTTGCGGAACCCACGGATAAGGAGGGCCGACTGTAGTGAGTCGCCTTGGTGGCTCACCAGTGCAGATCTGATGGGCCGAATATCCTGCTTCTGTGGTGTAACCATTCCCTGATTCCACGTTTCAATCCTCTCCACCTTGACTATCAGCCTGAATACACAATAGTTACACAATAGACAGTGTTCAGGAATGCAAGGGCAGATTTTCCTTCCAGGAATGCTGAGGCTGGAATCAGAAAGGTCATTTGAGAAATTGTAAAGCTGTACAATTGGAAGCTTGGGGAAAAGAGCAGGGAAGTGAGGCTAATTAGATTGTTCTTTCGACAACCACGATAACTTACATACAAATATACGTTTGCAGCAAAATATCCAGAGAGGACTCGCAGCCAACATTTGACACTGGGTCACACAGGAAGGTATCGAGACAGATATTCAAAGTCACAGTTAAGAAAATAATTGTTATCATAAGTGTTTTAAAGGAGGTAAAAGAAATGATTTGTCAATGTATATATGCTGAATTGGCACAGAAATCACTGACAAAGTAAAAGCACATTTAAGATAGCTCCTTGGTCTTTCAACACAGTGCTGTGGCACACCATGTGGTGGCATGTCCATGTTTTCTTTTGACTATTGTCTGTATGGTTAGATGTTACTTGCAACCTGTGATGGTGCGTGGCCAAGTGGTTAAGGCATTCGTCTAGTGATCTAAAGGTCGCTAGTTCGAGCCTTGGCTGAGGCTGCGTGTGCGTCCTTGAGCAAGGCACTTAACCACACATTGCTCTGCGACGACACCGGTGCCAAGCTGTATCAGCCTAGTGCCCTTCCCTTGGACAACATTAGTGGCGTGTCCGGTCTTCCATACAACCTTGCCCAGGCTTTCCAAGGAGCAAATCCATGGTCTCACGAGACTAACGGAGGCCTACACACACACACTTGCAACCTGGATTATATGCATTGGACTCCAGTTTAGAACATTAGGAGTGACAGGAAAGAGCATCTAGCTGCAGCCGACCACCAGGCAACCCCCCTCACTGTCATTAGTGTCCAGCCCCACAGAGCCGATACGGGAGGATGCAGAAGGGAAACGAGCAGGAGGTCGGCAGACACTGGAAATGAAGAAAATGACAGAAAATGCCTCCAACAAGTGACATAGTTATTGACAGCTCTAAAAAAACAGGAAAAATTAATCCAATGTTTCAGGTCAGATATCAGCAATTGCTGCTTGTCTGATGAAGCAGCAATACGAGGAAGCTAGCACCACTTCCAAAAGAGGTAACAGAAAAAACAGAAAGAAAGAAGATTGCAGACATCCCAGCTATGAACCTGGAGTGGAAGCAACGAGCCCAGAGCACATTTCTGGGACCAAGGTGTGGTGGGAGTTGCCTCTGCAGCTTGATGATGCGACTCAGGAGCAGTAACAATGAAGACGAGAGTCAGGAAGAGAAGACGTAAATCTATCCTCAACAGCACTGCCTACAGGTTAGCAGAACTCAGCCATCCTTCTGTGAGGAAACCAGGACTTAGGCCTCAGCCTGAGGTAAGTACAGCAGTTCCCACCAGCCCCTCGAGGCATCCTGGACAGAATAACTGACGCTGCAGTGTGTCTATACATTCACAATGCATCCGGTTTAAAGATGTAGTCATGCCATAACAGTGGGGATGTCTCACTGTTTACGCTGAGCTAATTCATCTGAGGCAGCCTGCTTTTTCCCTTCGATCACTCATATGTAGCAGAATTTGAATGAACAGCTCAGGCTAACAGTGTTGGTTAACGTGTATACAACTTCTACTTGGAAGAGGGATTGGAGCTCCATTCCCACATGGGTGTGTCCCCTATCAATAAGTAAAGGCAGAAGAGGGAAAATGAAAAGTAAATAAGCTGAGGCATTCTTAAAATGTATATGAAAGGAGCAGAAGTTGTCTAACCTTGATGTACACATCGATGTTCCAATGGAAGTCCCATTAGTTCCTCGTGTTACCTTAAAAGAGATGGAGAGATGGTGTGAAAATTGTGTTAGAAATGAACTTTAGAATGGAGTTGCAGACCGTGTTACAAATGTTCCTCTATTCATGTTCCAATAAGATGGCAGCATGCTCTGATACAGCAGTCTCTCTGGGTCCAACGGAGGGTGCTATTGCCTTTTCTTAAGCAATTTTTTATGATCACAAGACACTGCTGCATGTTGAGAACTTCAAATACTGCAGGCCTATGCACTGTGTTGCTGGCTGCAACAGAAAGGCATTGGAGTAGGTGTGCCATGGTGATGTGTGGTCTAACAGCGGGTGTTTGGTTTAGACGCTTTTCTTGTGATTGTAAGGTCCCGTTGGATATTGGTAATGTAGAACACTACAAGTCTGGTTTACTGGTTTACTGGTGCGACTGATGGCGCGAGAGTTGTGTGACCTCAGTTGTGGTGTAGTCTAGGTCTCATGCTATGGCAGGCCGCCAGGAGAGGAGATGTCAGAGGCCGTGTGGCACAACATCCATGCTGGGTTGGGGCTGGCTTCTCCTGTTGGAGCTGCTCTCCAGTGCTTGCTCGGTAGAAGACGAGCTGGATCGCGCCCGTCTGCGGACTGCTGCGGGCTTGCTCTTGCCGACAAGCACCCATGCACCATCAATCTGCAGGACATGACACTCAGGGAATTGGGCTATATTATATTTTTTTTGAGTGACAGTATGTTCACTACTATTTTATATGCGCTATATATGCTTTGTTCTGTGTATGATGTTGGTACTGTGTTTTGCACCTTAACCCCAGAGGAACATTTGGCTGTATTCATGAGTATCCATGTACGGTTAAGTGACAATCAAACTTGAAATTGAAGTATTCCTCATCTTTGAGGATTGTTGAAGACTCTGTCAAATGTCCTGTGCTAGAGGAACTGTTCTGGCCTGTTGATTTCCACATGGGAATTCGATTACAGTGGAAGACTGCAACGGGTGAGTACAGGAGGATAATATAAAATGCATAACAACAGCAGAAGAGAAACAATCTGAGCTAGTTCCCCAGCTCTACTGGAGGCTAAGATCGGAGGAAGCTGGACGAGAAGTCACTTTACCATTAAAGAGTATTTAGGAACCATGTTGGGAATACAAAAAAAAACATCGGTGAAATCTAATATAAAATGAGGCCATAGATTATCCAGTAAAAAGATAAACAATTTCATCAGAAGTGCTTTTTATTTGCTTTCTTCATCTATGAAAATATTTCATTGGGTTGCTTGTGAGTCACATCAACAGCAACGGTTAGGGTGAATTATTGCTTGTTGTATTTTTATATATCTCATGCCAGCTGTAGGAGCCATGTATCTGTTCTCTATTTGTTTTGTATTCTGTCTTGCAGCTTTGTTATATTTACAGTCATGGAGTCATAGAAAAGTACAGCACAGAGGCAGGCCTCTCAGCCCATCTAGTTCATACTGAGCCATTTAAACTGCCTACTCCCATCGACCTGCACTGGGACCATAGCCCCCATCACGCCTACTATCCATGTACCTATCCAAACTTCTCTTAACTGGTTGAAATTGAGCTTGTACGCACCACTTGCATTAGCAGCTCGTTCTACATTCTCATGTTAAGAAATTTCCTCTCATGTGCCCCTTAAACTATACACCATTAACCCATGATCTCTGGTTATAGTCCCACCCAGCCCCAGTGGGGAGTGGAAAGACCCTGCTTGCACTTACCCCTCATAATTTTGTATACCTCTGTCAAATCTCCTCTCACTCTTCTACATCCCAAGGAGTAAAGCCCAAACCTGTTTAGTCTTTCCCTGCAACTGAGGACTTCCAGATCCAGCAACATCCTTGCAAATTTTCTCTGTAGTCTTGTCTACATCTTTCCTGTGGGTAGGTGACCAAAACTGCACACAATACTCCAAATTAGGCCTCATCAATGTCTTATCCAACTTCAACATGACATTCCATCTGTACTCAACACTTTGATGATAGTAACTAGTCACATTAGTGGGGGCATAGTAAAATCAAAGAGAATAAGTTATGTTTTCTTGCTTATTTATAGCTTGGGACCGGCAGAGGTTGTACCTTTGCTGACCACTTAAAGTGCTGAGATAACGCTCAATAATGCCTAATTGTACACTTACTGATTGCTAATAAAGGATCAAAATTAAGCATTTGATTCCTTGGAACAATCATTTAATTGGAGCTGAGGGTGTATCATGCAAGTGTTACAACCCTGTGGCTGTTGGAGGTGAGCGGTAATTGTGATTTTGGATTAGCTTTCCCACTACACCAACCATTCAGCTTTGATGGTGTTATCTTGCAGGCAACGTTCACAATGGGAAAGTGCACTTCCCAGAATCTGCTGGAGGAACTCTGGGCAGCACCTGTGGTACAGGCCCTTCGGCCCACAATGTTGTGCTTCCCCTTAAACCCTGCCTCCCATATAACCCCCTACCTTAAATTCCTCCATACACCTGTCTAGTAATCTCTTAAAATGGAGAGAGAGAGCAATGAGAGATTGTATTAACTAACAATAGTAGTGATCATGAAAGAGATACAGTAAGTAAACGGTTTGTTGTACAGAGAGAAGAGATGAGAGTGGTTTGTAAACTTAATGGGCGTTATGACATTAACCTGGAGTGAACATGCTGGTGGTGTCAGTTGGTCTTTTCGTTAACATAATTTTTTATGTTAAATAGAAATACGCTTATTTATATTCTGCCTTTCACAAATTTAGTGTATCCTAACTGTTGTGCAGCAAATATAGTAAGACATTTAAAAATATCAGTTAAAAACAGACATCAATCAGTGCTGTGGGGTGGGAGACGCACACTGATCATTCCTCCTCAGTAATCCCAGTGAGTGCTCCAGATTTTCCCTTCCCTGACACATCCCCCGAATCCCAGTGGCTCTCTCTCACACGGGTCGCCGTGCCGTCAGCTGACACGAGCTTTAGCCCAAGAATTCCCCCTGCAAAGCTCCCTCGCCTCTTCAGTTATTCCTTCTAACGACTCCCATTAGCCTAATATTCCCATTAAGCAGCAAGTTGTCAATTTGTTTGGCAACCGCTGTTGCAGGCGCTAAATAAATGCAGCTCACTGCTGCACCGCCGGTCGACACAGAATAAATTTGCAGTTGGCATTTCACCTCAGAGAAACGCCAGTAAAAACGCTGACTCCCTTTCGTTTAAGAACACTTGCTGATTTTAATTCAGATCCGATCGTCCGGTCGCTTTTTAAAAAAAAATCGGCGTTAGCACATGGTGTTGGGGAATGCAAAGTCCGTTTCCAGGATTTGTCAATAGGAGATTTTATTCCGCTTTTGTTTCCGCGTACTTCTTCCAGCTGGCTTTATGTGCACGGGCGAAAGAGGGAGAGAGAGAGAGGGGGGGATTTCGCCGCCGGGCAGAATCCACGGGACTTGGCCGGGGCGAGGTATCGGCTACCGGGACGCGCAGAGCGTGTAGTTCTCGGCAACTCGTGTGCGGGCGTGCCCCGCAACCAAACTGATTTTACGTGCAATTCGCTGCCCCCACCTCTTCCTTCTCTCTCTCTCTCTCTATTTTCCCTATCGGGCTGGAAAGCAGTGTGGCCGCTGTGCATGCTGGGCTCAGATTGCAGAGAAGGATGGTGATGGTGGTATTAGGAGTTCCATTGGAGGAGGAAGCGGTCCGAGAGGCGGCGGTGCGATGTGGATGTCGGTGTGCAAGTTGTGTGCGTGTGTCTACGTGTTGAGTGAGTGTCACCGAGCCGGCTAGCCGCAGCCTTCGTCAGTTTCAGCAGGCGAGCCCCCGGGTCAGTTTCACTCTGGTTACTTTCAGCTACGTTGTAACCAACGCATCACAGCCCTGGCCACGCCGGGGGAGGGCTGTTTGATTATCTTCCTACTCTATTCTCCACCGCCGAAAAGGAAAAGGAAAAAAAAGGCACCTCAGTATTTGTCAGCCAGCTGGAAGCGTTTGTTACAAAGCCATCCCTGCATCTCCTCAGTGAGATGGTAACCCATGAAGCTCACTGTAAAGAACATGGTTGAAAGGACCAACAAATTTATTCTGATTATTGCCGGATTCGCAATTTTCATGATGATCGTTTTCCAGTACGTTTGCCCTGGGACCAACTGTAGGATCTCGGGACCCAGGGGTTTCCAACAAGATGAATCAGTGGATATTTTCCCTACCCCCGACCCACACTACGTGAAGAAATACTACTTCCCAGTGCTGGACCTGGAGAGGACTGTGGATTTTAACATCAAGGGGGACGACGTGATCGTCTTTCTGCACATTCAGAAAACTGGGGGCACCACGTTTGGCCGGCACCTGGTGCAAAACGTCAAGCTGGAGGTGCCCTGCGAGTGCAAGCCGGGCCAGAAGAAATGTACTTGCTACCGACCTAACCGCAAGGAGACCTGGCTCTTCTCGAGATTTTCCACTGGCTGGAGTTGCGGCTTACACGCTGACTGGACTGAGCTCACCAACTGTGTGCCGGGAGTACTGAACAAGAAGGAAAACAAGAACAAAACTTCGAGGTAAGTCTAAGGTTTTCACAAATTCCCTCTCTGTCTCTCTCTCTCTCTCTCTCTGTCTTCCATACGGTAGCAGTGCTATTGTAAACTGAATGCTGAAAACGCTGGCTGTATCGTTGGGGAGGGAGAGAGAGAGAGAGTTAACGCTTGAGGTCACCGACCTTTGGTAACTACCAGCAGTTCTACTTTGATACACTGGATGTTCAGTTTCAATGTCCGCGTCTCCTCTCGGCTGTCCCCTACCCCTCATGTAAATGGTCAAACTTTAAAGGGTGCCTTCACGTAATTGGGAAACGGACTTCAAATTAAGTGAATTGGCCAGGCCATGATCTTCGGCTTATCACATAGGACTAAAACAACAAACCATTCAACCAACGTTGGAATGAGTGGATAATATTGCTCTGCCTCCGAACCGACCCCATTTCCCCCTTTTACCAGTTCTGCAGCTGTGTGGCACATTAGATAACCCATTCAGTTTAGGATATTCTGCTCTCTGGGTTTGTGGTTTCATCAAGATTTGGAGATTCTACATCTAATGCTCCACTTTTAATAAAAGAATTTAACAAAATGTCTCTGTACTTACCAGGATATTTTTAAAAATCTGATTTTCCCCCCTAAAAGAAACCTGGGTTTTGAATAGTGTTTTGGCATCATAATATCTATTTAATAATGAGCTATGGTGGGAGAGTGCTTTTGCAGTGTTGTGTTGCCAGCCAGTTTAATAGTGTCACGACTGAAAGTATATAACGCTGCATTATTGTTTGCCCCTGAGTGGGTTTGTGTGTGAATTTGCGTCCATATCAATTGAGCCAATACCACATTGCAGACGGACTTGCTTGCTGTTTCCTTTTCCTTGGTATGGGAGGCGCCAGAGAAGCATTTTAGCAAGGGACAAGTTTGCCAGAAGTCTAAGGATCAAGAATGCCTTTTTTAAAAAAAAACTGCTCTCTGTTGTGGCGGCAGTCTCCGTATGGATGCTGATATTGGGGTGAGGTGGGGCAACTTGCGGTCAGTGTGCCGGGTACCTCCGTTGAGAAGATGGTGGTCACCAGTCACACTCCATCCAGCTCTCCCACCAACCACCTACAGAGGATTCACCAATCACCTGAAGATGTTAATCGCTACTCTCTATGATGTAAGGCTTCTGAATGCTCAGTGCCCCCCCTGTCTCCTTCACAAGTGCAAAGGAAAGTCTCCGGGCAGTAAGAAATGACAGTAACCAGCAGGGCTGTCTTAATACACACACACTTGTGCTGTGAAATGCATTAGGCAGTGTAGGTGGGTGGGTCCCAGTGTGCCAGAAGTCCCACGACATTTCAGAAGCATTGGATTTATGATACCAAAGAAAGCACAATAAGAGCCACTGGTCTGTGACTGAACTGTCTGTAATTTTCCATTCCTCTTTCAATCATTCCTTGTTTTTCTCTTGGCTTAAGGTTGCTCTCAGAGGATAGGCATATGCAGATGAGTTACCTTCCTATCCGTCTGGTTATACCAATACTTGTGACAATGGGCTTCATCTATTCTTTAATACAGCAGATTATTGTTAGGCTCTGTCTGGTTGGAAATTGCTCCTTGCTTTACATATTTAATACCTCATTGCCTGGTTTGTTTTCATCTATCACTTGCTGTGCCTTATTGCAAAATTTGAAATTGTGTTCAACCTCAATTATGCCAACTGGATCGTGTATTTATTGTCCAAAACAATGTGGAATTCATTGCCTAAAAAATACTGTGAGGTACTTTCCATGGGAACTGTAAGATATTATTAGAATGAACAGTATATTTTAAATACTTGTGAAATCCATAGAATGGATTACAATTCAAATGAAAAGAGGAAGCAGCTTTTGGGCCAACTGGATCAAGTGCTTGATGTCACCTGGATCTGGCAGGAGTGAGACCACACCGAAAAGATGATTTATTTAAAAATATAAAGTAGAAATGGCTTTAAACTACTTCCCAGATGGGGAAAAAGCTTTAGCCCCCTCCATTTCCTTGCCACCCTTATTCCTAAAGCCAGCTTCAAACCTGTCAGCTTCAGTGGCAGCTTCTTTTTAAAAGGAAACTGTTGTCCTTACTGCTACCTCAGCCGAGATTAGCCTAGCCATGACAGGTAGAGGATTGCATCTGCAATTTTCCTAATCTTTTTTGGCTTTATTCCACACAACAGTTTTCTGATGGAGCCATTAGGGGAGCTATTTCTTTTGCAGGTTATTTACTGTCTCTTTGACAACTGTTTTATTGTTGTGACCTTTACCTTTTATTTAATATAAAATGGTGTGGAATCGGTATTGTAATTTAGTAAGGGGGTGCTGTGCTTTTTAAAAAAAAAAATTCTCATTCTTGTTTTCAAAACCTTTCATAGACTTTTTTTTCAGTGGCTTTGTTCCTGTTGTCTTGGACCTTCTGTAACTGTTCAGCTCTGTAACTCTTCAAGGTTACTGTAGTCTGGTGCCACCCACCCCCACATTTTCATTGCTCTACACTTTAAACCTAAGCCATAAATCCTGCATTGCCTGCACTTGCCTCTCCAGCTTTCTCCCTCTCCCTCTTTAAAGTACCTTCCACTTTGACCAGGGCTCTGGCCACATGTGGCTTAATGTCGCTGTTCTATTGGAGCTCGAGGAATACTGTGGAGGTACTTCCCATGGTTAAAGACACCATATAAATGTGAGATATCACTGGAGTGAACAGAATAGATTAAATCCTTTGATTTGAGGAGAAATCACCACAATGGACTGCAACTGAAATGAAAAGAGGCAGCAGGTTTGGGTCAAGCGGCGCGGGTGCCTGGTGTCACCTGGATCCGGCAGGAATGAGACGACGCTGTAAAGATGAGAGCTTTGACACTTAGATTAAATGGGAGCAAAGTAACAGTTGATTTATTGATCAGATATTCCAACAGGGGAGTGGCCAACTGCCATCTAAGCAATGGGGGCAGGGGGTGCAGATGGGGAGGAGAAACAAATAAAAATAGTCATTGCTTGAGCAGTTTTATTATTTATGCTACACCAGAGGTTGAGATGAGAGAGAAGACTACAGAGCTAAACAGATTCAACCAAAAAAGTTCTCTCCAGTTCCAGGCCTTTAAATTAATACATAATACTTGCATTTTATATGACCTTACACTGACATCAGAGGAAATTCTAATTTAATTTCCCAGACACATAACATGCCCAATATTCTTCTCCATTGCCTTCCACTAAAAGAAAGAAGTTTCAGGCCATGGTGAATGCTGCAGCCATTTCTGTACCTTCTGCAAATGGCGAGATACGTTGAAACTGCACTGCATCTCCCTACTCAAAGGTCTAATGGTACGCCAGATCATGAACTCCATTTTTGGAGTACCCGGACTCAGCAGTCTTCAAGGACAGGCAAAATGTAACTTTTGTAGAGTGTATTAAAAGCTGATCAGCCACACATTTAAATGTATGGCCGCTGTCTAGGGGCTATCAGCTTAAAGACTGCAGATCAGTAACCTTGAACGGCTCACAGACCCATGACTGCTAATAGTTAGCAAATATCGGCCTTATTACCTTCAGATCATAGTCAGTTTAATTCTTGTTTTATTTAAAAGCTGTAAAGTCCCTAAGTAAACAAATTTACCTTTGAGCCCAACAGTCAGAAAATAGATTATGCACAGTAAATTTGTGATAGGATCATTGAAATGTGGTGCAGTAATCAGCTTATGGGCAGACCCGCTTTGAAATCTGTTTGAGTACATTGAGGTCACCAGCTTGTTTGCATTGGGGAGGAAAAAAATCTGCCTGCAGTTGGCTGTTTATTGGAAATAATATACAATAACCAACTTTTTTTTTAAGCCTCCTGCCCTCTTCTCAGCCATCCTTCACTACAAAAAAAAGTTATATTGCAGTTGCAGTCTGAAAATCTTTAAGATAACAAAGCAGTAGGGAGGCTAGCTAAACAAATAACCATAATCTTGGCCTGAATAGAACACAGAACACAGAATAATGCAGCAAAGCACAGGTCCTTCGGCCCACAATCAATCTACCGTAATCCTTCCCTCTCGCATAGCTGTCCATTTCCTTGTTCATAGATTACTCGGCAAGTTTACAACTCGTTCTCGATATTTATTGCTTGCTTATTTACTTACTAATTATTTTAAAAATTTTTTTGTACTTGCACAGTTTGCTGTCACTTTCACATTGGATGTTTGGCCATCTTTGCAGTTTTTCATTGATTCTATTGATCCACTGTGAATGCCTGCAAGAAATTGAATCTCTATGTTGACACGTATGTATGTACTTTGAGAATAAATTTACATTGAACTTTGGGTTGCAAAGTTGTCATACTTTGACACTGGGAACTTTGCAGTTCCATTTCAAGACTTAGGGTTTTAATTTGAATCTTGGTGACTCTTTTTAAAAAGAATCCATTGGCAATATTTGAACAAGAGGAGTGTACCCCTTCAATATTGCAGGGAACCTTTACCTTTCTGTCAAATTACATGAAAAGCAGCTTTGGCATAATTCTATTTTGGTTTGTGGGATCTTGACATGCATACATTTCCTGTATTAATATATAGGGAACAAAGTGAAATATAAGAACTGGGAGCAGGAGTCGGCCAGTTGGCCCGCTGAGCTTTCTCTGCTATTCAATAAGAACATGGCTGATCTGGTTATAGACTCGGCTCCAGCAACCTGCCATTTTCCCATAACCTTTAATTAACCCCTGCTATGCAGAAATCTATGTACTGTAACTGTGTCTTAAATATGCGTAATGAGGTGGCCTCTACTGCTTCACTGGACAGAGATCCACTAGTCTGTGGGAAAGGCAGTTTCTTCTTGTATCCATCCTAAACTCTTTCCCCGGAATCTTGAGGTTATGGCCCCTAGTTCCTGTGTCACTTACCAGTGGAAATGACTTTCAATATCTATCAGTTTCATAATTTTACATGTTTCTATAAGATAGCTTCTCATTTTTCTGAGGGTTTAGTGTGGATGAATTGATGATCATTGGGGACTTGGGAGGATAAAGAGCCTGTTTCCACGTTGTATGGCTTTGTGACAATTGGTTTCTCCCCCCCCCCCCTCCCCCAATCTACGAAGCATGAGAAGGACATGTAAACTTCTGGTTTTCATGGAAAATGTCTGTAATGATGTAATGTTCTCAAAGCTTTGGAAAAGGTCATGGGAACTGATTTAATAAAAGTGAATTTTGGACTATTCAGTCTTAGTGAAATAATGGCACCTTCTCATTATAAGGAGTTGGTGCTCCTTTAAGGTATTATAGGGAGCCCTCTCGATTTTAACATTTTAATGAACAATGTATAATATTTGGGAGTGTGAGGTTAAAATGCAATTAAAATCCGTGGAGCTTGTTGGTAGATTGCAAACACCATAAAATCTGGCACAATTGTAAGCCTGTATCCCAGGTTATAATGCAATGCAATCTAATGATCAACTAATGCCCTAGTGCATCACTGGAAGCCAGATGTGACTAAACTAAGAGGTCATTTAACCTTTACCTTCTTCCCCAATTTATTTCCATTGCAAGTGTTTGTTTAATGAAATGTCACACTACTTCTGCATTTGCAAACAAGGTGCAGAGAGTAACAAAATCAAGAAGTTCCACAGAATTAACGTAATATATTTTCTACATTGACTTTAAGCATTATTTGGAGATAAGGAACCCAAATGTAAACAGTGGTGGGAGAGTTAATGAATGTTTATTTTGGTGAATAGTGGATTCGTCTATTTAGATTAACTAATTGCCTTCTTCCCTCTCCTCCCTCACTAACCACCCCCACCCAACTCCCACCTCCTACCTTGTCGCCATCCCTGCATCTTTTGAAGCTCAGAACAAATTTTTTAAAAAGGCTTAAAAATCACATTGCCTTGAACTCCTAAGATGGATCGAAATGTAATGCAAGTTTCTCATACCAGGAAACGGTTAACAATCATCTTGCCTCTGTGGTGTCTTTCATAATCTCTGGATGCCACAAAGCACTTTACAGCAAATGAAGCACTTTTGAAATATAATCATTATTGCAATGTGGAATATGCAGCAGCCACCTCATGCTCAACACCCCCAAAGAACAATGTGATCATTATCAGATAATTTGTTTTATTGGTGATGTTGACTGAAGGATAAATATCAGGCACAGAATAGTCCATGGGAAAATCTTGTGCCCATCTGAAAAGGCAACTGGATCCCTGATTTATTGTCTAATCCACAAGAATGCACCTTTGCCATTCCAATAATTAAATGGCCCCCAGTGTCTAAGAATTATAACAGTAACACACTTGTAGTGTTGGTCATCCTGTTAATGTGGTTCAGAAAGGTGTTTCTTGTCATTTTATTGTACCCTGGACAAAGAAGTGATGCAGATTGACAGTTCAGCTTCACCTCTGGGTAAATCCTATTTGCTGGCCTCTTTGGTCACTGAATGGACATCTCATTGCAAAGTTAGTTTTTTAGTTGAGTTTGGTAAGATTGCACCTGCTCATGAGATTCTTTGGGGAGCATCATAAGCTATGCAAGTGCTGCTGCAATTTCTAAATTAATTCCCATGGTTATTTAAATGTAGTTTTCTGTTCGTCTGAGAATAATCACTGCATTGTGCCTTTTCTCAGTCGCATGATATTAATTCCTAGTTGCAGCATTACAGTATATTTTCATGACGCAGCTCAACAGGCCATTAACTGCATTGCTTCATAGCTGCATTAAGCAGTTAAAATCAGCAGGTCCTGGCATTTCAACCTGTTAATTAAAAAGCTCCATGTATTAGCTGGATTCAAATTTGGAGCATTGTTCGTCAGCTTCTCAAGCCTTGCATACAGCATCAGCATGGAGCTGCATTTGAAATATTGATTGTGAAATATTCCATTTCTCATTTTGTTGCAGTTTGCTCAGTTCCTGTTTATATTTATTCCAATGCCACACACAATGCTGCACACAAGATTTAAGTAGGTGTAATGCAGTTGATTTCTTTTTGGTAACACGTCAGCCTGATCTGTAGAGAAACATCCAACAGTGTGATGGATATTACAGTTTTAGTCATTGGTTAGTGGCTGTGGAGAGCAATCTGAGACATCTTTCAGCGGAGTGAAGCATCACTGGGTGTGGACCTCTTGCTGACGGCGATGATGAATTGAGCTGTCCGTGCAAGTGCGACTGGGTACAGAAAGTTTTGCTCTTGAGATATATAAGACATGGCGGACTGAACCTGTGACTTTGGGCTTATGGTGTCCTAAGATTCCATTACTGTGTTTTACTTTTGTATTTAGGTTTGCAGTACTATTACTGATTTGACTACCATGATTAGTCAACAATATTATCACTTGTTTTTAAAGCCATCAGCCTGCTGGAGGTGAATAGGATAGAATCATTCTCTTCTTTAATCATGCTATACCTGTACCTGAAGTTGGTTGGGGATCAAATGTAAAGTTTTTGGAACTTGCCAAGGTCAAATGCTGATTGATGTTATTTTTGGCTCTGCTAGGTTGTCCTAGGTTACTGGACCACGGCATTGGAATTACATCTGTGTAATGAATTGCTAATTTCAGCAATAGTTATAACATTATGTGCAGTTATTTTCATGATGTTGCAGTGGGAACAACAATTAACAAATCCTTTAGATAATATTCTGTTTGTGTCACTGACATAATTTCATGTGAAAATCTACCTAACTTCTCTCAAAGAAAATGGAGTCGTCTTGTGGCAAAAATTCTCAAGCGGAAGTTGGGAGCTTCCTTGGTATGGAATCATTTGGCAGGCATTTAAGTTTGGACTCTTGCTATTCAGAATGAAGAAAAACGGAATAATCCTGAGGTGCTACTAAACTCAGCGCACCTTGGTACCACCCAGCCTTTGTAGGCAACCCTTGTCTTTGTGGGCAATATTCTGTGTTGAAGGTGGTGCATGGCAAGTTTCCATAAGGTGGAATAAATGTACATTCAATCTGTTTCAGTGCGAATGAATGGGGGATAACTGTAACCCTGAAAATCAAGCCATTCCTCCTCATTGTTATAGAGTAATAGAAAGAGGCCCTACAGCCCAGCTCACTATGTTCAGTCCCCAACACCGTTAAACATTTCTCAACCATGTACTTGTCCAAATATCTTTTGGATATAATAGCGAGCATGCGCACACGCACAAATGGGTGTGTTTTGGTTTCATGGGTTCTTTTGCATCCACTTTGGTAGCCTGGGAGTTCAACATTTAATTGGAAAGCAGTAAAATCCTGTTTAATTCCTCAGCGTGGCGTGTGAGCAGCAGTCCATTTGTGCTTAGAGCAAGTCTCGTATCTGAAGGCCAACTGGCGGAGAGTTAATATGAAATTTTAATCATCAATGAAGTGATGGTATTAATAACAGCTCTTTCCGCATGTAACGATTCCATGCTCTTCATTGCGGAAGTATCTCTGCTCATAAATCAGAAGCTGTAATTCGGGCATCCATTCTGAAGGCAAAACAATAAAAAACAAGATTTTTGAGAATATATCTGAAATTAAGATTATTGTAAATCTGCCCTTTTGGCCTCTCCTTGCTTGAGGCAGTTTCTGGAACCTAGAGTAACCCTGGTGTAGGATTTCGACTCCGAAACATCGACAATTCTTTCCCCCCACATTTTAGATAAATGATAGATCCTTTTATCATCATCACTTTCATGAATTAATAATTGTAACATGTTGTTATCAAGTATATTGTTATTTTTCCCACATACTTCTCTGTGTAATGATGAAAATTATGTTTTGCATTGAACTGCTGCTGCTCAGTTAACACATTTCACATCATATAAGATGAAGAAAGTTATCGATCGTGTGGATAGCCAGAGGCTTTTTCCCAGGGCTGAAATGGCTAGCACGAGAGGGCATTTTTTTTAAGGTGCTTAGAAGTAGGTACAGAGGAGATGTCAGGGGTAAGTTTTTTTTTAATGCAGTGAGTGGTGAGTGCGTGAAATGGGCTGCTGGCACTGGTGGAGGCGGATACGAAAGGGTCTTTTAAGAGACTCCTGGACAGGTACATGGAGCTTAGAGAAATAGAGAGCTGTGGGTAACCCTAGGTAATTTCTAAGGTAAGGACATGTTCGGCACAGCTTTGTTGGTTGAAGGGCATGTATTGTGCTGAAGGTTTTTCTATGTTTCTATAATGCATGTTTACTTCCCTGTTAAGAAGGTGATGTGGTGAAAGGCAGTAATAGCCACTTCAGTAATGGCTGACTTATTTTACTGAGCACTGCTTTTAAAGCATAGCTGTTTTTCCACATTTTGTAGACTCTTCTCACAAGTAGCCACTTGATGAGGCGATGTAGTGTATTCTGTAATACTGCAAGTAGCCTGGAATAAATATTACTTCACCACAACAGAAATGGAGATGTACACTACTGCTGTTGTTTTTAGTAAAGGCTTTGCTGCCTTTTGCAATGGTGTTGACCATTATTTTAGGCTGTTCCTCAGAGCTGTGGCTCAGAACTACTACGTGGCAACCTGCATGCTTGAGAGCGTTTCTTTTTCAAAATTTAAGAACCAATAGAAATGGGTCGGAGAGAGAGCCCCTCAAGCTTGTGGCATCCTTCATTAAGATCCTGGCTGAACCTGCACAGAAATTGTAGAGTTGTGAACTCAGCCTCTCCTCCTTTGATTCAGTCTATACCCTGCTGCCATGGGAAAGCAGCTAACATAGTCAAATATCCCTCTCTCTTGTCCCTTCTCCCATCTGATAGATTCAAAAGCTTGAGGGGCACATACTGCCAGTCTCAAGGATGGTTTCTATCCCGCTGCTGTCAGACTCTGGAACGGACCTCCATAAGTTAAAGATGAATTCTTGGTCGACAAGTGTAAAACATCACAGTTCTTGCACTTTATTTGTCATCCTGCATTGCTCTTTCATTGTAGCTGCAAGGCTATATTCTGCATTTTGTTTTCTTTTTATGACTTCGATATATTTGTACTGGTTTGATCTGCCTGAATGGCACACAAATTAACCTTTCAACCGTATCTTGTTCAAAGTGAATGTTCTTATCAAAGTACATATATGTCACCGTACACAACCCTGTGATTCATTTTTTTTGTGGGCAGACTCAATAAATCTATAGAATAATAACAATAACGGAATCAATGAAAGACTGCCCAACTAGAATGTTCAACTAGAGTGCAGAAGACGACAAACTGTGGAAATGCAAAAAGAAGAAACAATAGTATAAATAAACAATAAATCTCAAGAACATTAGATGAAGAGTCCTTGAAAGTGAGTCCATAGGCTATGGGAATATTTCAATGATAGGGCAAGTAAAGATGAGCGAAGTTATCTCCTTAGGTTCGAGAGCCTGATGGTTGAGGGGTGGTAACAGAAACTGTTCCTGAACCTGGTGGTGCGAGTCTGAGTCTCCTTTATCTTCTTCCTGATGGCAGCACCGAGAGGAGAGCCTGTCCTGGGTGGTGGGTGTCCCTGATGATGGATGCAACTTTCCTGCGACATCATGTCATGTAGATGTGCTCAATGGTTGGGAGGGCTTTACCCTTGATGGACTGGGTTGTATCCACTACTTTTTGTAGGGTTTTCCGTTCAAGGGCATTGGTGTTTCCATAGCACACTGCGATGCATCCAGTCAATATCGTCTCCAGCACACGGCTATAGAAGTTTGTCTTTTTTTAGATGTCATGTGGCAAAGATAAACCAATACCAATACTACATTTTGTCCCTTTTCCCTGATCATATTTATGGCCAAAAGGTTTGTATGTCTCAGCCCTCAATGTGCAGTAAGCAACTGTGTCCCACCAAGGCAGCAAAATGTAAAGATTTACAGCACTTTTTTTAAAAAAAAGCAATTCTTTGAAGCTAATCTCCTTCTCATGGATGATCCCGTCTAGGGGAAGAGGGCTGTTAGCTGTTAGTCTCTCAATTCCTCTCAGAACCATAGATGATTCATTAACATTACTAAACTCTTAATTTTTATCATGCAATCTCTCATTCCAGGAATCAGCCCTGTAAATCAGTACTAACTCCAGATCAAGTATATCATCTGTAGTACAGAGGGAGGAATACTCTATCTCAGATTCAGCTCATTTTGAAGTTTGGGACAGCTGGGCCAACTTCCCTGCTTGGAGCAACCAAAACGCTGAAATAATGGTTGAGCAATGTTTCAACAAAAAAATAACTGCACAGAGCATGCATATTCTAATAAGTTTTGAGGGCTTACTATTTTTACTGGCTAGGCTCCAGTATGTAAAGTATTCCTCTCTCCTGCAATAGAGACAACATGTTAAATGTATTTCATTATCTGCAAAGTGCTTTGGGACATCCAGAGGTTATGAAATGAATGAAAGTCCTTTCTTTAACTCATTTAGTATTTCCTGTAGAAAGAGAAGTACTTCAGTAAATCCAGCACTCCACACTTCAAATCTCAATGGAAGAGTGAGCAGTGCTGGTTTCGGAATACCTTTTAAATTCTAGTTTGAATTACCTTTGAGTTGTGTGGTGGGCTTTTGTAGAAGAATGTTTGCTGAAGGTTTTTCTCCGCTTAGCACAACCAGATTATTATTTCTGACGCAGATCTTCTCAGTGGTGGAATGACGTGCATCCTTGAGAGGCTGCAGGTGCCAGAATGGTTCCAGGGATAAGGGAATTTAGCAACGTGGCTAATTTGGTAAAGCTGGAGCAGATCTCCCGGAAACAAAGGAGATTGAGGGAAGATTTATCGGAGATGTAAAAATTATGACAGATTTATATAAAGTGGGCAAAGAAAATGTATTTTCATTAGAATAACGTATAAAGAGTAGGGGGCATAGATTTAAGACTTGATGTAGGAGAGTGCGAGTGCAAGGATGCGATGGTGTACAGAACGTTTTGTTTTTGTATGTGCACTATGAGGCGAAAAGATCTTGAACCTGAAGCCTGTGAGTGTGGTGGAAGTGAAGGCACGTTTTTAAAAGGCAGGTGGCTGGGTATCTCAGTCTGATAAGCTTGTAGGTCCATGAGAAATCAGGAAAATGGACCTGACAGACTAGCTCTCTGGAGAGGGAGTATGAACTTGATGGATTCAATGGTTGTCCCTGAATAGGTTCTAAAAATAAAGTGACTCTGCTTGTAAATATTTGAAGATGCAATTCAACTTACAATTACCTTAGTTTCATGTGACACCTCTAATTAAATGTTGTCTTTCCATAACCACTTTATCAGAAAGTTGATGTGTTTTTAAACTCCCCAATGTAATCACTAACACTGTTATTGTGGTGCTCACGCTCTGGTCTAAAAGTCTGTTGGTGCTAGTAAGTTTTACGATTTAACCAGTACTCAATATTCCAGTATCGTCATGAAATCTAATATTATCCTTTTGTAATTTTTCTCCATTACAAATCATCTTCTTAAATCAGTCCCACTTATCATCTGTTCTCACCTTCAATCACAAGTGCAAGGAGCTCAAAGAATTCTTTATCAGTGAGATTACATTCATTTTCTCTACTGCTCTTTCCCTAAGTCGACCAAATCAAATTTATGAATGACTTCCTCCATCAGAGCCTCCAAGTTTTTGTACTGAACAAGCACCTTTGAATTTCCTCCTCATTCACAAGGTGACACTTGAGAGCATGAGACATGTTCCTTGTCCTTTCAACCCAATTCCAAATGGACTACTGTCCACTCAGTGTTACGTTCCCCAGTAACCGGGTGACTTATCAGCAAAGATAGATAGGTCCGCTGAAGCCCGATGCTACTATTTTCAAACGTTTTATTTATAAAGGGGCACAAACGTATGGTTAATACAAAACATTCAGATCATAAACGTCGTCACAACTCAATCTAAAGCACAGGTATAGTAATAATCAATCAGAAATAAGCTCTATCGTTGTCTAGGGGTAATATAGATATATATTGTTTACTGGATATCTAAAAGTCTTTTGCGGTCACTGCAGTTCCACCAGCTGCCGTCGTTGTGGTGTCGCGTTGGTGCACTTTTGTTAGAAAGAGAGAGAGAGAGAGGGGATGAAACAGTTACCCGACCGGTTTTCCATCCTGGAGGAGTTCGGTTTGTCGGAGCCTCGTTGGGGGAATGAACGCTCATCTGTGGCCTCCCCTGTAGCTAAGCCGTTCTTCCGTTGTGGGGTCGCCAATCCCAGGCAAGGAAAAGACGCACACGAACCCCACCACCGGCTGTTGCTATCAAAACGCTGTCACAGGATTTCTATCGTGTCTTCTGGTGCGTCTCACGCCCCGCCTCGGCAGCCCACCTTTTATCTGGACTGGCAGGGTTGTAGATGTCCATCAGGGTGGGGGGGCGAGGCAATCCTTCCCCCATCACCCATCTCACATTGCCCTGAGATTTTGCACGTAGGCCAGTTCCTTATCCCACAAAGGTGTCTCCCAAGACAATGGCTATGTCCGAGGCTTTTGTCTTGTTGAGCGACCAGCCCACATTCCAAACCGTAAGGCTCTCTCTCTCTCTTGCGATTCTCACAAAGGAGGGGGGCTGAGGTCATGACATCAGTAATTCCTCCTTTTTGTTCACTGATGCTGTTACTTTCATCTTTGCTATCATCACTCATTTTGTGTTCATTGTGTGCCCTTCCACATTGGCAACCACCTGCCCAACATCCCCTTTTCTCTTGTTTTTGAACGTGTTGTGACTTCTTGAATATGTGCTAGTCTGGGACTGTTGTTTAAATCCCAAAGTCAAAGTTCCTCCCTGCCACAATACCAAAATAACAGTGATCCACGTGAACTATTATTGTGAACGTGTGAACGTGTGAACGTGTCGAAAGTAATCTCTCCAACCTTGCCCTTCTGGATCTGTCTGCAGATAGCATTGTCCTCCAATCTTTCTCCATCCTGGTTCAGCTGGATAGGCCTTCAGTTGCCCAGTCTCAATCTTTCCTATCCAGCAGCCAAAGAATTTCCAATAATTGTTTCTAGGCCCTCGTCTCATTGAGTTGTGGACTCAGAATCATACAATATGCACACAGGCTCTCAGCCACTGTAACCACTGTTATCACCAAGCACCTATTTACACGAAACTAATTTTATTCTCCATGTACTTGCCCTTTCCATATTCTACCATACACATACTCTCAGGGCAATTAACCAACCAACCAGCTGGTATTTAAAAATGTAAGGAAACTGGAGGACTTGTAAGAATGTTCAAGTTAGAATTAAACCTGGATTCCCTGTGCTGTGAGGCACAGTCCTACTGTGCCATGCTGTGTAATTATCATGGGTGACTTCCTCCCACCTCTCCCAAAGAGCCTTTCAACTATTTCACATTAACATGCCATCCCTTGATAACATCATCTGGTTTCCAAAATTCTCATGATGTCACACAAATTTACCCATTCACCATCTTTCTTGTTGGTCTTCTGAGTCTTATTGTTCAACATTTGATGCTGGATTAGCAGAAATTTCCAAGTAATTATTGTGAAATTCTATCTTCGAGCCACTGAATACATCCTCATGGGAACTGTCTGAACCTGACCAGCCCATGTCCTATTTGTGCGATAGTTGCTGTAGGGCTGAGTTTTGAATACAATATCCTGGACGTCGGCTTCGACATTTTTACGATGGCTCAGCTGAGCCACTGCTGGGGGGAAAAAATGAACTCCTCAATGCCTTTATTATTTGTAGAACAAACTCTTCTAATGCTCCCCTTGT
The DNA here is from genome assembly GCF_048418815.1 of Hemitrygon akajei. Lineage (NCBI taxonomy): Eukaryota > Metazoa > Chordata > Chondrichthyes > Myliobatiformes > Dasyatidae > Hemitrygon > Hemitrygon akajei. The sequence goes on along the minus strand of NC_133126.1, from coordinate 127,074,376 downwards.
TCTAGATTTCATAAAGTAGAGGTCATCCAAAACTCTTTCTATGTCCTGACTTCCTTCACCTCCTGTTAATCCATCTCCCCTCATCCGATCCATACTTTTTCTCTGTTAAGCAGTAACTAGATTTTTAAAATTCTTATCTTTGTTTTCGAATCCTCTAGTTACCTCACTCCTTTCCTTTGCAATGATCTCTTTTTAAAACCATCTGGTATGTCTGATCTTTTCCAATATGGACATCCTGAGCAGTCCTGCACTTCATTGTCCAACACCAGCAGTTGTGATTCTGGCCGTTAAAGCCTAAAGTCTGCAATTCCCTCTCTGAAACCTTTCACCTCTCAACTATCGTTCCTCCATTAAGGCACAGTTTAACGCTTCGTATCCAGCCAAGCTATTGCTCATCTTGTGACACTCTGCTGCCTTTTCACTTTGTTGGATAACCTTCCTGCAAGGGTTCTGGAGCAATTTCATTGTGTTTAAAACCTTGGAGCACTTCTTTTGGATTAAAATCAACGCATAAATGGAAGTTGTTACAGTGATGATGGCAACCATTTTCAAATCCTCTTCCAGATCTGATGATCACTGATGTAAAAAGAAACTCTACTGATCGATTTAATTAACACTAATATTTTTATCTCAATTTATTGTGTTCTCTGGAAATGTATAACAGCTGTGCACCCACTTTTTTTTAGGGGGGAAAGCTATAGTGTACTTGTCTTCAACTTAACCATGAATTACTCTCAAGGGGTAGTCACAGACAGAATTTGCCTGTTCCACAGTGTTGGAGGGGATTGTTCTTGGACTAGTGGTACTGTGTAAAGGAAGTGAGGTGGAGTTGGCCTGCAAGTTCATTCTAAATCAGAAAATACCTTGCCCTATTGACTGAGGTGCAGCTGCCCGTTCTGTGGCCATAACTGTTGAAGTTGTGAAGAGAGTGGTTTGATTTCATAAATGGATCCTAATGAATCAGGAATGCAGTAGTTCATTTGTAGCTTGTGATTTTAGTAGTTTTACAAACAACACAAACGTGACTGGAAAACATCAGCAGTGAAATGTTTCTTTTAAAGTTGCCCCAAGTTGTCAGTTTAAATGTACCAGGCTGAAAAACTGTGGGGCAATGTTAATGGGAAGTAGCTGAAAGGAAGGCATCAGCGGTGATCCAGGCAAGCAAAGTGTCACATGAGCAAAATGGCAAGGTCACAGGCTTCAAAACCAGTGTTTTGTTGTAAATGAAGAAACCGAGGTCAAGGACCAAGGTTCATACTTTACATGCTGTAGCCAAAGCTGAAAGGATGAGATCCTTCAAAGATTGTGATGTCGAGCTTGGCTTTCAAAGACAGTGCTGGCTGTAGGGTGACTGAGAGAGCTGGGGAACTGCATCGTTATATCATGAGAAATAATTACCGTAGATTCCGGACTACAGAGCGCACCTGATTAAAAGCCGCTGGCTCTAATTTTAGAAATAAAATCAATTTTTTAATTGTAAAGGCCGCATCGGATTTTAGGCCGCACCGGATTTTAGGCCGCACCGGATTTTCGGCCGCAGGTGTGCCACGTTGTAATATGAGATATTTACACAGAAAGATATTACACGTGAGGATTTTTTTAACTTTTAATTAAATCCATATGGTAACAAAAACAAATACATATTGCAAATGCTTTTTTTCGAACCGTGCCCGTACGCGGCTACTTTTAAATATACGTTGCGTATACTTCTTTACTGAACAACATTCCAATATCTCCTAACGACTGGTAAAAAAATATATATATTGCAGCCTACCAGGAAAAGTTATTGATCACCTTTAACTTAAAAGCAGCGTTTTCGCTCAGATCCAAAGCCGCTCGCGTAATGCGCTCCCTCCCTCCGTCCCGTTTCATCGCAAACCGGCATTTTCCCACAAGACACCGCGAAACCGGGTGTGACGTCATAGCATCCCGCGATGTAGTACAGAAAACAAATATAGTTTAAACTAAGTAGGCAGCACAATGCTTCGAGTGTTTTCCATGTTGATGAGGGTGAGTACAAATGACTGATTTACAATAATTTAATTGTGAAAGTGCGCTTGATTTATCGTACAATTTCATTGGACCTCTGTGAACTACTCATCAATTTTATTGGTCTACTGTTATGAGGCAAAATGTTTACGAGGCGGCATGAAAAAAATCATGCATTAGCCGCTTCGGATTATTGGCCGCAAAGTTCAAAGCTGTTCAAAATGTGGGAAAAAAGTAGCGGCTTAAAATCCGGAATCTACGGTAATTTGAGATTATTCTTGGAGAGGGTCTGTTTTGTTGTGAGCTTGAAATAATGAGTGAGTGGGGTATGGAATTCAGCTTGAGGATTTTTTTTAAATATATAACTGCTTAAATTATCTATTTTAGGTGTCTCTTTCAAGCTGCTCCTCCCCCTCACTAATTTTGCCAGAAGGGGAATTAGAAGGATTCAATAAATAGGGGGAATCGTGCTCAAAGCCAGCTCGGGCCATGAGAGAGAAGTAATATCTATACCTGCTTTGTGTATCCCATTTTGGGTGCCAGCCAATGCTAACTAACGGGCATGTAACTGGACGTAAGAATAGAGGAAAGTCCATAAAACTCTTAATGTACGACTTGCATTATGCAACTCCTATATTTAGTGAGGTCATTATCAATATGTAACTGGTCTACATGTCTGTCTCTTTTATCCCTGGTACCTTCAGTTAATATGCCAGCTGTCCGTATCAGATTTAAAGCTAACAATTGAACTAGCATTTGTGGAAAAAAGCAGGAGGTTGTCAGGGTAGGCATTTCCAAACGTTTCCCAATCACTTCTGAATAGCCTGTTCTAATTTTAAACTTAACATTAACACTAGATTTCCCATCAATGGGAGTGAATTCTTGCTATCTGCCTCTTCATCTTTAAAGATTATCTTAATTTATCTACCTAGAACTGCACAGTACAGAACAGGCCCTTCAGGCAGTCTGTGCCCAACAAAATGTCAAATGAAACTTAATCTTTTATTCTTGTACGTGATGCATTATCCCTCCATTCTCTGGGCATTCGTATATCTATCTTCTTAAACTCCATATAAGCCATCATTGTTGGAAACGAAATATCATCCTGGCAGAACCATATCTCAGCTGTTTCCCAATATGTCCTTTTCTTCAAGACATGGTACTCTTAATTGTTCATTGTACTGTGTTGGTCTTCTTACAAGGATGTGCTGTGAAATATCTTCATTGTCCCTATATTCAATCTTCCATTTATAAAGGATAGCATTCCTTTAAATTCCTCACTCAAGCCATTTTGATAATCCATGTACATGGATCCATGAGTCTCTCAGGGCTCTCACTAGTAGATTTTTAACTATTTTGAGAACAATAGAGTCCACTAAGATGGATACACAAGACGACAAGTGATGCCAAGGATCGTACCTGGAGAGAGGAATGCTTCTAGGTTAAGGTAAAGAAATTGCTTTGGTGGAAATAATCATAAAAGGTTGAAGAAAAGCCTGGAGCAGCTGCTTCATTAGATTAGACCTTTCCAAATGCACCATGTACTCCATTATTTTCTTCCTGTGTTACACCAACACAGCAAGAACACCCCTTAGCTTGTTCACTTCCAAAGTTCTTTCACTTGTTTTTTTTGGTTTACTTCAAGTCTGATAGCTGGTGAGCTACCTTCATCTCAGTGGACAAGGTTATAACTTCACCCAGTGCAGAGAAAATTCTTTCTCATATTTTCTGGTTGTGTTTTATTGGATTAAACAAGTTATTGATTTGTCTGAGCAAGGAAGTGCAGATACTGCATTTTTGTAGGCATCTTGACCATATCAGTTGTATGCTGAAACTAAAACATTCTTTTGTTCTAACAGTATAGGTTCAGAGCTTATGAAGAAATCCTGTTTTCTTCAACACTCCTTCATGTCTTATTTTTAGATAGAGGGGCTCTAGTATATTTAGTCCATGAAGGCTTGATACAGGTTCATTGCTTGGCCTGAATGGTTTTCTCTGTTAAGTGAATATTCCACCAAAGGCAATTCCATTCGTTGCTGCAGATTTATGGAAAAGCAGTGGAGAGCATTCAGCAGACTAATAGTAGCTCTACAGGAAATTAATGTTTCTGAGAAACGTCAATTGAGATGTGGTATGGTACAGCAGAGTAACGGGCCCTTTGGCCCACTGAGTTTGTACTCGCCATCATGCACCCAGTTACATTAATCCTGTTTTATTCTCCTCATATTCTAACATGCACCTACACATTTGGGACGATTTACAGTAGCTAATTGGAATCAGGTTTAATATCACTGGCATATGTCGTGCAATTTGTTGTTTTTGGCAGCAGCAGTGCATTGCAATACATAATAAAGACTGAATTACAGTAAGTATACATATATGAGAAAGGTTAAATTAAGTAGTGCAAAAAACAAGCCGTGAGGTAGTGTTCATGGATTCAATGTCCATTCAGAAATTGGATGGCAGAAGGGGGGAAAGGCTGTTCCTGAATTGTTGAGTGTTTGCCTTTAGGCTCCTGTACAATGAGAAGAGGGCACCCCCACACATGTCCTCGTGATATAGAAAGAAACCAGAGCTTGTGGAGGAAACCCACCCAGTTACAGACAGGAGGAACGTGCAACCTGCCCATGTCCTCAACCCAGATATTATTTGAGTGTATAAGAGGGTAGCTGCAGCTGGACTTGTGTAACTGCACAGGTTGAACTGGTATTCAGAAGCAAATCATCCAGATTATTATGGTTAGCTTATCCGGAGGAGGATGCCGTAATTTAGAGCAACTTTTCTGCATCGCCCCTTCCCGCACTTCCAAATACAATTTATAAATCCTGCACGGCACTGTCGTAAAAGAACAAGCAGTCTGCTGGTTGAGCGGCGTCTCCCGGAGGAGAGGAATTGTTGTTTCAGATTGAAACCCAAAATGCTGACAGTTGCTTTCCTCCCACAGATGTTGCTTGATGCACAGAGTTCCTCTAGTCGATTGTCACTTTAGATTATAGCAGCTGCACTGCCGTGTGTTACTACCAAGGATGTGATTGAATGTGAAACTACTTGCAGAATAACTTTTCGGGGCATGGGGAAAGAATGGGACAGATGGCCATGCTCCATCAGGAAATCACAGGTGTTCATCTTTGTCTTGCCTTTTTTTTTATCTTGTGCCATTCACAGGTTCTGGTATATGCATCAGAATCAACTCTCTCAAAATTGATTACAACTCAGCGTTTAATACCATCATCCCCTCAAAACTAATCAGTAAACACCAAGACCTGGGCCCCAGTACCCCCTTGTGCAATTGGATCCTGGATTTCCCCACTCATAGACCCTAGTCAGTTCGGATTGGCAAAAAGATCTCCTCCACAATCTCCATCAGCATGGGAGCAACACAGGGATGTGTGCTTAGACCCCTGCTCTACTTGCTTTATACCTATGACTGTGTGGCTAAGTATAGCTCCAACACCATATACGAGTTTGCTGATCACACCACTGTTGTGAGTTGTTTCAAAGGTGGTGATGAATCAGCTTACAGGAGGGAGTTTGAAAATTTTTGTGAGTGGTGTAATAAGACCAACGGCTCACTCAATGTCAGCAAGACCAAGGAACTGATTATAGACTTCAGGAGAGAGAAACCAGAGGTCCATGAGCCAGTAATCTTCAGCAGATCAGAGGGTCAGGAACTTTAAACTCCTGGGTTTCACTATCTCAGAGGACCTGTCCTGGACCCATCATATAAATATAATTCTGAAGAAAACACGATAGTGCCTGTACTTTCTCAGGAGTCTGCGGAGATTCAGCATGTCATCAAAAGCCTTGGCAAAGTTCTATAGGTGTGTGGTGGAAAGTGTGCTGACTGGCTGCATTGCAGCCCGATATGGGAACACTGGTGACTTTGAGAGGAAAATTGTGCTACAAAAGGTAGAGGATTCAGCCTGGTACATCACGGGTAAAGCCCTCCCAACTGTTGAGCACATCTACATGAAACGTTGCAATAGAAAAACAGCATCCATCATCAAGGATCTTCACCGCCGAGGCCATGCTCCTTTCACACTGCTGTCATCAGGTAGAAGGTACAAGAACCTCAGGACTTGCACCACCAGGTTCAAGAACAATTACTACCCCTCAACTATCAGGCTTTTGAACAAAAAAGATAACTGCACTCATTCTATTTCTGGTGTTCCCATTATTGATGGTCTTACTTTAAGGACTCTTTTTATCTTGTTATTTCATGCTCTCATTATTTAATGCTTTTTAATTATATTTATATTTGCATTTGCACCGTTTGTTGTCCAATGATCCTGTTTAGTTACTGTTGTAAAGATTTGCTAAGTATGCCCACAGAAAAGGAATCTCGGTTGTATGTGGTGACATGTATGTACTCTGATAATAAATTTTACAATGAACTTTGAGCATTGAATTGGAATCCTCTGACTGTTGTGAAATTCAGATGACCATTACTGTATGTCAGTGGGCCAACTAAATCAGTGAAAGAGCCATCTGTCATGGAATTTTAGTGAGAAGAAACAGAAAAGCCTCTGATTTATCTTTCACTAGACCGTGTCTTCAATATGCATTGAAGATTTAAAAGCGAGTGAAGAACTTTTCTTCAGAGCTGGTGTCCGGCTGAGGTTGGTAAACATAATGTAAGTTTGTGCCAGTCCCTTGTTGATCATTTTGTAACAAGTTAGGGTGGAACTTCTTATGAAATTATCAACATTCAATTGGGGTGTGAATTTTGCTGATTCAGAGTCATAGTGAAGTACAGCAGAGAAACAGGCCCTTTGGCCCATCTAGTCCATGCTGAAACCATTTAAACTGCCTACTCCCATTGACCATAGTCCTCCGTATCCCTACTACCCATGTACCCATCCAAACTACTCCTAGGTCTTGAAGTCGAGCTCATGCACCACTTGTGGTGGCAGCACATTCCACTCTTTCACGACCCTTTGACTGAAGAAGTTTCTTCTCATGTTCCCCTTAAACTTCTCACCTTTCACCCTTAACCCACGACCTGTGGTTGCAGTTCTACCCAAATTCAGTAGGGAAAAAGTCTGCTTACATTTACCCTATCTATACCCCTCATAATTTTGTATATTTGTCAAATCTCCTCTCAATCTTCTACATTCTAAAGAATACAGGCCTGACCTAAACAATCTTTCCTTATAACTTGGGTCCTCCAGACCCAGCAATATCCTTATGAATGTTCTCTGCACTCTTTCAAACTTGTTTACATCTTTACTATAGATAGGTGACCAAAACTGCACAAAATACTCTAAATTAGGCCTTACCAACGTCTTATACAACTTCAACATAACATCTCACCTTCTGTACTCAATACAGTGATTTATAAAGGACAATGTGCCAAAAGCTTTCTTTATGACCCTATCTACATGTGATGCCACTTTCAACGAATTATGGACCTATATTCCCAGATCCCTTTGTTCTACCTCATCCCTCAGTATCCTACTGTTCACTGTGGTTAGTCCTACTGAACAACAAAACCTCGCACTTGTCTGCATTAAATTCCATCAGCCATTTCTCAGCCCTGTTTCTTTTTCTTTCCCCCACCCCCCGGCTGATGCAGATCCCTCTGCAAGCCAAGATAGCCTTCCGCACTGTCCACTGCACCAGTAATTTTGATGGCATCTGCAAATTTGCTGATCTAGTTAACCACATTATCGTCCAAATCATAGATGACAAACAACAAAAGACACACCACTAGTCACAGGCCTCCATTCAGAGAGGCAACCCTCTGCTGCCGCTCTCTGACTTCTCCCACAAAGCCAATGTCTAATCCTGACTGTGGGTTGGTTTGATTTCAAAACTCTGTTAATTTATCATGTGTTACCCTTAAATAGTAGACAGTTCAGATTAAAGTAAACCTGTGCATGCATTGAGCTTCTGTTGATGACTAGATTTTGGAAATCCTCCAATAGGAATTGTACTTCCAAGTTGTATTTTAAGAAAAGCACATGTTGCTGAAGGAACTAAGCAAGTCGGGCAACATCTATGGAAATGAATAAGCAGTTGACATTTCGGGCCGAGGCCTTTCTTCAGGCTCAGTCCCGATGAAGGGTCCCGACCGAAGCGTTGACTGTTTATTCATTTCCATAGATGCTGCCTGACTTGCCGAGTGCCTCCAGCAATTTGTGTGTGTTGCTTGGCAGACTTTTATGTTTATAAGTTGGTATTTTATGTGTGTTATAAACATTTTGCTAACTATTTGCAGCAGCACTCAAAATGACTCTGTTGACCCAAAGAGAATGAGTGATTTGGGTGCACATGATGTAAATGATTACTATGTTTATTTGTGCTTGTTATATTAGATGGTATGTGTTGGGTTTCTGTAATGATCTTGCTCACGCACAACTGAACGACTGTAAGAAACATTCAGACAATATACTTCGTCCATCTTGGCATAAAACCTTAAAGGGCAACCGAAACAACATCTTTGAATATTTTTAAGCCACTAGTAGATAAGCTCTTAGTAAATATGTTATAAGGAAAGATTGAATAGTTTAGGACTTTATTCCTGGAACATAGAAGATTGAGGGGAGATTTGATATGAAGTATACAAAATTATGATGTGTATAGAAAGGGTATATGCAAGCTTCTTGTGTTTGGGTGAGACTACAACTAAAGGTCATGGGTTAAGGGTAAAAAAAGTGAAAAGTTTAAGGGGAGCATGAGGGGAATCTTCTTCACTCAGAAGGTTGTGAGAGTGTGAAATGAGCTGCCAGCGCAAGTTGTGCATGTGTGCTCGATTTCAATGTCTTAAGAGAAGTTTGGATAGGCACATGGACAGTAGGGATATGGAGGGATATGATCCCTGGTGCTGTTTAAATGATTCTGAATGGACTAGATGGGCCAAAGAGCCTGTTTCTATGCTGTCCTTTTCTATGGCTCTAAATAGATCTGAGCAATCAGCTGTGGTGGTCATGGAGAATACCACAATAAATGTTAATTATAATGGTTTAATGATAGTTTTACTGTTCAATCAAGTTCAAGTTGCTCATTTTCATTTCCTGAATTATTTGTAAAAGAAATCTATACTAGGCAACAGAAGCTTCAAGGATGTAGATAGTTTGAATTGTGATGAGCTGTCAACAGCTTTGGTGAATTGCTATTTCTCTTGTACAAATGTTGCTTGATTATGTGAGATTGTCAGTTTGCTCTGGCTGTGACTCTGATCCAAAGCCTGAATTGCTACCACCCCAGCACTCCACTCTGGCCATCCTTAACCGACACACTGCTTCATTCTCTGAAACTACAATATTGTCAAAAGAGTCGTTGCTGTAAATCTCCAGAGAAGAGGTTCGCCCCCTGTCTTCAGGTGTTTTCTCTGTGGCATTTACATGTTCACACGTGTTGGCTGTGTGCGCTTCCTGGACGTGTGCCAGAGGGTGGGTTATTTGGCTGCTGTGAATTTTTCCTGAGTCCATTGGTACTGGTAGAATGTAGGGAGAATTGATGGAAAGGTGGAGGACAACAAAATGAGATTAGTGTAAATTCATTGGGCTGAAAGGCTTCATTTGGAGCTGTGTGACTGCTAGGACAGGCCTCTGGGAGGCAGAGGGGAGAGGAACCCTCCAAAGGTAATAAACAATTCAAACTCCATTCTTGCCTGTTCATTTCTGCAACCTTGCTAGGAGCGGGTAGGTGGCCCACAGCTTCTTCCCCACCCTAAAACCCTCTGACGAGCACACCAAATTCTGGCAGTTAGCCTATCTGTGGGTGGTGATCTCTGATCCAGCTGCATACATGTCAGAAAAGGCCACTGAAGGAGCATTGTTGTGGTGAGATTTTCCCATGAGCTCTGCTGTCAATGGACATTGATAAGGGGTGGGAAATACTTTGTGTTTTTCTTAATCTGAGGGCCAAAAGATCAATTTCCGTTTCCTCACTGTCATGGTCATTGCTATCAGCTGACTCCCTCAAATGAGTTTTAGATGTTTTTGGGAACATGTCAGCTTGTTACTTCATAGTTGCTCCTGTTCTGACGAGCATTGGTTTCTTCCATGTCTCCTTCGCATCACACACTATTGTTGTGCATTTCATTCTGTTCCCTGGTCTTGCATAAAGTGACAGGATTGCTCTCAGAGGAGGAGGATGAATTAGTGACGTTTTTACTCATGCTTTTAATTAGGGAGAGATATTTTACCTAACTCTGAGCATCATTACTGGACTCCCCTCAGCACAGAGAAAATTGTTCCTTTCCATGTCTACCCATAGGCTTGGACTAGTCACAGTGGAGAGTATGGCTTTGATGATGATGGGGTTTTGAAGGTTTTAAGTTGCTTTTTGTTTCAGTGAGCAGAAGTGATTTACATGATGGGTAAACATTGGACATGCATGGGGAATGTACATAAAGATTAGTTAGCTGAATTGATGTACTGCCCTCTGACTATAAAAATACAACGGATGTGCAGGATGGGAATCAGTGGAAAAGGAAACTTGTTATTTAGAAAATGTTCCAGAAGGGTCAATAAGCAATGAGATATTATGCATTGGCCTTGAGTTGTTTTTTGCGTTGCCCTTAATCTCATGACATTTACTTGCATGAAGTAGATGATATCTGATCAGCTGGTTAGTTGCATCATCTAATCACATGACCACATAGTACATTTTTTCCCCCAAGGTCATTTGTTTAAAAAAATCTCTGCTTATTTCTGATGTTCTCTGTTATCAGAAACTTCAGGCATCAAAAGCCTTCTTGCTGAATCACAGTGAACTCCTACCACTTCTCTTCCCCAACGCCTCCAAATGGTGTAATGTTGTAGACACTATCCAAAAAAGCTACTTTAAAAATTGGTATTTTGACACTGTTTCTGATTAGCATGTTGAAATCGCCCCCCCCCCCCCCCAGTTTCTGTTTATTTGCTGGCCCTACTCCATTTTTCTGAGAAGCCTTGGAATACCTGACAGCAATCTATGTAGGAAGCTGGACTCACATTTGAGGTGTTTTTTTCCTACCCATCCAAGTACCGTAGATTTCGCACTACAGAGCGCACCTGATTAAAAGCCGCTGGCTCTAATTTTAGAAATAAAATCAATTTTGTACTTGTACAGGCCGCACCGGATTTTCGGCCGCACCGGATTTTCGGCCGCAGGTGTCCCACGTTGTAATATGAGATATTTACACAGAAAGATATTACACGTGAGGATTTTTTAACTTTTAATTAAATCCATATGGTAACATAAACAAATACATATTGCAAATGCTTTTTTTCGAACTGTGCCTGTAACGCGGCTACTTTTAAATATACGTTGCGTATACTTTTTTACTGAACAACATTCCAATATCTCCTAACGACTGGTAAAAAATATATATACTGCAGCCTACCAGGAAAAGTTATTGATCGCCTTTAACTTAAAAGCAGCGTTCGCTCAGATCTAATGCCGCTCGCGTAATGCGCTCGCCCCCCGCCTTTCCGTTTATCGCAAACGGCATTTTTCCCACAAGACGCGGTGAAACCGGGTGTGACGTCATAGCATCCCGCGATGTAGTACAGAAAACAAATATAGTTAAAACACTTCTAACTTTAACTAGAAAATGAATTACTAAGCGAAAATATTATAAACTAAATAACTGCCATAAAGGCAGCACAATGCCTTTCTTCGAGTGTTTTCCATGTTGATGAGGGTGAGTACAAATGACTGATTTACAATAATTTAATTGTGAAAGTGTGCTTGATTTATCGTACAATTTCATTGGACCTCTGTGAACTACTCATCAATTTTATTGGTCTACTGTTACGAGGCAAAATGTTTTTGGCGGCATGAAAAAAAACCATGCATTAGCCGCACCGTAGTAAAGGCCGCAGTGTTCAAAGCTGTTCAAAGCGTGGGAAAAAAGTAGCGGCTTATAATCCGACATCTACGGTATTTTACGGGCAGTGACATGGACATGTTATGTTTGAAATTTGGTAGCCAAATTGCACCCAGAGAGCTCCCAAAGATGCTCTGGATGATAGGAAAATAATCCACATTTCGGATATTGGTTGAAGGTTATTGGCCAAGGCAGTAAGGTTAAATCTATTATTTTTATTTGGAGCCTTGCCAAAAGATCCTTCACATCCACATTATTGGGCAAAGAGGAACATTTGTTGTCACTACCTCATTCTAGCAACTAGTGACATGTTAGTTGAGGATTTTCCAAATTATATATCTCCTCTACTTCCTAACTTCCTCTTTCTGAGATTTGATGTTAATTCATCCTTTAGAGATATATTTTGATACTTAAAGTGCATTTAACTCTATGAGATAGATAGACAAGATTCCATTAACCTCCCATACAGACTCTCCCACTACAAAAGTGGCAAAGTTTGGTGCTTTTATAAAATCTTAATATTTATTTAGTTTTGTTTTTCTCACAAATTGCTCGAGTGAATTTTCATACTGTATCACAAAATGTCTGGTCGAGATTTATGATTTCCACAAGGGCAAATATCCATTAATGCAGGGTAGACTGTACTTAAATATGCCACAAGAGTGTCTAAACAGTCGTCTTGAGTAGATGAGAGCAATCCATTGATGCTTTTCTTGGAAGAGGAGTGACTATTTCACAGTGCCCTGACCAACATCTGAATGAAAGTAACTGGTCATTTTGTTTCCTTGTTTGTGGACATGGCTGTGGTGAGTAATTTGGCTGCTGTGCTTCCTCCATTGCATCACTGAGCACACTTCAGAAGTGTGTTGGGATGCCCTGCGTGGTAACGAGGAACAGAAGTGGACCAGCTTCTCTCTAGTACCTACGCTGCCGTTCCATAAAATTGTGGCTAATCAATTACCTCATTTCATCTTGCTCTCTTCCCCCTCCCCCCCCATGTCCTTTAATTTCTTTGGTTAATAAACAGAAAAGCTGCATTGAAGTTGAGAGGGGGTAGGTTCAAGAGGATGTGGGGGGTAAGTTTTTTTTTGACTCAGTGATGGATGTCTGGAATGCGTTGCTTGATATGGTGGTAGAGGCAAATGCATTAGAGGTCTTTAACAGACATTTATATAGGCAGATGAATGTGAGGAAGATGGAGGGATATATACATTGTGTAGGTAGAAGGGTTCAGTTTTTGGGGGGGTGGTTAATTTAGTTTTAGCTGGTTTGGCACAGCATTGTGGTCTGAAGTGCCTGGGCCTGTGCTGTATGCTTCTATGTTCTAAGATTTAGAGCTAACAGATCACTTAGTATAAATTTCGTGTGTAGAAAAGGTACAAATTTTTTCACTAGTTACTAGTGTTTCCTAATTGTACTCTTGTCTCTGTTTTGTTTATACAACACCTTAAATTATATTATTTTTTAATCGTTTCCCTATGCCCACTAATGTAGACGGCTTCTCATGGCTGACACCATGTAGATGTACAGCAGTGCAGAGAACAGATTGCTTTAATTTTGTTTTAGTCACTGAGCTTCCACTGATACTGCCAATAGAAACTTTAGTTTGTTTTAAGTTCTGTAGGTCACCATGTCATGGCGGGATCAGGATCAGTGTAAAGGGTTGCACAGCGGTGAATCTAGTGGGACCACTGCCTCACTGCTCTAACAGTCTGCTTCATTCCTGCATATTTGGAGTTTGCATTTTCTCCCTGTTATCATATGAGTTTCCTCTGGGAGCTCCCTATTCTTCCTGTACTCCAAAGAAGTGTGAGTTAGTAGATCTAATTTAGCACTGTTTGATGTCCAATAAAATGGGATTGATTCTGATTCCCATTCTGACATGCTGGACCATGGTGTCCTCTCATACCAAGATGAAGCCACTCTCAGGATGGAGGAGCAATATCTTGTATTCAGTCTGGGCAGCCTACAGCCTGTTGGCATGATTATCGATTTCTCCTTCCAGTTAAACAAATTTCTCCCCATTGCCTCTTCCTCTATTCCTCTCCCTGACCTTTTACCTCTTCTCACCTGTCTATTACCTCCTCCTGGGTCTCCCCCCCCCCCCACCCTTTCTCCTGTGGTTCACTCTTCTGTATCACATTCCTTCTTTAGCCCTTAACATTTCCCACCCACCTGGCTTCACCCCTCACCTTCCAGCTAGCCTCTTTCCCCTCCGCCCAGCTTTTTATTCTGGCATCTTCCCCCGCCTCCTCCCCTCCCCATCTTTCTCGGTCCTGAAGAAGGGTCTCTGCCTGAAACATCGACTAACCATTCATTTCTATAGATACTGTCTGACCTGCTGAGTTCCTCCAGCATTTTGTGTGGGATGAATGTAGAATTGGTCTAAATGGGTGCACGATGGATAGTGTAGACTTGGGGGACCGAAAGTCCTTTGCCCAGATCGAAGCAGGAAATCTTATAGAGTCCTCTGTTACTAATTGTTCCCTGTGCACATTTGGATTTAAAACAGAAATTGTATGAAAGTTTTTGAGATGTTAAAGCATCTTCAACCATGTCGAACAATGTGTCAAACAGATTTTTTTTCTTGATGGATGAGATTTAATGATGGAAGGATTTAAGAGACTGGGAAGTCAGAGAGTACTTTGCTCTTCATATCAAGGATAGAAAGATAATCAGGATAAATATTAGATTAAAAACAAGTAAAAGAGATAGAAAGGTACTTTTTAAAAATTTGATGTTTTGTTCATATTTTTTTAAATATGATTGGTACATATCCTGAAGGAAGAAAGGAAGATTTGCACTTCTAATTGTTTGCTTTCTGGTGAATGGAAGTTGATTGGCAGCCATCAACAATTATCACTTGGGTGAAAGTACATTGTTACTTCACTTAATATCCTGTGATGTGTTTAATGGGAAGTTAATGTGCAAATGCAAGAAAATCGGGGAGTTTACAGTGAGATACTTTCTTATGAAGCTAATTGAGGACTTGTGCAAATCATCAGGTGCTTATGCTAATTCACAGCTCTCAGGAGATTTTTCTCACCTTCTGCATCTTTCATATCCCTTTGCTCTATGGAATTGCTTTGAGGTGGTGGACTAGGCCATGTTCAAGGACTCATCAGAGAATTTGAATATGTCATGGTTATCATGGACTTTATCAGTTGTGAGCAAGTGTGTCCCCCAAAATCATTCAGAGTACCTATTTGTACAAATTTGTACCTGTTTACATGGTCATGGGTATAGAGAGAGTAAATCATTCAAAATCCATTCTCAAGGGGAATGAATTGAATCTGCTCCAATTTGCCTACTGTCACAACAGGTAAGCAGTAGTTGTCATTTCATTGGCTCTTCACTCAACCCTGGAACATCTGGACATGCTCTTCTTTTGACTGCAGGTCTGTATTCAACACTATCATCCCCTCAACATGAATAAAAGTAGTGGATATGGCCTAGTCCATCATGCGTAAAACCCTCCCCCACCATTGAGCACAGCTACAAGGTGTGCTCTCGCTGGAAAGCAGCACCCGTAATCAAGGACCCCTACCATCTAGGCCGTGCTCTCTTCTCGTTGCTGCCATCAGGAAGGAGGTGCAGGAGCTTTAGGTCCCACACCGCAGGTTCAGCAACTTGTATTACCCCTCAATCATCAGGCTCTTAAAGCAGAGAGGATAACTTCACTCACCCCAACTATGAACTGATTCCACAACCTATCGAGTCACTTTCAAGGACTCAACAACTCATGTTCTTATATATTGCTTATTTATTTATAAATATTATTTTTGTTTTTTGCACAGTGTTTATTGCAAATTAGTCGTTTGTCTTTATGTGCGGTTTTTCATCGATTCTATTGCCTTTATTTGTATTCATTGTGAATGCCCATGTGATAATGAATCTCAGGATGTATATGGTGACAGATATGGACTATGATAATAAATTTACTTCGAACTTGAAGTTGTTCACTTATTATTCATTCTGAGGATTGTTCTCTTGTCTTACCCTTTCTGAAGTCCACAATCAGCTATTTGGTCTAGGTTCATAACATCTCAATCAGGATTGTGGGAATGATGGTATTAAATGCTCAGCTATAGGTAATGAACAGCATCCTGATTTGGGTGCTTGTATTGTCCAGGTAATCTAAAGCCCTGTGAAGAGCCATTGAGATTGTGTCTGCCATTGACCAGTTGTGGCGATAGGCAAATTGTAGTGGGTCCAGGTCCTTGCTGAGGCAGGAGTTGATTCTAGCCATGACCAACCTCTCAAAGCATTTCATTACCATAGATGTGAATGCTATTGGATGATGGTAATTAAGGCAGCTCCAACTACTCTTCTTGCGCATTGTTATAATTGTTGCCCTTTTGAAGCAGGTGTGAACTTCTGACTGTAGCAGTGAGATATTGAAAATGTCTTTGAATACACCTGCTTGTTGGTTAGTACAAGTTTTCAGAGCCTTACGAGGTACTCCATCAGTCTCTGCTGTCTTGTAAGGGTTCACCCTCCTGACAGACAGCCTGACATCAGCCTCTAAGACAGAGATCACAGGGTCACCGCATGCTCACAGCTGTAGTTATATTCTCCCAAAGTGAGCATAAAAGGCATTGAGCTCATCTGGGAGTGAAGCATCACTGCCATTCATGATGCTGGGTTTCACTTTGTGGGAAGTAATGTCCTGCAAACCCTGGCAGAGTTGATGTGCATCTGATGTCGCCTCCAGCCTCGCTTGGAATTGTTTCTTCGCAAGTCATACCTGGTTTTCTGGTGCAGACCTGGGTCACCACATTTAAATGCCACAAATCTAGCCTTCAGCAGACAATGATCCTGATGGTTCACCCACGGCTTTTGATCTGGGAATGTACGGTAAGTTTTTATAGTCTCACACTCATCCTCACAGGCATTAATGAAATCGGTAGCAACTGTGGCATACTTGTCCAGACTTGAGAATGAATCCCTGACTACAGTCCAGTCCTGTAAGGCACTCCTAGCTTCCCTTGTCCATCCCTTCTTGGTCCTCACTACTGGTGCTGCAGTCTCCAGTTTCTGCCTATACTTAGGGAGTGGAAGTATAGCCAGGTGATCAGAAGGAGAGGAGATCTCGTTGAAATGTACAACATTATTTCAGTGCTTGACAGGCTGGATGCAAGGAGCATATCTTCCCTGGCTGAGGAATCTAGAACCAGGAGACACAGTCTCTGAATAAGGCGCGGGCCATTTAGAAGAAAGATGAGGGAAAAATCTCATGCAGAGGCTGGTGAATATTGAGAGGCTATGCAGATTCAGACACTTGCTCAAAACAGAGGCCTTTAATTTGCTGGACAGTTGCGGGAAAGAGTACAGAACAGGAAATTAAAGTTGAGAGGGAACATCAGTTATGATCTTGTAATTTGGAACAGACCCAGAAGGCCAGATGACTTTGTGTTCTCCTGCAATTGTACAGTAGTGAGTTGGCAAATGACTTACTAATAGATTGACTTGACAGCTTTAAGTCATTATTGATTTCCATAGGAAGTGGGAGCAATTTATGTCAACCATGTGCAAGATGAGAGAGATGTTATTGTGCAGCTTATAAGATTACTGGATGCTGTGAAACTGCAAAGCCATACTCTAGAGCGCAAAGCAGACAGCTGGGATCTGATGCTGATATTGGAGTACTTTTGCCCTTCTGTTAAGAAGTGAAGGAAGCTCGTTACCAAAAAGACCAGTGCTAATATCTGAATCCAAGATCTGAGATATGCCTATTTGAAATGGAATTTTGTACCTCCTTCAGAAAACAGCTTCCCAAGAAATCGTACTTTTAACCTTTGGAGAGAATTGTAACAATGCTGGTTGATGTATGACATAGGGAGATTTTTTTCATAACTTGATACAGGAAATGTGCAAATGTTTCAAGGTCTTAAATGCAACGTGTTGTTGCAGCATAGTAACACTATTCCACTTGTTGGGGATAACAACAGTTTATCATCATCTGCTGGTTGCCAGTTCCTAAGAGTTACAGCAGAAGTGATGTGACATGGATTTCTAGTTGTAATTCCTCACATAGGAACTTGTTCATGCTACTATTAGCAGTTGGCTCATGCTGGCCATCAAATTATCATAGGAACCTAAAAATATTTTTCATCAACAGGCACCGCTTAGTTGATTCTGCCTCTTCCTTTCTTAAAACAGTCTTGACCTTCATTTGTCGGAGAAGCAGTTAAGCTTCAGCTCCCCATTTCCAAACAGGTTCCATTTCTCTGCCTGGAGGAGACGACTGCGTCAATTCAACCATATGTGGAAACATAAACTGACAATGTACAGCATTTGTTGTCTGTTTCCAGTAATTTAACTTGATATACAGTGCCTTGACAAAGTATTCAGCCCCCACAACTATTTTCACATTTTACTGTCTCAATATCTAAATTTAAAATATATTGAAGTAGGATTTTTGAGCTAATCTACAAAACATTGTGCTTGTCAAATCAAAAGAAACATTCCAAAACCTGTCAACAGTTCTCTTAAAAATTAAAAACCAAAATTCTGAGGCTGAAAAAGTATTTATCCCCTTTGTAATTAATACACTAACTTTCCTCAGGAGGAATACCGTATATTTGCCAACTCACCCAATTTGTTATGTCGAAAATTGGAGGATCACATATAAACATAAGAAATAGGAGCAGGAGTAGGCCATCTGGCCCATCGAGCCTGCCCTGCCATTCAGTAAGATCATGGCTGATCTGTCTGTAAGCTCAGCTCCATCTACCTGCCTTTTCCCCATAACCTTTAATTCCCCTACTATGTAAAAATTAATCTAACTGTATCTTAAATATATTTAGTGAAGAAATCTCAACTGCTTCCCTGTGCAGAGAATCCTTAATAAATACCCCCTCTCTCTGTAAGTCTAACAGTGTGATGGATTTTTAACAGACCAACCCAAAATGAAGACAAAAGAGCATTCAAGGCAAGTCAGGGAAATGATAATAGAGAAGCACAAATCTGGGTAAGGGTACAAGACCGTCTCAAAGGCACTGAACATAGTTCTGAGCTCAGTGCAGACCATCATGAAAAAAAAGGGGGAAATATGAAACTGCAGCCACTCTGGCTAGGTCAGGCCACCCCGCTAAACTTAGTCGCCAGAGAAAAATGGCACTCGTAACATTGTGATGCCAATAGTCATTTTAACTGAGCTGCAGATGAAGTTCATGGCTCCACACTCTCTGAGGCCTTGCACAAAAAGAGTATTTATGA